>NW_019268528.1:1622080-1638162 GCF_002738365.1 Cucurbita moschata
AAAAAAAAAAAAAAAAAAAAAAAAAAAAAAATTCTCATATTGAGTTCAAAAAGTGCCATGTCTAAAAAAAAACTTATTGGCATAGAGCGTAAGGGAATACTAGATGTTTGGTAATTTCTCGACTGACCAGAATAAAAGATCCCATTGAAGCGGCTAATCGCAGGTCTGGTAGCACAAATTGCATAGTACTGGCCAAAGAGTGTTCAATACTCATTATATTTGGTGATTTATCTGCATGACTGCACCCTTGATTTGTATTGAAGACTCCTTCCACTTGATTTTTGCATCTCTCTTTTACTTCCTTTGATGAGAGAGTTTGAAAAAGGAATACGATGTGTAGCAATTTTGACTCTGGCATTATGTAAATGTGAGTAGATCATGAAACAAGATTCAAATATGGAAGCTGATTCTGCTCTGCCTGAATCTGAGGAGAAGGAAGTTGGTAGATCTGATGTACAGAAAACTGAGGGAAATGTTGAAGAGCTCTCAACAGAACATGAAGGTAAGAAGAAAGAAGCCGCATCTTCGGCAGTGCAAGAAGATAGCAAAATGAAAGAAGACTTTCCTGCAGAACAAGTAGATGTCATGAAAGAAGCTGTGACTGAAGTTGGGAACACGACTGAAGCTGGGAAGTCTGCTGAAAAGTGCATTGGAGTAGGGTCGCATAAAAAGAAAACTGTAAAACATTTGAAGGTAAAACGAAAAATTATAAAGAAATCCCCAGCTAGCGGTATGTTGAAGAAAAAAAAGGCACAGGCTGAGCAGGAAGACGACAAAAAGGAAAAAGAGGTTCCTGTAGCTCAAGAAGTGGGAGAAACTCTTGAAGCTCAGAATCCCACCGAAAATTCCAGCAAACCAGCGTCAAAGATGAAGAATAATAAAGATTTGAAGGTGAAAAGGAAAATTCTAAAGAAATCTCCAGGCAGCAGTCAACAGACTTGTAAGCTTCAGAGCAGTCCTAAGGTGCAAGTCAGAAAGAAACTGGAGAATAATAAGAGTTTGTTGCAGGTAAATGGGGAAGGTAGTGAAAAAAAGGTCGAAGATATCGAGAAGCCTAACCAAAAGGAAAATATTAATAGAAGTATCTCGAAAGAGGAGCGTATGGAAAAGGGTGAAGAGACTTTTGCTAGGCATAAACGTAATTCTGAGCTTAAAAATAGAATAAAAGAAGGGAAGAATACAGAGAAGGCTGGTTCTTCAGATAAGAGCATAAAAAATCAGAAAAGGAAAGAAAAGGATAGAGCGCAAAAAAGTCGAAGAGATGATAAAAACAAAGAAAATCTTGGTGGATTGATTTTCATGTGCAGTGCAAAAACAAAGCCAGATTGTTTTCACTACAACTTAATGGGTGTTTCTGCTGGCAAACTGGATGTTGTCTTGGCAATCAAACCTGGATTGAAGCTTTTTCTCTATGATTTTGATCTCAAGCTTCTATATGGAATTTATGAAGCATCCTCTTCCGGTGGCATGAAACTTGAGCCAAAGGCTTTTAATGGGGCATTCCCTGCTCAGGTTCAAGTTTTGTTGTTAGCTATAATAAACTACTCCCGAAACTCTTCTTTTCATCTGCTTAGGATAATTTCTCAATTACAAAATTGAAATTTCAGGTGCGGTTCAAGGTTTACAAGGACTGTTTTCCACTACCTGAGAACATTTTCAAGAAGGCTATCCAAGAGAATTATTATGAGAAGCACAAGTTCAAAGCTGAACTCTCTGTTAAACAGGTGGATGTGTCAGGTTTCTTCTGCTAGCTTGGGTTTTCAAAAGCACTCTTAAATTTATTTTTCCCTGTGATGACATTGTAGGATTTCATCTTTCAGGTTAGGAAGCTCTCAGATCTTTTCCGACCAGTTGGACTCCACTCGAGTTCTGCTCCTGTTCGGTCTAGGGATAGAAATGTTCATGGGGAAGTTAAAGACATTCGGTTTAGTAACTCTAAGTCCAAGGGTGGCGATACCAGGAAATACCATTTGTCATCTCATGGAAGGGATCGACACCGAGAAGAGGCACCTAGACATAGAGAGGAAGTTCCTCGTGATTTTTACTCAAACGAAAAGGACTATCGAACTTATGATCTCCGGGAAGAGAGAAGAAATTTAGATCCTGTGCCTCGGCCTTCTTTAGAAACATACCACAGAGATCATGATAGGGACTATCAAGTTAGACATCTAGAGCTCAGATACAGGGATGATGTCTCTGCACACGCACAGAGGGAAATAGTTCGCAAGGATCATGTATACTTTAATGGAAAAGATTATCCAGTTTACAGTATTGATTCTAGACCTCAAATATCACCCCCTAGATCAATATCTGCTAGTGGTTCAGAACGCAATGCTTATGATTTGATTTACACTCGTCAATATGGCCTTCCTTCAACCAATCCATATCTGCCTCCTTCAGCCAATCCATATCTGCCTCCTTCAACCGATCCATACCTGCCTCTTTCAACCGATCCATACCTGCTTCCTTCAATGACGGACAAACCAGCCGCCCCTCCAACTTATTCAAGAAGTTATGTTACTGGTATTGAGCCCATGAGACATGCCATTGGTGCTCCATCACATTACAATGAGATGCATCTTGACAATGTGGGAAGTGATATGATGCCGGTTTCATCGCGGTACTCATTTCCAGGTCCATCGTTCTCGTATCGCTAACCGTAGTATCCATTCTTAAGGTTCGTCTGGAATTCCATGTAGCACAGGAACTTCGTTTGAGAATCAAATTAGTCTCAAGACTCTCACTGTGCAGTTGGAGTTTATCTTACCTTATTGGTAATGATGGGAAAGTGGGTTTTGGCTGTTATTGGATCGTCGGTGAGTGCTTACTTGGAAGATTGCTCTATGAACTGGCGATCTTTATCGTTGTTGCACCTCTTTCCGACGCGTTGTTAAGTTGTAACAATATGGATGAAGACAGAATTTGAGGATGGTTACAATTAGATTTGATGAAAATCTTGAATCGGTTAAAAATGTCTATATCGATGATGTTATTTACGTGGCACAATCGTTTTCACCAGTTAAATTTCTATAACACTAGCTAGTTACCTAAACTTTATAGGTTTCTAAAGCTACTTAGACAAGTGATTATTCGTCGGATTCAAATTTCGTTCCATAAATGTCAAATTTAGTCCCTTATTTTTTGAAGTGTTCATTTTGGTCTATGTTGTTAAGGTTATGAAATTACAATACAATTTTTCTTTTAACCTAACAGGGAGGTAAGTGTATATCTCCTTCTTCATTTTGCCCTAAATCTAGAGATCTTCATGCTAGGAATTATCAATTCTCTTAAAGGATAGAAAGTTATACATCTGAGGTGAGGCTTGGAGACATGGGGAGAAAACTTCTCATGATTTGAACCTTGAGACATAGGGAGACATAGGCATTGAGATATGTTCCCTCTTTATTTCTTTTTCGAGTTTTAACATGTTTGGTCCGAGTGGGAATAGTATTTCTCTTCTGCATGTCCATGAAGTTTTGAAAAATCCAAAGATTTGGAACCTTCATGTTGATGCTCACGATTTCGATAGCCATACATCTATCACTTTATTGTGAAAGACCAAATCGGCCCGTTTCGCCATAAGTACCTCCATATTACGCTGAGTGGGGTTAGCCTCGCTTATGCACCGAGAAAGATCGTCGATAGGAAAGCTCTGTTACCCACCAACGACGGCCCCTTATTTTTACCTTTCTTGTACCCTACCTTAGTCCCCTTTGCTGGCTCAAAATTTTGATTTTACAGATTCAGAATGAGAAACTGAGAGAAAAAAAATGTTCACTCCAAACAAATTTTCGAGGGATCATTGAACTACTACATCATCAATTTATTTTGGAGTATTTTCAAATATATTTATGATTTATTGGTAGTATGTAAATTTCCCTCGTATAATTTTTCAACCATTCAAAGGGTTTTAATGAAAAAGAAATTAGAATGAAAATGTGCAGTATTGAAAATCTCTTACCTGATTTTAACCGTATGATCTCTTACTTGATTTTAACAATATGATCTTATGAAAATCGCAGACGAGAAGAGATCATGGAGAAAAATGAAGATCGAAGAATGAGAATGGAAAAACTCCCTGTCAAATGGTACGAAATTTGATGATAGAAAATGACTCACTGATTGGTTTAACTTAAATGATAATTAACATCTAAGTTCATCATTCAATATTTAAATCTATTTGAACTAAAAAAAAATAGATTTTTTGGTTCAATAAAATTTCAAAACACATATCAATTTTAGCCTTGAACTTGTCAATATATAACATATACTTACAGAATTTAATTTCATCGAAATTTTTATCTTCAGCTTTATGAATCATTCATAAGTTTTATATTTGATAAGTAATGATTAGAATTTAGACGACGACGAAAAAAGAAAAAAAAAACAGACTATTGATTGAAATTCATAAGTTTTTATAGGGTTAATAGTGGATTCGAGATGAATCAAATGTAATTTTGTCAAATGTGCTTTCTTATTAAACCATGGCCTCAGCTTTAGGGCCCTATCCCAACATAAACAGCAGAAACAGCAGCCAAAATTGCTGTTGCTGCAGTCACTCTGGTGAAGAAGCTCGCCTTCTTCCGTTCCTCGGCTTGTTCGGTCTCGAGTTGTTGCTTCATTTCTTCCACCATTTTCCCCTCCATTCCTTGGCTTGTTCGGTCTCGAGTTGTCGCTTCATTTCTTCCACCATTTTCCTCTCCATTCCTTGGCTTGTTCGGTCTCGAGTTGTCGCTTCATTTCTTCCACCATTTTTCCCTTGTTTGTGAAGGATGTGTTTATTGCATCCAAATGTTCAACAAAGGGCTGCATTTCTTCTACAAACTTGTGCCCCTTCTCCTTAACATCACACACACCCAAACAAGCCTTCCTCAACGATGCCAATGCTGACTCTACCTTAGCTTTCAGTTCACCATTTCTACTCCGTGCTCTTAACAAGTTCCTCTCCACGGAATCCCGTTCTCCGACCAAGATCTCAATCCGCTTCTCCATCTCCTTCTTTACTCTGAGTGAATCCTCTTGTGAAATCTTTGATTCAATCTCTAAACTCTTTTCTCTCTAATGTAGCCTCCTCTAAAGCATCTCGAAGACGACCTATTTCAGACAGTAATGCTTCGTTCCTCGCTTTTTTGACATTACTCATCTCGGTCAAAGAAGCTATATCTTCTTTTAATATACTCGATTCCCTTTATAGTTCCCAATGATATTCTCCATCTCCGTCTTCGCCTCCTCCATTTCAGCTTCATTCTAGTTGATTATCTCGATCGTGTGTCGTACATTCTCCGCTTTCTCATGCACTTGATTCAAGCTCACCTCAAGTGAAATCGTTTGTTGGGTTAAGATCTCCATGGCTTTCTTCTTCTCCTGATGTTGTTCTTGGATTTCCCCCCTTAAATCCCTAATCTCTTCCTCAACCTTCAAAACAAGTTCATTAATCTCAGCCTTCAATCCATCCATTTCCACCATTTGAATCTGCACATAAACACAAATCAAATCCCTCTCCAATTCAACACATAAACCTCGTCCCAAGCATCTCTCAACTCACCCATTACCTCTTGCCACATTTCGGTTCAAGTCGAGTTCCAATGCCACTTTACTAAGAACCAGAGCGCCGACCCCCATTGCTGTGAGAAGCTTCCACTCTTGTAAAAAATGTTTCGTTTCTTTGCTCAACCAATATAGAATCTTACAATTCACCCTCCTTTAGGAGCTCAGCGTCTTCGCTAGAACATCACCCGATGTCTGACTCTGATACCATTTGTAACAATCCAATCCCATCACTAGCAGATATTGTTTACTTTGACCCATTACTTATCACCATTAACCTCACAGTTTTAAAACGTGTCTTTTAAGAAGAGATTTTCACTCTTACAAAAATGTTGCATTCCACCTCTAACAAACGCGGAATCTCACAATATAAATCATCCATTAATTATTCATTTAAAAATAAATTTGATAAAACTTTAAAGTTTCAAATCTCCGTCTTCGTTCAAAAGTGTTTGATAACGAAAGTAGTGTTCGTGAGCATAACTTTCAAAAACAAAAAACCAAATGATTATCTAACAGTAGCTGCACAACAAGACAACCGAGCTAGCAAAAGACTAGTTGGTCGGAATTTCCCGAGCTCGAAATCTCGACCCAAAATTAGTTAGCATAAACAAAAGTCGAAACTTCACCTTTCATTGAAACAGCTTAATGTTTGTTAATGTGTATTGAGAAACAGTGCAGCAGCAGCAGCACAAATACAAGGCCTAAGGTGCTGTTTGGCAATTGATCCACTAAATTAGAGTAACTCTGTTAACTTAACACTAACACATTGCTTTTGCAGCTTCTTTCTTTAGGTGAATACTTCAACTTCACTTTCAACACCCCAAAGCAAGCTGCCTGTGTTTCTTAAGATCGCTTAGGTACCTCGTCTTGTTGTATTCTTGAGCGTCCAACAGCTCTTCCGAGTACGTTCGTTGCAGCGACACCCTCGTGTTCTTTTCACACTCCGCTACGTATTTGTCGCCTCGTAGCAGAATGACAACCTGCAATAAACCACAGTGTTCTATTACATGTTACGTGAAGAGACGACGCGTACTGTAGTTTTTTCCTACTTGCCTGACTCATTCGAGGTCGGAGAATGGGAGACTGCTCAATGCATAGAGACGCAGTCAAAATCACACGTTCGACCTCTTCGAGGTCGTAGCTTTTAATGAGAGCAGGATCAATGACCTCCTCAGGATTGTTGGTATCTAAGAGAGGCTTTGCCTAAAATAAAGAAGATTCAAACAGTGATTAAAGGTATATATAATGAACTACTCGAGTTTGTTTAAGCGTTGTTATTACCCAAAGGACGAGGCTTTGACACAGTTCGTCTAAAGCTCGACGACCAGTTAGGAGCTCTAGAAGTAGAACTCCGAACGAGTAAACGTCAGTTTTCTCGTCAACGATCCCATGCATGAAATATTCAGGAGCGAAGTATCTACATTTCGAGATGCAAAAGTTAACTACAGAAAAACAGTAACGTCGAGGACGAAAACGTATGTATGCATACTACCGACCCGAATGTGCCTTCGAATTTCGACACGCTGTAGTGAGTCCACTGTTTGGGTAGCCATTTTGCAAGGCCGAAATCACAAATCTGCATTCATTTGAGAATAGAGTGTTCATCGTTGGTTTACCGTAAATCGAAGAGTATGTTCGACGAAGATACAAAGGGCTAATATTTCTTTTCGAACATGATAGCTACCTGAGGTTCGAAATCTTCTGTAAGTAGAATGTTATCGGCCTTGATATCTCGATGAATGATACGCCTCTGACAATAATCATGGAGATACAGCAGACCGTCGGCCGTACCAAGAGCGATCTTGTATCGTTTACGCCAATCAAGTTTGCTCGCGTTCGGACCTGAAGAATGGTGAGTAAGAATTCTGAAAGCCAAAGAACAGTTAATTCAACAAGGTTTAAGGAATCACCATGGAGAAAAGATCCTAAACTTCCATTTGGAGATAATTTGAAAACGAGGTGCATGCCTCGGTCGATGCAACAACCGATCAGTTTAGCAGTGTTCGGATGATCGATATGAGCTATGATACCAAGCTCGGATAAGAAACAAGCAGTTCTCTCATCAGGCGCTCCTCTATTCAGCTTCTTCACTGCTATCAGCTGCCCATTTTGTAAACGACCCTTGTAAACCTCGGCGTAACCACCTTTTCCGATCAAATTCGCTACAAAAAAAGAACAATCAGCAATGTCGACACCAAAGTTAAAGAGTAACGATCATATGGAATACGAATAGCAACCGACCCTGGCTAAATTTGTTAGTGGCAGTTTGGAGCTCCGAGAACGTGAAGTTTCCCAACGAGGACTTGAACTTGTACAAGTCGCTTAGCCCCGGGTTATCTTGCTCGCTTCTGTTCCCTCTTCTTGATATCTTCAGCACCCCAAGGGGCGGAAAAGAGGCTAGACGTCTAAACGAGCGTTTCTTCCATGATTTGAAGAACTTTTTCCAGTGAGAAAGTGATTGTGAACATTGAACCTCCGATTCGGGGTAACTATCATGTGAAGAATCGTGATCGAATTCCGAACTCTGTAAACTGGCTTCCAAAACTCCTCTAGGAGACAATGCATCACGTTGCTCACTTTCGAGGTCGAAACATCTCAAGTCTAAACAAAACACAGCTACAACTCATCAGCCTAAACAATGTCACCATAGAAGCACACAAAACTCGAAAACAAACCGATATTCAAACCTCGAGCCGAAGCCGATGGAAGCATGTTACTCCGCATCTTATATTTCCCGAAAGTAGCCATGTAAAGTGGAGATCTTTTTGCTTCTTCATCCAAACATCGACCATTCTCCCTATAAAACAACATAGAAACTCTACAGATCTTAACATACAAACAAGAGTGATTCTTCTTCTTATTTCGTCGAATCCGACCCAACCCGAAACCCGACATAAACTCTACGAGATATCAAGAATTTTCATCGAAGGCTCGAACCCAGAACCTTCATGAATTCCTCCTCCAAACATCCCAAAAAACAGTGATTATGATTATGAACACAAGAGTTTAGTATTGGTTTTGTGTTCTTTAAATTCAGCTACTCAAGATTATACGTCATGATACTCAATTTCATATCTCAGTTCATCCGACAAAACATTTCTGAGTTCACACACCCAATTTTCTTGTCCCCCTTGTCCAAAAAGGAGAGGAAAAAGGGGGAAAAGTTGAAGAAATCTCAAGAAACCCAAAAGAACCAAACAAAAACAGGTCAAAAAGAAGCCAGATATTCACAGAATCTCCTTTTCCACAGCACATGAATCCAAAAAGACAAGCAAATTTCCACTAGAAATGACCAAACAACAAACACCCAGATACCAAAATCCCTTAAAAGTTGAACCTCTCAATAGCACATGCAAAACCCCCAAATCTTCAAAACAGAGCATCATAAAACAAGGCGAAAACGAAAAAGACATACCATGAAGAAGCACAAGCTTTACGGATGGTATCATTCTCCATGGCGAAAACCCACAAAACAGAGAGAAAAACAGAGAGAAAAACAGAGGAAAAAGAACAGAGAAGGAAGGTCAAGCTAGAGGATACCCTTCACCATTAGAGAAGGGTATTTAAGTTTTGGAGTAAGACAGCAACAAAAACAGGAAGAAATGGAAGCTATGAAAGAATGAACAGATTTTCATGGTGGGTTAAGGGAATGAAAGCGATCAAGAGAGCTAAAAATGGAGAATAGATTTGATCAAGAAATGGGTTGTTCTATGTTGAAGAGAAGGAGGTATGAGGACATGGGGTGCGCGAGTTTCGGCCATGGAGGTCTCAGGAATGGTGAAATGGCGCATTTAAGCGATTTCTGCTCTCAAGCCTTCAAAAAGGCACAGAGGAGAGAGAGAAGGAATGACAGAGCAGAGAGAAACAAATATCAAATCAGCGTTTTTTTTTTTTTTTTCGCAATTATCCAAATTAAGTGCAGGTGAGATTTTTCTATTTATTGAAAATAATATTCAAATTAATTAATTAATTAATGTGAAGATAAAAACTTAATTAAGTTGATGATTTATTCCTCTCAACTAAGTGAAGGTCACCAATGTTGAGGAATCAGAATGAGTTGTGGTTGGAGTAAAACGTCTCTCGAACCTAGAGCTACCTAGTTCTCCTCTAAATGCTGCTAGACATTTAGGAGGCCGTGAAAGCGGTACCAAATCGAGGCAAACTCTGAATATTAGATATGATCTCAAAATAAATAAAGATAATCTATGAGGTATCGATAAACAATTTTCATTCACACGTTGAAAATAAAAATTTAAAGGTTAAAGGGGTCGATGGACGTTTAAATTTTAGGAGTATATTTTTATTAATTTAGAATTTTATAAATTGTACCCATAGTTTTGGTGAATTAAATATATGCCCAAAAAAAAAGAGTAACTGATGGTAAGACACCAGAAAACAATAAATTGGTAATTAATTGGAAAGTAGTTCCTTGAGTAATGACTGATGATGTCATTAATTAATTTCATTTCATGTTTACCAATAAAGATAATTGATTAAAAAAAATAAATAACTCTTAAAACCCTTTAATTTAATTTATAAAAAATGATGGGTTAATTCAAATAATTAATATCAAACAATAAACTAAATAAACATTTTTTTTTTATTTTTTGGAAAATAAACCCAATTTTAATTTTGAAGAGTGTAGGGCCATTGTTGGTAAAATCCATGAAGTTGAAGGACTTGAAGGAAAATAATTTAGTCTTAATATTCCCAACTTGAGAAAAACAAATGGAGTGTGCATAATGTTGTTTTGTCTCCAAAGTAGAGACCATACCATATGATGATAAAATAATAGCAAAAATAATACTTTCATAAGGAGAAAAACATGTCGTTCCAGCAAAAATCAGATGTATTAATGAAACTAGATCGAGCATAAGCTTTCATGGCTTTGCTTTAGGCTTTCCCCAAATGCCTCACCCTAATGGAGATAGTATTCCTTGATTATAAACTCAGGATCATTTTCTAAATTAGCCAATATGGGACTTTCATGATCTCACAGGAGAGAGGAACGAAACATTCCTTATAAGGGTGTGAAAACCTCTCCTTGCCCGACACGTTTTAAAACTTTAAGAAGGAAAAACCCATAAAATGATAATATTTGATAGCGGTGAGCTTGAGCTGTGACAACTATCTATCTTTTTAGTAGTTCAATAGTAAGAGGTCTGAATCCTGAGCATCATATATCGAATTTATTTATTTTGGATCATGTTTTTAAATTTTATACTCGTTTTAACTAAAACCCTAATCATCAACTAAGCCACAATTAAACTATATATATATATATGTGTATATATATATATATATATATATATATATCTAAAAGGCAATAAAAAAAAAAAAGAAAAGTAAATGTGAATAAATGGGATGGAGCAGGTTTGCCGGTTGCTGCAGTTACATGGTTCATAATGTAGAGAGGCAAAAAAGGAAGGGCGTTTTGGATAATTCCAATATAATTTTGGATTTATTATATGTATCCAAAAAGTGGATGATTTTGCTGCCTTTTTTGGACTTCCAATTCAAAAAATTAAATGGAATATTCACTATAATTAATTCTATATTCATTCATAAATAAATAAATAAATGAGTCTAGTTTGATTCTCTTTTCCCAATGATTTGAATTTTGCTACATTTTTTTTTGTTGAATTATTGTATGCCGATGACTATTTTATGATTGTGTTGATTTCGATTTTTTTTTAATCACGAACGAGTAACGTATTGGGATTTTAATTTTTTATGGACGGTATAGATTGATTACAGTTTGTCGGGTGAGTTGATTATGTTCGAGTGTGGTTAATTAGGGCAACTTTAGTTCGCTTTTTTGACAAATGTGCGAGTAGTAGTACATCTCGGGAATAGAGTTATTAAATTTCTAACGTTTTATGGAAACTATAAATCGATAGATTTTGTCGGCAGAATCATCATTAACCGATCGAGTGTAATCAGAGTTGGGCGATTGGAGCACCGAGAATGAAAACGACAAATTGATTAGATCTTGTCGGCCGAGTCATCATTAACAGATCTTGTGACGTAATCAAAGCAGTTTTGTTTCTTTTTTGACGCAAGTGTGAATAATGAGATTAAAATACTGACGCAATTAGATTTGAACTTTTCATAGAAATAATAAATTGATTTCTGCTAAGGGTTGTTACCATCTCCATACCATAATCTTTTATGCACAAATAAGCATTTAAGAATATTTTCGTAAAACAATGTCATGAATTTACATATTTTTGAAAAGACTTTAAACTAATGTAACGAAATATTAAATAAAACGAAGTAAATATTAAAATTGGAAAAATGCTCTATACTAACCTATGATCTAAAAATTTAAATACAATTATCCTATGCATGTATTATGGTCTTTACTTGCGATGCTGTCGTCAGCTATGGGTACCTTGTCTTTTCCTGAAAAATAGAAGTAGCACACGACTTGAGTATTTTAAGAAATACTCAGCAGGTGACACTAGTGTTGGAGGTCACCTCTATGATAGTTTTAAACGTTAGGGGTCTCTTCATATCAATTGGAGAGAGGAACGAGTGCTAGCGAGGATGCTGGATCCCGAAGGAGAATGAGTTGTGAGATCCCACATCGGTTGGAGAGGGGAGCGAAACATTTTTTTTTTTATAAGGGCGTGGAAACCTCTCCCTAGCAGACACGTTTTAAAAATCTTGAGGGAAAACCCCAAGAGAACTATTGTGTGCAAAATAAACTCGTCTTGAGAGGGAACAATGGACTACATAAGTAGATTACATAAGGAACTGTTGTATGTAGAACTAACTCGTCTTAAGAGGGGACAAAGGACTACATAAGTAGATGACATAAGTTATTGCTACTGTGTGTAAGACACAACCTAACTTGAGAGGGGACGAGAGATTACATAAGTAGATGACATAATTAGATAACATAAGAAACCACTACTGTGTGTAGAATAAACTCACCATAAGAGGGGACGAGAGACTACATAAGTACTTAATTGAAAAGATACTATTGTGTGTAGAATAAATCCGCTCTAAGAGGCCAAGAGGGACTACATAAATAGTTTAGCTCACGATTAGTGCCACTATTGAGTGTGGTGACAATTAGGGGATTCCTAAACTAGGCTCAAACTTCAAAAAGCTCAAGAAAAAACTCGTGGTTACGTACTAGATTAAGAATGCGGTGAGAGCGTATAAATAGGTTGCAGGTGAGAAGCGTTCGAGAGCTATGCGGTTACAAAGGGGGTCGAATTAATTTATACTCTAGTCAATATCCAAGTTTCGAAGGCTCAAAAATTGGGCCGTGACAATCTTTGACCTAGCTAAACTTTGCTCGAATTAATTTATACTCTAAGTCGAATATAATTAGAGTTCATTTTTTCTACCTCTCCAATATTCTTAGAATATATATATATATACAGCCCAGTCCAGCTCAGCCCAGCCCCAATATTCTTAGAATATATATATACAAACAGCCCAGTCCAGCTCAGAATATAATAGTTGATATTAACCTTCTCTCTTACAAGAACTTTTGAGTCTTGGTCGTAGCATATGTTAAAAGGAAATTATGGTATGTTCTTGATCTGGTTACTTTTCCAAACATGATTTCAATCGTTTACCATCTAGTAAGTACTAAAATTTGAAGGAGTAGTTGATATTAAACTCATATATTCTGACGTTGACGTTGACGATGAAAATTTCTCATACAAGAACTTTTGAGTCAATCATTACAACATATGTTAAATGAAATTATGGTCTGCCCTTGATCTGATTGCTTTTCTATTTCGTCCACTTTGAACATAACATAGGTAATCAAAGTTCTTTACATGTTGAGATAATATCGAAAGCTAGCTAATCTTCATTAGATTTGATATAGTTCGATAGCTGAACCTTTTCGATATTTTCGCATTCATTAGAATGAAATGTCTATAAATACCTGTAATGACCTATAAAACATAAGAACCGTACAAACTCGTAGAAGAATTCAAATGAGAAGAGATAAACCTGCTTGATCTTGATTGAACTTCTACTCAATCATCCACCACCAGTGGCATCCATTTCTTGGAAACGTGGAGGAAAGTTTTGAATTTCTTGACTAAAAATTCCACAACAACATAAATTTATGGAGAAATGTAAGTGGACTCGAGGATTTATTTTCAGACAACATTAGATTAGAGAATTTGTTCTCCTTCAAGGTCTAACGCAGCAAGCTCTCTAAGGTATCCAATTGATGAAGGTAGCTCCTTCATGGCCGTAAAATCCAAATCCAAAAACCTTACAGATTTCATGTTTTCATCCATTTCTGGAAACTTTTTGAACTTAGAACACTTGGATAGTTTTAAATGTACAATCGACTTGCAGTAATTGAGCTTCAAAACTTTAAGAGACTTCAACATGAGGTAACTTGGAAGCTTTTTAAGGTTCGAAAAGATTAAGATCTAAGGTAACATGCTTACCAAGAGAAACAATTGACGAAAGAACGTTTCTTAATTTTGTGCAGTTGCTAAGGTATAACTCTTCAAGGTTCGACGATATTGCAGAGAAGTCATGAATTTTATCGGGATTGAGATGACATGGTTTCAAGTATTCTTAACTTAGTCAACTTTCTAGCAAACAAGAAATATAAAAAACATTTTTTTTCTTTAAACCCATCACAACTTATTTGAAGAACATTGCTAATGTCCTTTTCTCATAGAGTTTTTAAATTCAACTAATATACTTCTCTAATATGCTTGGTCATCTCGAGTACAAAGGAAAGAACCTACAATAAGTTGTAGCACGTTCGGGAAGGTCTAAGTAATGACTTGGTGAATGACTTTTCTTAAAAGCATACCAACTTAAAAAATTTAAGTGCCTAGTTGTCGAAATAGTACACAAGCTAAATTGTATCTTGAAACAAAATGAATCTTTTAAGATTAGAAATTACCTAGTTATGAGATTTCATCCACACAAGTCCATAGTAGTAGTTAAAAGCTTCCCTCCAAATTTGGATTTTTGGTTGATGTGTGACTAAGACTTCTCCAAAACTTTCCGTTTATTTTCGTATATAGGACGAATCCATCTTATAGAAAATAAACCAAACTATCTGGTCCTCAGATTTCTTACATTCAATTATTTTCACCCATTCATCTAACCATCAAGATAGGGTGATAATTTTTAGAGAATATAACAATAGAAATCAAAACTTCTATAGATCGGAAAAGAGATTTAGAAATTTGCTCACCTCAGCTGAGCTTGTAGTCTATGAAGACGTTGACTCATTTTTCATTTTTGCCGCAAGGCCATGTCAAGATGACAGATGAATTTGGATCGAGTATCCTCTCCTCTAAAACTCAAAAACACATCATAACTCAACTTGAGATTTGGAGAAAAAGCTGATGATCCTGCCATAGCAATAGAAGAACACATCTATAAGCAGAGAAATACTTGGATGTAGAGAGTTTTTATTGAAAGTAAAAGGAAATTTTTTAGATACGACCGAAATGTCGACTCACTCTTATTTTGTTTTTTCTTCTTAAATGAGGTTTTAAAGAGTTTGCTTGCTTTTTGTCGATGTTCTTAGCTCATCCATAAGAGCTTCTCTCCAATTATATGCTTTTTAAGGCATATATGATTTAGTTACATAGGTGTATTTAAATGAATTTTTGATTCAACTTTAATTATAAATAATTTTTGAATGATCGATTTGCCTGAATTAATTATAACGATGCTATGATATTGTCCACTTTGAGCATAAGCTCTCGTGGCTTTGGATTTCTATAGAAGGCCTCAAACCAATGGAGAGAGTATTCCTCAAACCAATGGGGAGAGTATTTTTCGATTGTAAACCCATGATCATTCCCTAAATTAGCTGATTTGGGACTTTCATCATCCAACACCTCCCCTTGAACAAAGTACGCCTCCCCTTAATTGAGGCTCGACTCTTTTGGAGTCTTAGTCATTTGTTACTGCCTTCGAGGAGGCTTGACTCCTTTTCTTTTGTTGGATGAAAATCCCACATCGACTAATTTATGGAAGAATCATAGGTTTATAATCAAAGAATACTCACTCCATTGGTATGAGGCCTAGGAAGCCCAAAGCAAAGCCACGAGAGCTTATACTCAAAGTGGACAATATCGTGCCCAAAACAAAGCCACGAGAGCTTTGACAATATCGTGCCCAAAGCAAAGCCACGAGAGCTTATACTCAAAGTGGACAATATCGTACTATTATGGAGAGTTGTGTTTGTCTAACAATGCTTTTAATCAAGAAATCTCAAACAATCCCAAGAAATCCTAAACCGTCTCAAGTATTGTAAATACCACTCCACCGTTCTTTTAATCAAGAAATCTCAAACAATCCCAAGAAATCCTAAACCGTCTCAAGAAAATGGAAGCTTAGTATTAGAACAAAGTGTAGTATAAACACATAGAGTTGTATTCATATGGTGCGGTGTGCTTTTAAACGAAACTTAAATGATAATAATTAAAAACAAAGCGCAAGGATGATAAAACAAAAAGATTTATGGATAAAAAGGTAAACGACACACACACAAAAAAAAAAAAAAAAAAAAAAAA
>NW_019268528.1:1639322-1651014 GCF_002738365.1 Cucurbita moschata
AAAAAAAAAAAAAAAAAAAAAAAAAAAAAAAAAAAAAAAAAAAAAAAAAAAAAAACTTGACAACTCATCAAGCCTTATCAAAACAATCACTAATCTCACTCCAAAGAAGATAAAAGTAACCTAATAACACAAGAAGCCAACCAATAAATTTGGCAAGGATGTAAGCTCACTCATCACTTACCAATTCCTTGAGTCGATCAAAATCTGTATAGATAACCCCTGGCCCCCTAATATCATCATTTTGTATCCCATGGATCTCATCAGTGAGATGGATACCACAATTTTTTATAGTTACAGTAGCTGCAAAGCATTTCAAAACGTCAAACCAAACTATAACATGATTCCAACCATTGGCAACCGATGAAGTACTGATATTTGAAGTAATTGATATTAACCACATATATTCTGATGTTGACGATGGAAATTCTCTATTAAAAGAAAATTTGTCTTGATCGCTGTAGCATTTGTTAAAGGAAATTACAGCATGCCCTTGATCTCGAAGCTTTTCCATTCTGTCCACTTTGAACATAACATAGGTAGTTAAAGTTCTTTCCATATTGGGATAGTGTCGAAAGCTAACCTTCATTGGATTTGATATCGTTCGATAGAACTTTTCTGGAATTTCTCCGTTCATTATAATGAAATGTCTCTGAATGCCTTTAATGACCTATAAAGCATAAGAATAGTACAAACTCAAACAAGAATTGAAACGGGAAGATAAATGAAATGAGAAGAGACGAACCTGCTTGCTTGATAGCATATCTACAAAGTTGTGACATCTAGCCAACGATTCACAACCAGTGGCATCCATTCTTTCTATATGTGGAGGGAGGCTTGAAATTTTTTGAAGAAATTTGCAATTCCTCAATATGAGATTCTGTAAGGTCGTGAACTTATGGAGACATGAAGGTAGACTAGAGAATTTGTTTCTCGACAAGTTTAGACTATGTAACAAACGGGTGACATGACATAAAGTTTTCAAAAAATTGGCATTTGACATGTTGCAATTTTCAAGATTCAGAAAAGCGAGATGGAAAAACATAGGCTTTACTTTAAACTCGAAGAAGTTTCTATGAACTGTACTATGAAAAGAGATGAGGTTTGTGCAACCGTGAAGGTTTAACGAAAGAAGTTCAGTAAGGTATCCAATTGATGAAGGTAGCTCCTTTATGGCCGTAAAATCTAAATTCAACACATTTAAAGATGTCATGCTTTCATCAAATTCTGGAAACATTTTAAGCTTACAGCAGCCGGAGAGATTTAAAAATTTAAGGGACTTTATTCTCAAGTAGCTCGGAAGTTTTTCAAGTTTAGTGCATTGTGCAAGATTTAAGTCGACAAGACTATCCAAAGATCCAACAGACTCGTGAATCACTCTTAAATTTGTACAGTTATTGAGATACAACCCTTTAAGGTTTGATATTGTTGAGAAGTTCGAAAGTCCTTCAAGTCTTTTGCAGTAACTAAGGTTCAAAATTTCGAGAGAGTCCAACATGAGGTAGCTTGGAAGCTTTTTAATGTTTGAACAATATCTAAGATCTAAGATAACAAGCTTATTCAAAGATCCAATAGATTCGGGAATTTTTCTTAAACTTGTACATTCTATTAAATACAATTCTTCAAGACTTGATAATGCAGAGAAGTTGGGAAATTTTTCTGACGAAGTAGAGTAACTAAGATCAACAACCTTCAATCTTGTACCATCCTAAAATACATAGAAAAAAAGTAATATTATTATAAAAAAATAAGATCAACGAGCTTCAATCTTTTACCATCTATCAAATTTTTTGAGAAAATCAATAAAGAAACTTCCAATCACACAAAGTAAGAAATATAATTACCTTAAATACTTTGTCCAAATTTTTGATGAGGCTATGTTGCAAATTTAATCCAACGAGATTTTTTGTAATAAAGCAGGATGGCAAAGATTCTTGAGTAAATCCATGCCACTCAATCCACCGTAAGTTATCTGGCAGACATTTAAGATTTGTAGAAAATCTTGCATTTTGAACGATAAGCAATCTTAGATTTTTCATGTTTCTTAACGCTCGTGGATTCACCTCCAGCTTTGTGGGATTAGGCAACTCCAACTTTATGGCTCTAATTGCATCAGTTCCCTGCAAACTCGTAAATTTAGTAATTTAATATTACTAACAACCATCACCAAGTATTGGAAACAAGTAAATTAAAGAAAGTCTGAGCAAGTGTTACTCACTGAGTTATCCGCAAATACCTTCAAAACGTCTTGTACCAACCACAATCTACTCCTTTTTCCAGGCTCAAAAGATTCACCATTGACTATTTTATGAGTCATGTGTCGTACTAAATCATGCATTTGCACCTTGTTATATTCAACCGTTACAAGTGAAAGATCTATGAGGACTATAATTCCAAAATCTGCATTGAAATGACATGCGTTTAAAATATTCTTAACGTATTCAACTTTCTCTCCCACTAAGAAACAAGAAATATCAAGGAAAATCTCCTTTACTTTTTCTTCAAGCCCATCAAAACTTATACGAAGGATATCACTTATATCTTTGCTTAGAGAGTTTTCAAATTCATCTAATATACTTCTCCATTCTGCTTCGTCGTCTCTAGTACAAAGGAAAGAACCCAAAACAACAAGAGCCAAAGGATGACCTTTACAATAACTTGTAGCACGTTTTGAAAGGTCTACGTAAGCACTTGGTGGATGACTTTTCTTAAAAGCATGCCAACTAAAAAGTTCAAGGGCATCATCATGATTCATTCCTTGAATACCATACTTTTGATCAAATTCATGGATAGAAAGTAAATGGTTGTTTCTTGTTGTCACAATAATTATACTACCAGGGCCAAACCAATCACGCCCACCAACCAATGCTCCTAATTGCTCAAGCTTATCCACATCGTCAAGAGCTATAAGAACTTTCTGTGAACACAGTCTATGCTTTATGATGTTGATTCCTCTGTCAAGATTGCCAACTTTTAGATTTTCCTTTAAGATCTCATGGAGTAGGTTTTCCTGTAGTTGAACAAGGCCATTGAATTGCTTTGAAGTTTCCCTAACTTTTGATATAAAGCAGCAAGCTTCAAATTGGTTAGCAATTTTGTTGTATAAAGCTTTGGCGAAAGTTGTCTTACCAATGCCTCCAATCCCATATATTCCCACCATGTAAACACTAATACTAGGCTCATCTTCCGTCCAATAATGGGAGTGTAGCCTTAAAGTTTCTAGTTGATAATCAATACCAACCGGATACTTTGCTACATATAAGGGTGTGCAAATAAGATTTAATATCGACAATACTTCTTTAACAAGGTCTTGAATAAGATCAGCCTCCTTCCTGTTGTTAACCATGTAATCATAAAGAAATTAAAGATGATAGAGATTGGATGTAGCAGTAGATGGAATTAAATTACTTAAAAATATATACCTAGTTCCGAGATCCCAACCGGACAAGTTGGCTGCAGTAGTTAAAGTTTCCCTCCAAATTTGGATTTTTGTCTTGAACTTAGCTTGATGGGTGGCTAATGCTTCTCCAAAACTTTCTGTTTGTTTTCGTATATCGGATGGATTCACCTTATAGAAAATTGGCCAAACTATTTGGCCCTTGGATTTCTTACATTCTATTATTTTCACCAATTCATCCAAACACCAGGAAGAAGATGCATAATTTTCCGAGAATATAACAATAGAAATCAAAGCTTCCTCTATAGATCGGAAAAGAGATTCAGAAATTTGTTCACCCCTGCTGAGCTTGTCATCAATAAAGACATTGACTCCCTTTTGCCGCAAGGCCATATCAAGATGACTCGTGAAATTGGATCGAGTATCCTCTCCTCTAAAACTCAAAAACACATCATAACTCCACTTGAGATTTGGAGAAAAAACACATGATCCTGCCATAGCAATAGAAGTACACATCAATAAGCATAAAAACACTTCGATTTAGAGAGTTTTTATTGAAAGTAAAATGAAATTTTAATGATAAAAGTTGAAGACATAATATAATATGTGTGGGTGAAATTTCTTTACTGATTCCTTGACTTTTCCTTTTAAATTTCTTTGATGTATTATAATAAATTTGGACCCATCATGTGAGAAAAAGAGAAGCATCAAAGTATTACAACTCTTATCCTTGGTTCAATTTTTATTATTTTTTTCCTCGATTCCATTCCAGATATAAAGTTGTTAGTGCAATTTCTTTAGCCTTTATCTTTGAAATTTTTTGAGGTAACCCTACCATCAACATCTTAATTAGAGAAAAGCATAAAACTAAAAAAGTTTTGATGATACGTACTTGAAATCATTGGTATAAACTTTTAGCCAAACATTTCTTTTTCTTGCATTTTTTTCTCTATCATTCTTTTTGATTGAATGTATAAGTTCTTAGCAATTCAAAATATTTTATAATTAATTATTTAAGTATGCTATATTATTTCCATATGCATATTTTTCTTCGACTTTCTTATAATTATTTCACTTATGGTGATGTATATATGATACATATAGAATATATGATATATAAAGCTTAACCAATTGGATTTAAGAATCAGTACAAACCCCTAGATCATAAATACTAAAATTCGTAAATTAAGATGATTTATTGTAACTTTTGTGTATTGGTTCCGACAACCATATTAAAAAATAATCTTTAGATCTAAAATAATCAATAACTCCAAAATAATAAGAATACTTTAAGAAAAAATAAGATAGTATGTAACCTAAGACTAGCACAAATGCTATTTTTACTACATTTTTTCAAATATGTTTTATAAAAACAATACATAGTTTTATAGTGTCTCAAGATGAAACTCTTGACCTTCCATGAAACCTTTCAAAACTTCTAACTTTCATACTTTATGACCTAATTATTCACTACATAAATGTAATCTAAAAATTTAAAACTCAAAATTCATGAATATGAAACACAATAAATTTAGATTTCAATTATATCAAGAATTTGCATGAATAAATGAAATTGGCTTGACCTATCTTGAAATCCTTATGGGATAAATGAAACTTGATTCTTCTATGATTCTTCTATAAAGGGAAATTAATTGTCATTCAAGTTCAATATAATGAAATTTGACTTATTCTTTACGATTTTTTTTTTGAATTTCATATGGTATGGTTGAGATCCTTTGATTTATATTAATATGTTCAAGGAAATGTCGCATAGGTTGATATCTATACGATAAAATCAAATCGCGTTGCAAATTCTTCATGATTCGGTCAGCTTCTTGTAGTACTTCTGTACAGATTTTGCAAATTCTTCACGTTTGGCGTTGCAAGTTCTATTACATAACTTATTCTCCATCACATCTTTACTGTCCTAATATGTCCAAGTGTAGCCATTCATCTGGGAATTGAAATTAAGATCTTATCATGGCCAGCCATGGTGACTATGAGATGGAGCTACCGACAATGTAATAAAGATGAAATATCTATCCCGTGATAGTTCTAGATGATCTTCTCAACACTTTCTTAGGTGTCGCTTAATGTACCTCTAGTTCTTCGGCATCAGTTTTAGGAGTTTTAGGAGTTTTTTAAATTTCTAATGTAATAACACCGATGAGTTTTTTTGCAACTCAAGTTCAACTCCCACTTGCTTCGTAATCTCAGAGCTTTTCTTTTCTTTGTCCTGGTACATAGTATTTTCATCAAAAGTCACATCACAATGTCTCAAAACATAGATAGTCAAAGTTGTTTCCATATTGAGATAGTGTAGAAAGCTAACTTTCATTGAATTTGATATAGTACGATAGTTGAACCTTCTCAAAATTTCTTCCTTCATTCGAATGAAATGTCTATAAATACTTATAATGACCTATAAAGCATAAGAACACTACAAACTCAAAGAAGAATTGAAATGAGAAGAGATGAACCTGCTTGTGCTTGATCTTGACTGGACTTCTACTCAACGATCTAAGTTTGAATTTCTTGATTGGAGATTCCATAACGGCATAAACTTATGGAGAAATGAAGGTGGACTCGAGGATTTGTTTTTAGACAACATTAGATTAGAGAATTTGTTCTCCTTCAAGGTCTAGCTCCTTTATGGCCTTAAAATCCAAATCCAAAAACCTTACAGATTTCATGTTTTCAGCGATTTTTGGAAACTTTTCGAGCTTAGAACACCCAGATAGCTTTAAATATTGAAGGGACTTTGACTCAAAGTAGCTTAGAAGCTCTTCAAGGTTAGTGCATTTTGTAAGGTTTAAGGTAAGAAGACTATCTAAAGCTCTAATAGACTCGAGAATCGCTATTAATTTTGTGCCATGGTTGAAATATAAGTTTTGAAGGTTTGATAATGGAGAAAAGTTTGGAAGTTCCTCAAGTTTTTTTCGTAATTAAGCTTCAAAATTTTCAGAGACTTTAATATAGGGTGCCTTTGAAGCTTTTTAACATTCGAACAATGATTAAGGTCTAAGGTAACAAGCTTACCAAGAGAAAAAATTGACTTAGGAATGATTCTTAATTTTATTCGGAAGAGAAATCAGGAATTTTCCCTAATAAAGTAGAGTACCTAAGATCAACATGCTTCGACATTTGACAATCCGAAAATACATGGAAGAGAACAAAAAAAGGAGGGGGGGGGGGGGTTTGGTCATCATTTCTATTCCTTCTTTCATTGAATATGATACTCTGGATCAAATTCATGGATAGAAAGTAAATGATACGCCCACCAACCAATGCTTCCAACTGCTCAAGTTTATCCACATCGTCAAGAGCAACTTTTTTTTTTTGTGTTAACACAATTTATTTCTTATGATGCTAATTCCGTTTTCAAGATTTCCAACCTCCAAATCTTCCTTTAAGATTTCATGGAGTAGGATTTTCTGTAGTTGAACAAGGCCATTGAATTGCTTTGAAGCTCCCTTAACATTGGATAGAAAGAAGCAAGCTTCAAATTGGTTAGCAATTTTGTTGTATAAAGCTTTGGCCAAAGTCGTCTTACCAATGCCTCCAATCCCATATATCCCCACCATGTAAACACCAATACTAGACTCATCTTGTGTCCAATAATCGTAGTGTAACATCATTTTTTCTAGTTGTGAATCAATTTCAATAGGATACTTCTCTACATATAAGGGCGTGCAAGTACGATTTAATATCGACAATATTTTTTTAACAAGATCTTGAATAAGATCAGCTTTCTTCCGGTTGTTAACCATGTAATATTAGAATTAGAGATGATAGATATTGGATGCAATAGTAGATGGAGTTAAATTTCTTAACATTATATACCTGGTTCTTAGATCCCAACTGTAACGATCCAAAATTTTCTACTTAATTTAAGGTCGCTACTGTATACGTACCATAAACATTGAATGCAGAAGACTTCATTTAAATTCCATAGAACATAACCTTTAACTTAAAACACAGCCATAGACTTACGTGTTTCGAAAACATCTTTAAAACGACGCAACAAAAGACCTGAAATAAAATAAATAAGCATTTAAGTTTAAAACATCCTATTCTATCCTAAGTCTAAGAAAATAAATACCACTATCCTATGCATGTGCCATGATCTCGAGTTGCGATACTGTCGTCAGCCGTACAGGAATGCCTTGCCTTAACCTGAAAAATGTAGTAGCACATGGCTTGAGTATTTAAAGAAATACTCAGTAAGTGACCCCACTATTGGGGTTAAATGCAACAATCACATGCAATGAAATGATGGGACCTATCTTTCGTTTCGTTTCGTTTTCCCTACGGTGTAATCCTAACAGATAATCGTGGACGTGTACCATATACTCTACATGCAGCCCATACATGCGAGTATGGGCTCACCAGCTAGTTCGCACACCGCTGTCCCTAGCCGGTGGGCATACTCTGGGAGCCCTTATACCGGGACCCGTTAAAACTAGAACCGTCATGGCAGCGCTATGCAAGGCATAACGATCGTTGTCCTGCCATTGGATGTACGCGTCCGTACCCTCGTGATGGGATAGGGGTATCTCCCCAAATGCATGAACACACAATATGCATGAGATCTCACTAGTCCTACAGTTATCATTAATGAACATAACCTCGTATCACGTTTTCATGCTTACATGTCATTCTCATTCTCATTTCGTTACATATATACATATTCCTAGTGGGGTTATGTTTCATGCAATTTACCGTATTTCATGTCATACAATTCATACAGTTACATTCAAATATTCATACAAACAAGCCATATTCGTACAAGGGCCACACATCGTCACATGCATAACATATCACATCAATTAAGCAGCATACATAACATACATTCACGTTCACATGATTTCGTACTTAAGCACAATAATCTAGCATACAATGTACCATATCATAAACAGGTCATAACGTAAACACTTCATAGTCATATCGTTCTCTAACTTACCATAACACTATCGTTCTATCAATCTATCACAAACCTATCCCTTTCTACCCATAACCTAACCGTATTCTTTCATCAATCTCTCCTATCCATAGCACTCCGGTATGTAACATAACCTTAACGTTTCATGAACGTAACTTACTTCTATCGTTACATTTCATTTTGTGCATCCTTCTCGTATTCTATCTCAAACATATCCTTGAGCACATCGTACCATAATTATTATCATACAAACCACATATAATAACATAACATAACATATAGGAAGCACATCGATCCATAGACAATTCACACATATCAATATATATGACGCATGCAGAACCACAGGGCACGTGTCAACATCAATATAACCATGCCGATAGTAAGGTCACTTACCTGGTTAGCTTAAGTCGTTGTCACGAATATATCCTTAATGAAAGTTCGATTCCGTCCTTTGAAATCCAAGTCAACCTATGCGAGCTCATGACATCAGTTTCAAGTTTGAACTCTATCAAATTATTTCTCTCGTTTACATGGTTAAAATTCTAATATTTACGGTTAGACAAAATTTAAGGGAGTTCCATGCCCTCTAATATTTCCTATTTTATTTTTAAATTGTGTTCAACAAATCTTTCCTCAATCTTCCCTTCTTCTTCTGTAATTATTTTTAAGAAGGTATTATTCAATTTTGTTAATCTATTCCTACTTCCAAATCTTCCCTTTTTATTTTTATTATTATTTTTCTTTTCAGTTAACAGTGTTCTAGATTTCTATCTCTATTTCATTTTTTCTTATTTTCTTTGTCTTCCTTCTTATTTAGTTAACAATTATATTCTTAGTTTTTAATTGAATTCATTTGATTATATTCTTTTCCTATAATTCATATAAAATTACAATCTAAATCATTGCAACAATTTAGTAGATTTAAAATATAATTGGTTTTGATTTCCTAACCTCATACAGAATTCTTTTCATTTAATCTCTAATTCAAAACTAAATAACTGTAACCAAATTAGTATTATTTAATAAAATAAAAGGAAGATTTAACACACTGACCTGGACATATCTCTTTTGGCCGAACTAAGTCTGTTTAAATCTTTTGTTTTTTTTCTATTTGTTTTTGTAGGAAGAAGAAATTCGGGGTAAATCTGCCTTTGTTTTTAGAGAGAAATTCCTAATTTGTTGCCAAGATTTATTTTTAGGGAAGGAGTGGTGAGAGATTGAAGGAAGGAGGAGGGATCGGTTACCAAATATTTTTCTTCTTTAATTTTTATTTATTTATTTATTATTTTAACTATTTTTTTTTATAATTATTTTTATTTGTTAATTTCTTTATTTATTTTTGGGCTATTACAGCAACTAGGTTAGCAACATGAGTTAAAGCTTCCCTCCAAATTTGGATTTTCGTCTTGAACTTATCTTCATGTGTAGTGAATGCTTCTCCAAAACTTCCAATTTGTTTTCGTATATCATATGGATCTACCTTATAGAAAATTGGCCAAACTATTTGGCCCTTTGATTTCTTACACTCGATTATTTTCACCAATTCATCCAGACACTAGGAACTAGGAAGAAGATGCATAATTTTCAGAGAGTATAACAATAGAAATCAAAGTTTCCTCTATAGATCCGTAGAGGAATTCAAAAATTTTCTCACCCCTTTTTAGGTTGTCGTTTGTGAGGACGTTGACTC
The DNA here is from genome assembly GCF_002738365.1 of Cucurbita moschata. Classification (NCBI taxonomy): domain Eukaryota; kingdom Viridiplantae; phylum Streptophyta; class Magnoliopsida; order Cucurbitales; family Cucurbitaceae; genus Cucurbita; species Cucurbita moschata. The sequence goes on from NW_019268528.1 coordinate 1,649,349, forward strand.
CCTTTTATCGCAAAGCCATGTCAAGATGACTGGTGAAATTGGATCGAGTATCCTCTCCTCTAAAACTCAAAAACACATCATAACTCCACTTGAAATTTGGAAACAAAGTCGATGATTCTGCCATAGCAATGGAAGAGCCAATCAGAAAGTAAAAATAATTTCTAAAATGTTGGAGAAACACTTGAATGTAGACTGTTTTATTGAAAGTAGTTTGGGTAAAATTTTGATGATATAAGTAGAAGACATAATGAGTGTTGGTGGAATTTCTTGACAGTTTCCTTGGCTTTGCCTTTTGAATTTCTTTTGATATATTACTAGAAACTTTGGAGCCCACCATGCGAGTAAACCAGAAGCATCAAAGTCAAGAAAGTTGTGAAAGTTTCTTGGAAATTACTGATCATAGTTGGTTCACACATGTTTAATAAAATATCAAAAAGTATTTTTTAAAACTATTTTACTTGATATTCTTTTTATACGATTGAAATGTTGACTCACCCTTGTTTCCTTTTTTTTGTTCTTAAATTTGTTTTTAAAGGATTTTTTTTTCTCTTTGTTCTTGTTTTTAGCTCGTTCTATAACCGTTTAAGTTCACTGTTCACAAATATTGTCTTCTTTGAGTTTTACCTTTCGGGCTTCCCCTCAAGGTTTTTAAAACGCTATGCTAAGGAGAGGTTTGTACAACTTTATGAGAAATGTTTCGCTCCCCTCTCCAACCGATGTAAGATCTCACAATCCTCGCATAGGGTCCCATGAAATTCCACATTAGTTGAAGAGGGCAACAAAGCATTCCTTACAAGGTTGTGAAAATTTCTCTCCAGTAGACGAGTTTTAAAACTGTGAGGCTAACGGTGATACGTAATGAGCTAAAACAAACAATATATGCTAGTAGGGCTTGAACTCTTACACATTCATAACAACTTCTCTACATGTTTCATACATTAAACAACGAAATCTCCACTCTCTACATGTTTCGTACATTGCCAACGAGGTTCTTCTCTGATATCATCTTCTTTTATACCACCCACCCTTACAAATCTTGAAATAATCTATTGTTTGTGACTTCCTATTCCGCGACCTAAGACCATCCCAGAACTTCACCGTCATGCACCCGAAGAAATTAAGCTACGATCTCAATGAAATACTGACTTTTGGTTGTGCCATTATCTAATGTGGAATACTCGCTTTTGGCTAATCGAACAGGCCTTGTTTCTTATTGGTACTTTATCACATATGGATTGAACAAATTTTAATGATACTATAAGACAAATTTTATAATATTTTATTGATATATATATATATATATTTTTTACTTATACTAGGATGGAAATGACGACTCACCCTTATTTTATTTTTTCTTCTTGAATGGATTTTATAAAGACTTTGCTTGGTCTTTGTCCATGTTCTTAGTTCATCCATAAGAGCTAATAATATTTTCTTGAATTAATAAGAGTAGAATGACATTGAATTAATCAATGAGAATAATTTATTAATAATTTTAACTAATTAATTTTGTATTTTTTGAGTTTATAATCTGTAAGGCTATAATATTTTCTTGCACGCTCACAAAAACATTAAAATGATCTTAGTGGAATTGATTGTACTGTGAGTTTACAAAAAAAAAAAAAAAAAAAAAAAAAAAAAAAAAAAAAAAAAAAAAAAAAAAAAA
>NW_019268528.1:1651623-1671126 GCF_002738365.1 Cucurbita moschata
AAAAAAAAAAAAAAAAAAAAAAAAAAAAAAAAAAAAAAAAAAAAAAAATTACATTTATGTTTAAATCATTTTTCTCAAATTAGATAAAATTTAGTGTAAAATTGTGTTTAATACTATCTTTTAATTGAGAAAAATGTTTATAAATATATTAGATGCAAAATTTTGATTTTGTATTTAATATATGTGGATAGAAATTTTAAAAAATATATAATATACTATAAATTTATCAATATAAAATTAAAAATTTAAGAATATTCTCTTATATATTTTAAAGTTTGAAATTTATTAAAAATAAAATTAAACATTGATCCATCACTTTTATGGTTTAATATAAGTGGACGGTTCTAATAATTTTTTTTTAGTCGTAGGATGACATAACCTTTGAAAATTCAACAAAACCGGTAGCTTAAACATAAAAGAGCTCGAGGCTATGAAGAAGTATCACAACATACGGTTTGAAAAAAGGCAATGAAAGAAGAATTTATATCCTTAAAGTAAAATCAAACCTAGAAATTGGTGACAAGATTAAGAGATATAAAACTCATCTGTTACAAGTGAATTTACAAAATAAAGTGTGCCATGGATGAATCAATGAAAAGATACAAGACTCAACTTGTAGCTCGAGGGTTCTCTCAACAACATCGACTAGGCTATGATGAAACATTTAGTCTAGTGGTGAATATCACTATTGTATGGGTCCCACTAACGCTTGTGACAAGTAATATTTAAAAATTATGACAGATGAATGTGAATAATGTTTTCTTACGCAAAGAGGTTGATGGGTAGATCTATATCAACAAATCAAAGGAATTTGACAATGATGTTGGAGACATGAGATAGTATACATGTAAAGTCCCAAGAAGCCTCATTTGGATATGGCTCAATGGATCTTGAGATATGTCAAAGGTACAATCGATTATTGTTTTTTGTACAAAAAAATGTGAAGATCTGGCACAGTAGAAGTATTTATAAATATAATTAATTGTTGCAAATCGATCCTTTCTAAATTATTTATAATAACTGTAGTTAAATAAAAAATCCATTTTAATACGTGTCTTAAAAGTATATAATTCATCTTCTAATAAACAAATTTTTATGAATTCCTATTGGAGAGAGGGTGTTATGGATGAGCTAAGAACATCAACAAAGAACAAGCAAAGTCTTTAAAAAATCAATTCAAGAAGATAAAACAAAATAAGGTATGTCGTCATTTCCATCCCAGTATCAATAAAATATTATACAATTTGTCTTATACTTTTGTCTTTAAAATTTGTTAAATCCATATGTGAGAAAGTAACGATAAGAGACAAGACATCTTTAGTTAGCCAAAAGCCAATATTTGATGGAGATAATGGCCCAGTCAAAAGCTAGTATTCCACTAAGATAGTGGCTTAATTTCTTCGGGTGGCTGACATTAAAATTCTAGGGGTTAGAAGATTGTTTGGAGAGTAGTCCTATTGATTAACTAATAGATTGATCACCAGTTTAAAGTAAGGAACACATTTTGATTGGTGTGAGGCGTTTTGGGTAACAAAAAGTTTATGCTCAAAATGGACAATATCATATCATTGTGGAGAGTCGTGGTTTCTAACCCGATATCAAAGTCATGCCTTAACTTAGTCATGTCAATAGAATTCTCAAAATGTCGAACAAAAAAGTTGTGAGCCTCAAACGTGTATTCAAAAATGACTCAAGTGTCCTTTGTTTGAGAGCTCCAGAGAAGGAGTTGAGCCTCAATTAAGAAGAGGCTGTTCGAGGGCTTTATAGGCCTCAGCGGAGGCTCTATGGTATATTTTGTTCGAGGGGAAGATTGTTGAGAACCGTTTGGAGAGGAGTCTCACATCGACTAATTAAGGGGTTGATCATGGGTTTATAAGGAATACATCTCTATTAGTATGAGGCCTTCTAGAGTAACAAAAAATAAAGCCATGAAGGCTTATGCTTAAGTGGACAATATCTTACCATTATAGAGCGTCTGATTTCTAACATTGTGATGGTCTTAGGCTGTGAAAATAGGAAGTAATATCACAATCAATAGATTCTTTCAAGATTTGTAAGTGTAGATGATATAAAACAACACCCGCTCATGTCTGTACCGACACAACTCTGTCCTTTAGCGCATATATTTAGTTTGGTCAAGAACACTTGCTCGAGTAAAAGCTTCGACGACCAGTTGACCAAATTGAGGATCTTAAGGTACATGAGCAAAGCTCCTGTATGTATAAAGGGTCAATTGCTACATGAAACAGATTTTCGAAAGTACTCCACAAAAAAATTATTACTAATTGTCCAAATTGAAAAGCAAAAATATTCTGATAAAGACGTTTTTTAGTCATATCATCATGACTTGCAAAGTCATGCACAATATCAATACCAAACCAAATACGAAGAGTAGAAGGATCCCGAGCTAAACCATTAAAATCTTAGTGTCATAATGCCTTTCAAATTCTCGCGGCCATTTTCCAACTTTTCTCTTATAAGTATCCATTATTTCCTGTAGTGTATCAACGGCCAAAAAGACCATACACTAAAACCATTTAGATTTTCATACCTATGTTCAAAAATTTTGAAATAATTTTGAGAGGATGGCATTCTTCTTTTACTATCTCCAAGGGTAAAATTGTGGAACGGAGAAGCTAATTTCCGGCTATTCAATTGAAGAAATCCACTAGAATGATTTAAAGCCCTCCCTTCGTATCTCCAGTAGTCACGATTTTTTTTTAAATTTATCACATATAGCTTTGCCGAGTGTAGTCTCTGCCAGGCCTTCCATTCCACGAATCATTGTAATACCCAAAAATGTTACATGTAAGGGAAAGTTCCGAACCTGTTGTATTTTGGAATCAATTTCAACTGGGAAGTTCATTGCATGCAACATTCCACTGCAATATGATAAGCGGGAGACGTTTTGAGCAAAGGATTTGATAGCATCCCTGTGCCATTATCAACATCTTACATAAGAAAATAATATATATGAAAAGGAGAATAGTTTATTCCAAACAACACAAGAAACCAATCAATCAAGATGGCAAGGATGTAAGCTCACTCACCGGCTTGGCAATTCTTCTATGTCATCAAAATCTGTATATATAACCCCTGGCCCCTTAACATCAATTTGGGATATCCCATGGACCTCAAGGAGATGGACACCGCATCTTCTTATAGTTACATTAACCTCGTGACGTTTCAAAACTTCAAACCAAACTATAAAATCATTCCAATCATTCGCCAGTAAGGAGCTACTAAATGTTGGAGAAGTTGTTACTAACCATGTATATTCTGATGTTGATGGTAAGAACTTTCTCATAAAAGAATTTTGGAGTCTGTATCCGATGAATATGTTACATGAAATTAAGGCTTCCCCTTTATATGAATCTCCATCCACTCTGAACTTAGCATAGGTAGCCAAAGTTCTTTCTAAATTGTGATCATGTCGAAAGCTAACTTTTATTGAATTTGATATAGTCTGATAACTGAACCATTCTGGAATTTCAATGTTCATTAGAATGAACTCTCTAGGAAAGTCACGAGTGTAATGTCCTGTGACATAAGAATTAACATGCATGAAAATATTAATGAGAGAGAAAAATGCAACATAAACAAAGAGAAATGAAATGAGAAGAGATGAACTTGCTTGCTTGATATTATATCCAAAATGTTGTCTGGACTTTTAACCAAATCCCGTGGCATCCATTTTTTGTATACTCTGAGGAAGGTTTGGAATTTGTTGAAGAAACTTGCAATTCCTCAATTGGAGATTTCCCAAAGACATGAACTTATGGAGACACGAGGGTAGACTACAAAATTTGTTTTCCCACAAGAGTAGCCTATTTATGAAAGGGTTGACATCACATAAAGTTTCCAAAAAATCTGCATTTGATATGTTGCAAAATTGAAGATCTACCAAAGTGAAGTAGGGAAATTTAGGGTTTTTGAGTAAGTTTCCGCATATTGGATGGATTGATGAGTCCCATTTATGGGGAAACATTTCAAATCTAGAACACCCATCAGGCTCTTAATATTCCGTAACAAATAAATTAATTGTACTAGGAAGGGAGATAGGTTTGTGCAACCTTCAAGGTTTAATTTCGCGAGCCTAGTAAGGTTTCCCATTGATGAAGGTAGCTCCTTTATGCTGGTATAATCCAAATTCAATCAACCACAGTAACGATTTCATGTTTTCAGCAATTTTTGAAAATATTTCGAGTTTAGAGCAGTCAGAGAGTTCGAGATATTCAAGAGATTTTAAGTTGAGAAAGCTTCGAGTTCGAGATATTCAAGAGATTTTAAGTTGAGATAGCTTGGAAGCTTTTCAAGCTTAGTGCAATGTCTAAGTTTTAAGAAAATAAGATTATCTAAAGATCCAATAGACTCGTGAATAACTCTTAAATTTGTGCATTCGTTGAGATACAAGATTTCAAGGTTTAATGCGGTAGAGAAGTCTGGAATTTCCCGAAGCTTGTTGCAGTGATTGAGATTCAAATCAATAAGAGATTTCAATGGAAGGTAACTTGGAAGCTTTTTAAGGTTTGAACATTTTTCAAGGTCCAAGGTAACAAGTTTATCTAGAGATCCAATAGACTCGTGAATCATTCTTAAATTTGTGCAGTCTTTCAAATACAATTTTTCAAGGTTTGATGCTGTAGAGAAGTTTGGAAGTTCCTCGAGTTGTTTGCAGTAGCTGAGCTTCAAAACTTTTCAAGACTTCAACATGAGGTCGCTTGGAAGCTTTTTAAGGTTCGAACAGTGATTAAGGTCTAAGAGAACAAGCTTACCAAGAGAAACAACTGACGAATGAATTGTTTTTAAATTTGTGCAGCGACTAAGATACAATTCTTCAAGGCTCGATAATATAGAGAAATCAGGAATTTTCTCTAATAAATAGAGCAACTAAAATCAACCATCTTCAACCTTTTACCATCCTAAAATGCATACAACAGAGAAGAAAAAAAAACATGTATAGATAAAATATAATTATTTAAGTTTATAAATGATCTAGTTCTTAAAATTTGTTATCATATTAACAATTTTTTCTTTTCGTACATAAATATATACTTGTACTTTTTTTTAAGCTACCCATAAAATTGTTTTAAGAAGAAACTTTCTAAACACAATGAAAATATAAATACCTTCCATCCTTCCTCCAAATTTCCAAATTTCTGATGCGACTATATTGCCAATGCTCACTTATGGGCTTGACAATTCTGTGGTAGAGTTGTAGATCAAAATCTGTAATGACTACTTTAGTAAGATGGACACCAGAATATTAAAGTTGCAGTAACCGCAAAACATTTCAAAACGTTAAACCAAGTAATAACATGAAACCAATCATTTGTGACTAAGGAAGTATTAAAATTTAAAGTAGTTGATATTAACGACATAGATGATGATGAAAATTCTCTCTTACAAGAACTTTTGAGTCTGTCATCGTAGAATATGTTAAATGAAATTATGGTCTGTCCTTGATCTGGATGCTTTTCTATTTCTTTCTAGATAGTGTTGAAAGCTAACCTTAATTTGCATTTGATTTGATATAGTATGATAGTTCAACCTTTTTTTAGAATTTCTCCACTCATTAGAATGAAACGTCTACAAATGCCTTTAGTGACCTATATATAAAGAATATTACAAACTCGAAGAAGAATTGAAATGAGAATAAAAATGAAATGAAGATTGTCAAAGATATTATGGGTTGATGCTGTAACTACGACAACCTATTTGACCAATAGAGGATCGTTAGTACCCTTAAAAAAAAGACAAGTTTGATGTTAGATTGTAAAGTTTTACACGTAGACTATGGTTCTAACATGTTCAGTTACATATTTTGGAAGGATATGAAAAAGAAAAATTGCGAGACATTGTATTGTGACTTTTGATGAAATATCATGTATAAGAACAAAGAGAAAGAAAGGTTATGAGATTAATTGAGCAGAAAAACTCACCAACACAATCTTACATTAAGTTTTATCGTATAATTAATTTCACTAACTTGACCATTAAATGTTTGTGTGAGCTTGCTAGAGAACTTTATAGCCTCGCCGATTATAAGCTCAAACAATATAAAATTAATTAGTTAAATTTATTAATCAAATTATTTTTATTAATTAACTCAACATTAACCGCTTTGGCCTGTTACCTATGGTCGTCAGCTTCACAGTTATAAAATGGGTTTGTTAAGGAGAGGTTTCCACCACCGTATAAGGAATATTTTATTTCTTATCCAACTAATGTGGGATCTCACGATATCATTTCACTCCTCCAAGTGTTTATAAGTATAATTAATTGATGCAAATCGATCCTTCACAAGTTTATAATAACTGTAGTTGATTAAAAAATTCATTTGAATACGCATATGTTCCTAAATCATACGTCTTAAAACATATAATTCATCCTCTAATAAACAAATTTTTATGAATACCTATTTGAGAGAAGGTCCTACTGATGAGCTAAGAACATTGACAAAGAGCAAGCAAAGTCTTTAAAAAATCCATTCTAAGAAGTAAAAACAAAATAAGGGTGAGTAGTCATTTCCGTCCTAGTATAAAAAAGTATTAATAAAATATTATAAAATTTATCTTATACTTTTATCTTTAAATTTTTTTAAATCCATATGTGATAAAGTAACTATAAGAGAAAAGGCCCCTTCGATTAGCCAAAAAGCCAATATTTGACTGAGATAATGGCACAACCAAAAGGTAGTATTCCACTAAGATAGTGGCTTAATTTCTTCTAGTGGCTGACATTGACTAATTAATGGGTTGATTATGAATTTATAAGTAAGGAATATATTTACATTGAAGTGAGGCCTTTTAGGTAATAAAAAATAAACCCATAAGAGTTTATGCTCAGAGTGGACAATATCACATCATTGTGGAGAGTCGTGGTTTCTAACATGGTATCAATATCATGCCTTAACTTAGCCATCTCAATAAAATTTTAAAATGTCGAACAAAAAATTTGTGAGCCTCGAAGGTGTAGTTAAAAGTGACTAATTGTCCTTTGTTTGAGGGCTCCAAAAAAAGAGTCGAGCCTCAATTAAGAGAAGACTGTTCGAGAGCTTCATAGACTTCAGCGGAGGCTCTATGGTGCACTTTGTTCGAGGGAAAGATTGTTGAGAATTATTTGAAGAGGAGTCCCACGTGGATTAATTAAGAGATTGATCATGGGTGTATAAGTAAATAATACATCTCCATTGGTATGAGACCTTTTGGAGTAACAAAAAAAAAAAGCCATGAGAACTTATGCTCAAAGTGGATCATGATTTCCAACACTGTGATGGTCTTGGGCGGTGAAATAAGAAGTAATATTTTAAAAACCTTGAGGAGAAATTCGGAAGGAAAAACTAAAAAAAACAGTACTTAATAGCGATAGTGAAATAATAACTAATAGCGGTAGTGAGATAGGACGTAAAAAAACTCAAAAAACAATAACTAATAGCCGTAGATTTGGTCTCTTACGCCAAGAACAGAGAGCAAACAAACATTTCCCTGTAAGTAAATTAGTTTTAACAATTACTTTTGATATTTTATTAACCTTGTGCGGACCAACTTTGATCAATAATTTTCGAGAAACTTTCACAACATCTTTAACTGTGATGTTTCTCTTTGATCACACGATGTTGATGGTGGGGTCCAAATCTGTAATAATACACTAAAGAAATTCAGAAGCCGCCACACATATTAGGTCTTCAACTTTTATCATTAAAAGATCACTGAAACTAGTTTCAATCAAAACGGTCTAAATTCGAAATTATTTTCTGTGCGTTGCTTTCTGATGGGTTCTTCCATTGCTTTGGCTGATTCATGGGCTTTGTTTCCAAATTTGGAGTGGAGTTACGATGTGTTTTTAAGTTTTAGAGGAGAGGATACTCGATCCAATTTCACCAGTCATCTTGTCATGGCCTTGCAGCAAAAAGGAGTCAATGTTTTCATAGACGACAAGCTCAACAGGGGTGAGCAAATTTCTGAATCTCTTTTTCGATCTATAGAGGAATCTTTGACTTCTATTGTTATATTCTCGAAAAATTATGCATATTCTTCTTGGTGTCTGGATGAGTTGGTGAAAATAATGGAATGTAAGAAATCCAAGGGCCAAATAGTTTGGCCAATTTTCTATAAGGTGGATCCATCGGATGTACGAAAACAAACTGGAAGTTTTGGAGAAGCATTTACCACACATCAAGCTAAGTTCAAGACGAAAATCCAAATTTGGAGAGATGCTTTAACTGCTGCAGCTAACTTGTCTGGTTGGGATCTAGGAACCAGGTACATATCTTTAAGAAATTTAACTCCATCTACCCTCAACATCCAATATTTATTATCTTTAATTTCAATATGTTTACATGGTCAACAACAGGAAGGAGGCTGATCTTATTCAAGATCTTATTAAAGAAGTATCGTCCATACTAAAACCTACTTGCATGTCCTTATATGTAGCAAAGTATCCCGTTGGAATTGATTCTCAACTAAAAAAGTTAAGGTCAAACTTCAATTATTGGACACAAGATGAGCCTAGTATTAGTGTTTACATGGTGGGGATATATGGGATGGGAGGCATTGGTAAGACAACTTTGGCCAAAGCTTTATACAACAAAATAGCTTACCAATTTGAAGCTTGCTGCTTTCTATCAAATGTTAGGGAAGCTTCAAAGAAATTCAATGGCCTTGTTCAACTTCAGGAAACCTTACTCTATGAAATCTTAAAGGTAGATTTGAAGGTTGACAATCTTGACAGAGGAATCAACATCATAAGGAATAAACTACGTTCAAAGAAAGTTCTTATAGCTCTTGATGACGTGGATAAACTTGAGCAGTTAGAAGTATTGGTTGGTGGACATGATTGGTTTGGCGCTGGTAGTATTATCATTGTGACAACAAGAAACCGTCATTTACTTTCTATCCATGAATTTGATCAAAAGTATCGTATTCAAAGAATGAATCTCAATGATGCCCTTAAACTTTTTAGTTGGCATGCTTTTAAGAAAAGTCATCCACCAAGTACATATCTAGACCTTTCAAAACGTGCTACAAGTTATTGTAAAGGTCATCCACTGGCTCTTGTTGTTTTGGGTTCCTTCCTTTGTACTAGATACGACCAAGCAGAATGGGCAAGTATATTAGATGAATTTGAAAACTCTTTGAACAAAGACATCAATGATATTCTTCAAATAAGTTTTGATGGACTTGAAGAAAAAGTAAAGGAGATTTTCCTTGATATTTCTTGCTTCCTAGCTGGAGAGAAAGTTGACTACGTTAAGAATATTTTGAACGCATGTCATTTCAATGCAGATTTTGGAATTATAGTCCTTATGGATCTTTCACTTATTATAGTTGAAAATGATAAGGTGAAAATGCATGATTTAATACGACAGATGGGTAAAAAAATAGTCAATGGAGAATCTTCTGAGCCGGAAAAAAGGAGTAGGTTGTGGTTGGTACAAGACGTTTTGAAGGTGTTAAGTGATAATTCAGTGAGTAACACTTACCCAAACTTTCTTTAATTTACTTCGTGATAGAAAATGTTTGTTGAAGTGAGTTGTTAGTAATGTTGAATTACTAAACTACGAGTTTGCAGGGAACAGATGCAATTAAAGCCATAAAGTTGGAGTTACCTAAACCCACACGGTTGGATGTGGATCCTCGAGCTTTTAGAAACATGAAAAACCTAAGATTGTTAATGGTTGGAAATGCAAGATTTTCCACTGATATTAAATATCTACCGAATAACTTAAAGTGGATTAAATGGCATGGATTTGCTCAAAAATCTTTGCCATCTTCCTTTATTACAAAAGATCTCGTTGGATTAGATTTGCAACATAGCCTCATCCGAAATTTGGGGAAAGAATTGAAGGTAATTATATTTCTACATCTATGATTTGAAGATTTTCATTGATTTTCTTATAATAATATTTTATATAAATTATATTTTTCTCTTCCATGTATTTTAGGATTGTCAAGGGTTGAAGTTCGTTGATCTTAGTTACTCTACTTCATTAGAGAAAATTTCTGACTTCTCTGCAATATCGTCAAACTTTATAGAATTGTATCTTAGCAATTGCACAAAATTGAGAACCATTCCTACTTCAATTGCTTCTCTTGATAAGCTTGTTGCCTTAAACCTTAATCATTGTTTGAATCTTAAAAAGCTTCCAAACTATCTCATGTTGAAGTCTCTTAAAATTTTGAAACTTGGTTACTGCCAAAAACTTGAGGAACTTCCAGACTTCTCTCCATCATCAAATCTTCAAAAATTATATCTCAATAATTGCACAAAATTAAGAGTGATTCCCGAGTCTATTAGAGCTTTAGATAGTCTTCTCACCTTGGACCTTACAAAATGCACTAACCTTGAAAAGCTTTCAAACTACCTCGCGTTAAAGTCCCTTGTATATTTAAAACTCTCGGGCTGTTCTAAGCTTGAAAAGTTTCCAGAAATTGATGAAAACATGAAATGTTTAAGGTTTTTGGATTTGGATTTCACGGCCATAAAGGAGCTACCTTCATCAATTGGATGCCTTAATGAGCTTTCTGTGTTGGACCTTGAAGGTTGCACAAACCTCATCTCCCTTCCTAGTACCATTTATTTGCTACCAAATCTTCGTCATCTTCGTCTTAATGGGTGTTCTAGAATTGAAATGTTACCCAATAAATGGCATCCAACCAACGATCCAGTATGCTCTTCTCCAAATCACAAACACTTTGTCGAGTTCACAATTTCCGAGCTTGAAAATTGCAAAATATCAAATGCGGATTTTATGAACATGTTGTGTGATGTCGCCCCTTTCTCATCTGGTCTACTCTTATCGGAGAACAAATTCTCTAATCGAATGTTGTCGGAAAATAAATCCTCTAGTCCACCTTCATGTCCCCATAAGTTTAAGCCGTTATGGAATCTCGAGTCGAGAGACTCAAAACTTTCCTCCACGTTCCCAAGAAATGGATGCCACTGGTTGTTGATCGTTGAGTAGAAGATCAATCAGGTTCATCTCTTCCCATTTCATTTCTCTTTTCTAACCATTTCATTTCTCTTTTCTAAGTTTGTACTATTCTTATGCTCTATAGGTCATTACAGGTATTCATAGACATTTCTTCTAATCAACGGAGAAATCCTGAAAAGGTGTAGCTATCGGACTATATCAAATCCAATGAAGGTTAGCTTTCGATACTATCTCAACATAGAAAGAACTTTGACTACCTATGTTATGTTCAAAGTGGACGAAATAGAAAAGCAACCAGATCAAGGGCAGACCATAATTTCCTTTAACATATGTTATAGTGATCGACTCAAAAGTTCTTGTAAGAGAGAATTTCCATCGGTAACGTCAGAATATATTTGGTTAATATCTACTACTTTTTCAAATTTTAGTACTAATTCAATGGCAAATGACGGGGAATCATGTTATAGTCATTCTTTGTGGTTATTGTAACTATAAAAAAAAATTTGGTGTCCAGTTGCTGAAGATGTTAATGAGATAGAAAATGATGTTGGATGGTCAGGGATAATTTATACAAATTTTGATCGACCCGAAGAATTGCCATGCTCGATGAGTGAAATGACATCCTTACCAACTTTATTGGTTCGTTTATTGTGTTATTAGGTTACTTTCATTCTTTTACTAAAATACTTCATTCCTAAATTCTATTTATTCTTAAAATATCTAAATCATTTTCTTAAAATACATAGATAATTGGTTCTTACAATTATTAAGTTGAATGGTTTGTGATGATATTTTAACACACTACCCAATTTAGACATATCTTATGCTGGTATATTTCTATGCTTGTATATTTCTAATGATAATAGATGAGAAAAATTGGATCATCTTTCTCGATTTATAGATACACTTTTTTAATTTTGCACCAAAGAGGAATCAAGGTTAGTGAGGAAGAAGAAATTTACAAATCTTTTTTTAGAAGTCATTGTTTTATCTACTCACACAAACAAACAAACAAAGTATAATCAATTCAACTCTATTCATCATTTTAATGTTTTTGTAAGTTTACAAGAGAACTTTATCACATTATTGATTATAAACTCCAACCACACAAAATTAATGTGTAACGACCCGAAATTTTCTACTTAATTTAAGGTCGCTACTGTATACATACCATAAATATTGAATGCGGAAGACTTCATTTAAATTCCATAAAACATAACCTTTATCTTAAAACACAGCCATGGACTTACGTGTTTCGAAAACATCTTTAAAATGACACAACAAAAGACTCGAAATAAAATAAATAAACGTTTAAGTTTAAAACATCCTATTCTATCCTAAGTCTAAGAAAATAAATGCCACTATCCTATGCATGTGCCATGATCTCGAGTTGCGATGTCGTCGTTAGCCGTACAGGAATGCCTTGCCTTAACCTGAAAAATGTAGTAGCACATGGCTTGAGTATTTAAAGAAATACTCAGTAAGTGACCCCACTATTGGGGTTAAATGCAACAATCACATGCAATGAAATGATGGGACCTATCTTTCGTTTCGTTTCATTTCGTTTCGTTTCGTTTCCCCTACGGTGTAATCCTAACAGGTAATCGTGGACGTGTACCATATACTCTAACGTAGCCCATACGTGCGAGTATGGGCTCACCAGCTAGTTCGCACACCGCTGGGTCACTGTCCCTAGCCGGTGGGCATGCTCTAGGGGCCCACCGGGACCCGTTAAAACTAAAACCGTCATGGCAGCGCTATGCAGGGCATAACGGTCATTGTCCTGCCATTTGGATGTACGCGTCCGTACCCTCGTGATGGGATAGGGGTATCCCCCCAAATGCATGATCACACAATATGCATGAGGTCCCACTAGTCCTACAGTCATCATTTAATGAACATAACCCCGTGTCGCATTTTCATGCTTACATGCCATTCTCATTTCGTTACATATCATTCATATTCCTAGCGGGGTTATGTATCATGCAATTTACCGTATTTCATGTCATACAATTCATTCAGTTACATTCCAATACTCATACAACAAGCCATAATCGTACAAGGGCCACACATCGTCACATACATTCATATCACATCAACTAAGCAGCATAAATAACATACATTCACGTTCACTTGATTTCGTACTTAAGCACAATAATCTAGCATACAATGTATCATATCATAACCAAGTCATAACGTAAACACTTCATAGTCATATCGTTCTCTAACTTACCATAGCCTTAACGTTCTTATACCTATCACAGACATATCATTACGTGACGTACCTTAGTCATATCGTCACAAGAATGTACCCTAACGCTATCGTTCTATCAATCTATCACAAACCTATCCCTTTCTACCCATAACCTAACCGTATTCTTTCATCAATCTCTCCTATCCATAGCACTCCGGTATGTAACCTAACTCTAATGTTTCATGAACGTATCTTACTCCTATCGTTACATTTCGTTTTGTGCATCCTTCTCGTACCCTATCTCAAACATATCCTTGAGCACATCGTACCATAATTATTATCATACAAACCACATATTATAACATAACATAACATATAGGAAGCATATCGATTTACAAACAATTCACACATATCAATATATATGACACGTACAGAACCACAGGGCACGTGTCAACATCAAATATAACCATGTCGATAGTAAGGTCACTTACCTGGCTCGCTTAAGTCATTGTCACAAATATATCTTTAATGAAAGTTCGATTCCGTCCTTTGAAATCCGAGTCAACCTATATGAGCTCATGACATCAGTTTCAAGTATGAACTCTATAAAATTATTTCCCTAATTTTCATTGGCCATCTTAAAATTTTGATCTTTTCTATTAGACAAAATTTAAAGAAGCTCCCTGCCCGCTGATAAAAATTTTGATGTTTTCTGTTAGACAAAATTTAGAGGGGCGATATTTCCTTTTATTACTAAATACTGTTTAACAAATCTTTCCTCAATCTCCCTCCCTCTTTCCTCAAGTTTATTGCAATAAGAGAGATCCAAATATTCAAGAGACTTCAACATGAGGTAGTTTGGAAGCTTTTTAAGGTTCGAACAATGATGAAAGAATAAGAAAACAAGCTTATCTAAAGATCCAAGCGAGTAAATTATTCTTAAATTTGTGCAGTAATTGAGATCCAATATTTCAAGGTTTGATAGTGCGGACAAGTCTAGAAGTTCCTCAAGTTTATTGCAATAAGAGAGATTCAAATCTTTGAGAGACTTCAACATGAGATAATTTGGAAGCTTTTTAAGGTTCGAACAATAATTAAGGTCTAAGGTTACAAGCTTCCCAAGAGAAGCAACTGATGTAGAAATTATTCTTAAATTTGTGCAGTTGCTAAGATACAGTTCTTCAAGGCTTGGTGATGCAGAGAAGCCTCGAATTTTCTCTAAAAAAAGTAGAGTAACTAAGATCTACCAGCTTCAACCTTTTACAATCCTAAATACATGAAGAAAAAAAAAAGTAAATAAAGATCTAAGGTAATTTAGGTAGAATACAATTATTTAAAGATCTGTTTCTTAAAAAAAAAAAAAAAAAAAAAAAAAAAAAAAAAAAAAAAATTTTTTTTTAAANATATACATATTTTTATTTTTATTTTTTAAGCCATCCATTAAACATTTAAAATATATATATATATAAGGAAAAACTTCCAATCACAGTAAAAATATAATTACCTTCCATCCTTTCTCTAAATTTCGGATGCCACTATGTTGCAATTCTAATCCAACTAGATTTTTTGTCATAAAACATGATGGTAGAAAGTCTTGAGTAAAATTACTCCACCTCGTCCACTTTGTGCTATTCGGTAGATACTTCAGATTTGTAGAAAATTCTACATTTTTAACCATAAGCAATTCCAGATTTTTCAATTTCTTAAATGCTCGTGGATTCACATCTAGTCTCGTGGGATTAGGCAACTCCAACTTTATGGCTTTAACGGCCTTTGTTCCCTGCAAGCTCATAAATTTAGTAATTTAACAATATTTTCCATCACAAGGTATAGGAAACGAGTAATTTTAAAGTAAGTTTGGGCAAGGGTTATTCACCCCGTTATCAATAAGCACCTTCAAAATATCATGTTCTAACCACAATCGGCTCCTTTTTCTGGGCTTAGAAGATTCACCATTGACTAATTTATAACCCATCCGACATATTAAATCATGCATTTCCACTTTATCATTTTCAACCATAATAAGTGAAAGATCCATAAGGACTATAATTCCAAAATTTGCATTGGAATGACGAACATTTAAAATATTCTTATCGTAGTAACTTTTTCTCCCACTAGAAAACAAGAAATATCTAGGAAAATCTCCTTTACTTTTTCTTCAAGTCCATCAAAACTTATTTGAAGAATATCACTTATGTCTTTGTTCAAAGAGTTCTCAAATTCATCTAATATACTTCTCCAATCTACTTGGTCATCTCTCTTACAAAGGAAAGAACCCAAAACAACAAGAGCCAAGGGATGACCTTTACAGTAACTTGTAGCACGTTCTGAAAGGTCTAAGTAATTACTCAGTGGATGACTTTTCTTAAAAGCATGCCAACTAAAAAGTTCAAGGGCGTGATAATGATTCATTCCTTGAATACGATACTTTTGATCAAATTCATGGACAGAAATCAAATGATTGTTTCTTGTTGTCACAATGATCATACTACCCGCTCCAAACCAATCATGTCCACCCACCAATGCTTCTAGCTGCTCAAACTTATCCACATTATCGACAACTATAAGAACTTTCTTTGAACGAAGTCTATTCTTTATGACGTTGATTCCTTTGTCAACATTGCCAACCTTCAAATCTTCCTTTAATATCTCATGGAGTAGGTGCTCCTGTAGTTGAACAAGACCGTTGAATTGGTTTGAAGCTTCCTTAACTTTTGATAGAAAACAGCAAGCTTCAAATTGGTTGGCAATTTTGTTGTATAAAGCTTTGGCCAAAGTCGTCTTACCCATGCCTCCAATCCCATATATCCCCCACCATGTAAACACCATTACTAAGCTCATATTGTGGCCAATGATGGTAGTGTAACCTCATTTTTTCTAGTTGAGAATCAATTCCAACCGGATACTTGGCTACATATAAGGGCGTGCAAGTAAGATTTAATATCGACCATACTTCTTTTACAAGGTCTTGAATAAGATCAGCCTCCTTCCTGTTGTCAACCATATAATCATATTGAAATTAAAGATGATAGATATTGAATGCTAAGAGTAGATGGAGTTAAATGTCTTAAAAATATACCCTGTTCCTAGATCCCAACCAGACAAGTTAGCCACAGCAGTTAAAACATCTCTCCAAATTTGGATTTTGGTCTCGGACTTAGCTTGATGTGTGGCCAATGCTTCCCCAAAACTTCTAGTTTGTTTTCGTACATTCGATGGATCCACCTTATAGAAAATTGGCCAAACTATCTGGCCCTTAGATTTCTTACATTCCATTATTTTTACCAATTCATCCAGACACTAGGAAGAAGATACATAATTTTCAGAGAATATAACAATAGAAATCATAGCTCCCTCTATAGATCGGAAAAGAGAATCAGAAATTTGCTCACCCCTGTTGAGCTTGTCGTCTATGAAAACGTTCACTCCTTTTTGCCGCAAGGCCAGTTCAAGATGATTGGTGAAATTGGATCGAGTATCCTCTCCTCTAAAACTTAAAAACACATCATAATTCCACTCTAAATTTGGAAACAAAGCCCATGAATCAGCAGAACCCATCAGAAAGAAACACAAACAAAATAATTTCGAAAATATTGGGAAAACACTTCAATTTAGAGCGTTTTGATTGAAAGTAGTTTGAGTGAAATTTTAATGATAAAATTTGAAGACATAATCTGTGCGTGGGTGAAATTTCTCGACGGCTTCCTTGGCTTTGCCTTTTGAATTTCTTTGATGTATTATAACAAATCTCGACCCCATCCTATGAGAAAAAGAGAAGCATCAAAGTTGTGAAAGTTTATGGGAAATTATGGATCATACTTTTGTCCCCACAATTAGAATAAAATATCAAAAGTATTTTTTAAAACTATACGATGGAAATGTCTCACCATATTTCATTTTTTCACAGCTTCTCTACATGTTTCATACATTGAACAACAAAGTTTCCACTCTCTCTACATGTTTCATTCATTTTCAACGAGGCTCTTATCTGATATCATCTTCTTTTATATCATTCACCCTTACAAATCTCAGAAAGTTATTGCTTGTGATATTACTTCCTATTTTATTAGCTTTTAGTTGTGCCATTATCTCTGTGGAAAACTGGCTTTTGGCTAATCGAAGGGGCCTTGTCTCTTATGGTTAGTGTAGTGCACCACTAGTAGATATTGTTGTTTTTAAATTTTAACTTTTGGACTTCAAAAGACTGTTCGTTAGTGAGAGGTTTCTACACCCTTATCAAGAATCCTTCTTCTCACCTCGGACGAATGTAGATCTCAAGTTACTTTATCACATATGAATTTAACAAATTTAAATCAATTTTATTTAAATTGTTTGCTGTCTCTTTGTCCATGTTCTTAGCTCATCCCTAAAACCTTCTCTCCAATAGGGAATCATAAAAAATTGTTTATTAGAGGATAAATTATATGCTTTTTAAAGCATATGATTTAATTACACATGTATTCGAATGGATTTGCAATTATAACTTATTTGTGAATAGTGGGTTTTCATGAATTAATTATTTTTATAAACAATGGGAGGAGTAAAATGGGTTTGAATTAATCAATGAGAATGATTTATTAATAATTTTAGCAAATTAATTTTATATTGTTTGAGTTTATAATTTGTAAGGCTATAATGTTATCTTGTATCCTCACAAAAACATTAAAAAAAAGTCAATTGAGTTTTGCTTGAATTAAATGATGTAAAAGGTGATATGGATAAAAAAAAATTATGTGAATTAGATAAAACTTAGGGTAAAATTGTGTTCAATTACAATGGTGATGATAGAGATACCTCGAAAAAATTTCAAAGAAAAAACCTGAGGAAATTGCCAAGAAATTGCACTTACACACCTTTATATCTTGAATCGAAGAAAAAAATAATAGAAATTGAATCAAGGATAAGATTTGTATTACTTTGATGATTCTCTTTTCTCACGTGATGGGTCCAAATTTGTAATAATGTAAAGAAATTCAAAAGGTAAAGCCATATTATGTCTTCAACCTTTGTAATTTATTTCATAGTTTAGTAAAGATTCTAAGTGGGTTAGTGAAAAGCATAAAAAAGTTAGATGTGATATTTTATATTTAATAATATTAGATAAAAAATATAAATCAAATGTTCTAAAAGATTAATTTTAGTGTATATTTTCAACCTATACTATCATACTCTAAACTTAGAATAAATATATGTCTAGCATAAAATTAATAGGATTATAATCTTTATTTTAAATCTAGTTTGAAATTAATGATTTTTTTAAGAAGATAATATATTATAGTTTAAAAATAAATGGTTGATTTTTGTAGTATACACAATCATCGATTCAGTGAGTTAAACATACTTATTTCTAAAATCTTTTGAAACCTCCAAAAATTCACAACGCCCGTGTCTTGCAAGGCAGGCATTGGATCTCAACATAATCATTTTCGGCAAAAAATAATTCAATGATTTAAAATATTTTGAGATACACTATATTGAAATATTTACATACCAATAGACTTGAAATTTCATAAATACAAATTCAACTAGGAGAAAAAATACGTATCAACATTACTATATTCCACTGAGCCTATGGTCACACCACATGCTAGTTGATTGGATGTTACCTAAAAAGACTTCAAGAAAGCTTTCACTAGAGACATTGGATACGTCCAGAAAAGAAAGGTTTTTGGTTTTCTTTTTTGCCTCGTGCCATGTGGAGTATTCGACAAGGTGGCCCGTTATCCCTATGATTAATGATGTTTACATTAGGTTCTTGTCTTTAGTAAAAGATAGGAGATTAAACGAACATCTATTAGCCTAGTGGTCGACAATGGTAGTAGGGCTTAGAGATGGAATGATTTCAAGTAATGGAAGAGGCACTACAAGAAATAAGTGAAAAGGATCTTCTACGAGGTCATAAAACAGTCCTGACTCTTAAGATATCACAATCATCCCACCTAAACCATACTCATATGCAAGCTAACCAAACATTGGAACAATTTGTTACTAACTAGAAAGATATCACAATCTTTTGTCATCCCACCTAAACCATACTCATATGCAAGCTAACCAAACATTGGAACAATTTGTTATAACTAGAAGAGGAAACTTACAACATCAACCAAGATATAACGCATAAAGAAAGTTAATTTGTTATAACTAGAAGAGGAAACTTACAACATCAACCAAGATATAACGCATAAAGAAAGTTTAGTACATTATCTTTTTACCTCGATAATTAACTGCTCTATTCACAATGAAAATTTTGTACATTTTTTCTTAGATCTATAGTAGAGCGCATATAAATTTTCTACAAGAAAACACCAAATATTAGTAACTTGAACCTTTCAATAAGTGGCATTCATTTTTTTTTTTTTTTTTTTTTTTTTTT
>NW_019268528.1:1671660-1711932 GCF_002738365.1 Cucurbita moschata
TTTTTTTTTTTTTTTTTTTTTTTTTTTTTTTTTTTTTTTTTTTTTTTTTTTTTTTTTGTATACACAAAGGGAGGTTTGGAATTTCTGGAAGAAACTTGTAATTACTCAATAGGAGATGCTACAAGGTCGTAAACCTGTGGAGACATGAGGATAGACGAAAGAAATTGTTTTATGACAAGAATAGACTAGATAAGGATGGGGTGACATCACACAAAATTTCCAAACCATCTGAAACGAGAAAACATAGGCTCTCTTTTGAAACTGATAAATGTAGAAATTCGACCAAGTTTCCATAACTTGAAAAAAAAAGAATATTGGATGGATTGTTGAGCCCAATTTATGGGGAAGCATTTCAAATCTAGAACATCCATTAAGACTAAGTTAATGAAGATTCGATAACAAATCAATTGTTTGTGGATATGTGAGTACGATCGATCTTGCTTCCGCTTCCTCTACATTAATTGGTATCAGAACATTTTGGTTGTGGTATTAGGGTACAACAATCGGTATCAGAGCATTTTGGTTGTGGCATTGGGGTACAACAATTAGTATCAAAACATTTTGGTTGTGGCGTTAGGGTACAACAATTGGTATCAGAACATTTAGGTTGTGGTATTGGAGTACAACAATTGGTATCAGAGCATTTTGGTTGTGACTGAGAGTGTAACTTTGTACTTTCTTCATATAAGGGTGTGCAAGTGCGTTTTAACATACACAACACTTGTTTAACAATGTCTTGAATAAAATCAGCCTCATTCCTACCATACCTGTTGTTAAGCACGTAATCATACTAAAGTTAAAAATGACAAGTTAAATTGCATCTTGAGATAGAATAAATCCTCTAGTATTAAGAATATATACCTAGGTCTGAGATGCCAACCAGACAAGTTGGCAGCCGTAGTTAAAGCTTCCCTCCAAATTTGAATTTTCGTCTTGAACTCAGCTTGATGTTTGGCTAATGCTTCTCCAAAAGTTTCGGTTTGTTTTCGTATAGTTGATGGATCCACGTAATAGAAAATTGGCAAAACTTTCTGATCCTTAGATTTCTTACATTCGATTATTTTCACCAATTCATCCAGACACCAAGAAGAAGATGCATAATTCTCAGATAATATAACAATAGAAATCAAAGCTCCCTCTATAGATCGGAAAAGAGATTCAGAAATTTGTTCACCCCTTTCGAGCTTGTCATCTATGAAGACGTTGACACACTTTTGCTGCAAAGCCATGACAAGATGACTGGTAAAATTGGTTCGAGTATCCTCTCCTCTAAAACTCAAAAACACATGATAAGAAGTCGATGATGATTCTCTCATAGCAATGGAATAACCTATGAAAAAGCTTTTTTCTTTTCGAGTGAAAATTTTTTTGAAGACTACAAAGCAAAAATGGATAAGTAGGTATCAAATAAATAGCAAAGCAAACGCGTGGGCTTTTAATGATCTGACCATTTCTATAGAGTAGACATGTTCAAATTTAAGACATAAATGCGTGTGGGTGCATTTTCTTGACAGTTTCCTTAGCTTTCCCTTTGAAATTTGTTTGAATTATTCCCATAATAAACACCATAATAAAAGAAAGCATGAAACTCAAAAGGTTTGGTAGCTTCTACAAAGTTAGATATACTAGTTCGTCCACTTGATGGGAAGTTTTTATTTTCTAAACTTTATCAAATGTCTATGTCCACATATGTTTATGAAAAATATTTAAATTAACAAGTTAAAGTACTAATAATTATTAATATTATATTATCATTAATAATAATTATTTTTTTTATGAATCATTGATATTTGTTATGATATCATCTTATTTTGTTCTTTTCTTCTCGAATTTGTTTTTAATGGGTTTATTTGCTCTTTGTTGTTGTTCGTAGCTTGAGATGTCTATTTTACTCGCGGAATTAGGTCCCAATCCATACGGGGAGGGGATTTCCTATTTAGACACGAAGGGAGTGGGAAAAAAAATTTCCCCATTGGATAAATGGGTACAGAGGGAATTATATTCTCCATCTCCATCCCGCCTAATTCTCCACCCCACTTAATATAAATAAATAAATATATATATATATAATTTTGAGATCATAATTATATATTTATATTCAAGACTATGTTGTAGATTTTTTTTATATCGTTAAAATTAAAATTTTTAATTTTAGGTTGGTAGATTATATATATTACTTAGAAAATATAATAAATTTTTTAATAAAGATTACATTGAAAAAAGAAAAATAAATGGAGAACATGGAAGGCTTCTTCGCAAGAGATTCCCTCCATGTTGGCTAATTCTTCTTCAAACGTTTGTTTATTTTCATTAAGTGTAGCATTGTTTAAACAAAATGTTGAGAAAGAAGTTATTTCTTGCTTCCTCCAATGTTGGCCAATTCTTCTTCAAATATTTTAGTTTATTTTCATTCGAAGTGTACCATTGTTTAAAGAAAATGTTGACAAGTGGTTTGAAACAATAATCAAAATGTGCCTTAAATGTTGTCTATTTTTAATAATTTAGTTTATAACGATTTAAATCCATTGCTAATATATAACTCGCATCCAGCACAATATCTAGTATTTGGTTCTAATACCATTTATAACATCATAAGTCGACCGCTAACAGATATTGCCTGTTTTGACTCATTACATATTATTGTTAGCCTCACCGTTTTAAAAGGATCTATTGTTGAGAAGTTTTCATGTCCATATAAATAATGTTTTGTTTCCCTCTCAAATTAAGGTGGGAATCTCACAATTTTTTTTAATTGAAAAGATAATTTTTTAAAAATGATTATAAGTCACTCAATCTCAATCCCGAGCAATCTCAATCCTGAGCGAACTACGAATTACTGCTTATCTGGTCATCTTTTGATTTCAAAAGGTGAGTGATTTTTTTAACTGAAACCTATTATTCCGAGGACTTTATCAAATAAGAAGGTAAGAATACAATTTCATAAGATACAATTAACTCTTTTCCAAATAGGATAAGTAGTTTATTTAAATGATTGTTTCAAAATTTGGACAATAAAATTCCACCCTCTCAAGATTTTGGTTTTAATTGGAGGATAACAAGAATCCATGAGATGAATATATTAAAATGAACTTTTGACTAAATTGTAATTCTAAATAGTTTGTAAATGATCCATTTGGATGAACAGAACTTCTCCTATATTATTGGAGAGTGTTATAAAGAATGACATAATACTTCCCTGTTTTTCTGTTTTTTTTCTATCGCTTTTTCACTACTCTCTTACTCTACTTCTTTTGTTACTCGATCTTTAAAACTATCCCTTTATTCGAGGTACATAGTTTACATAGACGAACAGTTTTTTTTTTTAATAAAAAAAGGGCTCAAATAAAAACGTTAGTTCATATTTCTTGGAACACCTTTTATCAAAATAAGAACTCAACACCCAACACACTAACAAAAGAACTCTCATTCTATATTCCATAAAACTTGATAAGGCAATCCTAATCCTTAGCCCAACGATACAAGTGTTAGATTGAATGACACGATGACCTATATGGGTCACGACCTCATGTATTTATAGATGTGTATAATGAAGATTACATTCCAAATCTATGATTTGATAACAAACCATGAAATCATAGATTTGGTAACAAACCCTTCAAATCTTAGATTATTTTAGTATATACAGTTATGATTTATTTTAGGTTTAACACCCCCTCAATCTGGACGATGTACTACTAAGTTCAGATGGCGCCTAAAATAGCTAAAAGAAGGAGCTGGCAGTGGCTTTGTCATGATATCGGCGAGCTGATCCTTGGAAGATATGACTCGAACATCAAGCTGACGAGTCGATACTCGTTCACGAACGAAGTGATAATCAACCTCAACATGCTTCGTCCGTCGATGAAAGATTGGATTGGCGGATAGGTAGGTGGCACCAATGTTGTCACACCATAGGCTACGCGCTCGCGCTTGCGAGATCCCGAGCTCACGCAAGAGGACTTGGATCCAAATTAATTCGGCAGTGGCATCAGCAACCGCCTTATATTCGGCTTCCATACTAGAACGAGATACTGTCGATTGTTTCCTCGAACTCCAAGAGATAAGATTGCCACCAAAGAAGATCACATAGCCTCCAGTGCTTCGACGATCATCAGGATTCCCAGCCCAATCAGCATCTGAAAAGGCACTCAACAAATCAGTGCTGGACTTTGTAAGACACAAACTCATATCAATAGTGTCATGTAGATAACGGAGAATTCGTTTGACTGTCGCCCAATGTATAGAAGTCGGAGAGGACATGAACTGACACACTCTGTTGACACAAAAGGATATATCAGGACGTGTCAGAGACAAATATTGGAGAGCACCAACGACACTTCGATAGCGAGTAGTATCCTCAGGTGAGAGCTTTTTACCACCATTCAATAACAACTTCTCACTGGGAAGCATAGGTGTGGGCACACCTTTGGAGGTGAGCATATCGGTTCTGGCTAATAAATCTCGAATGTATTTATGTTGTGTCAGAATAAGTCCACTGGAAGTATGGCGGACCTCAATCCCAAGAAAATAACTCAAAAGACCAAGATCCTTGACGACAAAATCATCCTGAAGTTGTGTAAGAAGTTTCTCAATAGCCGTAGAAGATGAGCTGATGATAATAATGTCATCAACGTAGATGAGGATATACATCTGAATGCCCGTTTTGTTAAAAATGAAAAGAGAGACATCAGCCTTTGAAGGTGTAAAATCCAGCTGTAATTGTTTGGAGCTAAGGCGAGAAAACCAGGCACGCGGAGCTTGTTTAAGGCCATAAAGCGACTTATCCAGCTTGCAGAGATAACCAGGGTGTTGAGAATCCACAAATCCAGGGGGCTGCTTCATATAAACATCTTCATTAAGAAAGCCATGAAGAAAAGCATTTTGAATATCAATCTGCCGAATAGCCCAACCACGAGAAATAGCAAGAGATAATAAGAGTCGAATGGTAGTGGGCTTAACAATTGGACTAAAGGTATCATCATAATCAACGCCTGCTGTTTAAAACCTTTAGCAACCAGGCGTGCTTTGTAGCGATCAATAGAGCCATCTGGCTTTTGCTTGAGTTTGAAAACCCATTTGCAATCAATAACGTTGAGACCAGCACGAGGAGAAACTAAGTGCCATGTCTTATTTTTTTGAAGTGCCTGAAATTCATCATTCATTGCCTGACGCCAGAGGGGATGCTCCATAGCAATAATATGTGAAGTAGGTTCAGAGGCAGAAGACCGAGCTACAAGATATGTTACTGTTCCATCTGTACGCACCTTGGGTTTCTTGATATTGTGCTTCAATCGAGTACCATACGGATGAGTAGTAGGTGCAGGATCCACATTGAGGGGATGGCCGTATCAGTCGTTGCGAGGGGAGCAACCGATGCTACAACAGTTGGTTGACCAGCAGCCGAGGATTCGACCGGGCATTGTGCAATATCATCTGCTGGCGGAGGAGCCGAGGCCTCAATCATTGGCGGAACAACCAACGCCGATTCGCATGGCAGCGACGCGGAGGATTGTTGCGGCAATTCCGAAGCTGATGTAGACACCAAATTTTCTGCATCCAAAGAGTTAGTAGGCCCAGACATATGCATGTGATCATTCTCCAAATTAGTACTGCTATTACCCAAATGCAAGGTGCACAAATCAAGGGCATTATGCGTCGACTGCATGGTTGGGGAAGAATTAGGTCGGGCTCTCTTGAATGGAAAAACATTTTCATCAAATATGACATCTCTAGACATATAGACACGACCAGAATCGGTGTCAAGACACTTATACCCCTTATGTGAAGAACTGTAGCCTAGAAAGACACATTCCTTTGATCGAAAAGAGAGCTTTTGTTTGTTATAAGGACGAAGATGAGGCCAACAAGCACACCCAAAATTTTTTAATAAGGAGTAATTTGGTGGGGTATGAAAAAGAAGCTCTAAGGGGCATTTTTTATCGATGACACGAGTAGGAAGACGATTGATGAGATATGTGGCTATAAGAAACACGTCATCCCAAAATTTAATAGGTACATGAGCATGAGCTAGAAGGGCTAGGCCAGTTTCAACAATATGACGGTGCTTGCGTTCAGCAGACCCATTTTGTTGATGTGTGTGAGGGCACGAAACACGATGACCAATTCCAAGGGAACGAAAAAATGTGTTATGAATTTTCTGATATTCCCCACCCCAATTAGATTGGACCCACTTGATTTTAGTATCTATGAGACACTCAACATGAGCTTGGAATTGCAAAAATATACGAGGAGCTTCTGTACGATCATGCATCAAATCGATCCACGAAAATTTACTGAAATCATCAATGAAACTAATATAATATTTAAAACCCCCAACAGATGGAGGTGCAGGGCCCCAAACATCCGAAAAAATAAGTTCCAAAGGTGACGAAGACCTATGGGAAGAACTAGTATATGGTAATTAATGACTCTTTGCTAACTAACACGCATTACAAACGGACAAAGATGACTCACTAGCACACGAAATATTATTTAGACGCAAAATGGATTTTACTACTTGAGATGAAGGATGTCCAAGACGTGCATGCCATTGGGCGTGAGTAGTAGATCTACTCACCAAGACGTGCTTGAGATTATCGACATCGGATGGCTTAATAGGATAAAGACCAGATTCACACCTCCCATTTAGGAGACTTTTCCTCGACTGTCGATCCTTTATAGAAAAATGCCAAGGATCGAATTCAAAAAATACGTCATTATCACGAGAAAATTTATGAACGGAAAGAAGATGTTTAGAAATTTCAATCACATGCAAAATATTACGCAACGCAAGAGAACGAGTAGCAGTATTAATTAGAGAATGACCAGTATGCAAAACACGCAAACTTGCTCCATTGCCGACTTGAACTTGTTCACCTCCATGATAATGTTCATGCACAGCGAGACGATCCAGGTCACTGGTGATATGGTCCGTAGCGCCTGTGTCGCTGTACCAATTTGGGTCAATCTTGTAAGAGGAAGTAGCCGCCAGTGCCGTAGGAGGAGCAGAAGAAGGTTCATCTTGATAGGACTCATCCATCCTATGCCAGCAGCGTATAGCAGTATGCCCCACTTTGCCGCAGATCTGGCAGGAAGGACGAGCAGAAGGGCCACGACGATCACCAGCAGGACGAGAGGGTGCATAACCTTGAGAACGACCACGACCACGATCCCTACGCCCACGATTCTTTTGCTGACCACCACGACTAGCATAATTGGCAGAAGATCCAAGATTTAACTGAAGTTCAGCACGACCAGTATAATTGGCCGAAGATCCCGAATTTAACTGAAGTTCAGCCTGGTGTTGTAGTTGGTGAGCTTCATACATCATTAGATGTGCAAACACATCATCAAGCGTGAGGGCTTCACTCTTGGTAGTCATTGAGGTGACGAAGGGATCATAGTCTGGGCCAAGACCAGCGAGAAGATACGCGATCACATCATCATCCTGCAAGGCAGAGCCGGCGGCGGCCAGCTCGGTGGCTAGCCCTTTGATCTTGCAAAAATAATTTGCAGCAGATTGATCTCGTTTCTTGGACGTGGCGAGCTCAACACGAATCTGAGTAGTGCGAGCACGAGTGACGGTGTTGGAGATGGTGGATGGAGAGGAGGAACAAGACATGGTAGACATTTAAAAAATAAACCTCGGCTCTGATACCATGTTAGATTGAATGGCACGATGACCTATATGGGTCACGACCTCATGTATTTATAGATGTGTATAATGAAGATTAGATTCCAAATCTATGATTTGATAACAAACCATGAAATCATAGATTTGGTAACAAACCCTTCAAATCTTAGATTATTTTAGTATATACAGTTATGATCTATTTTAGGTTTAACACCAACCTTTTGTTGAAACAAGAACCTTTGAATTTGAATCAAAGTAATTAACACCTCCTTATACCAAATTTGGATCAACCAAGAGATAAGGCTAGAATTAGATTACCTCTTACGATCGAAGATCTAGAAGCAAGATTTGGAAACCTTGTTCTAAATTGAGTCCCTCCACAATCTAACTTAATCAAGGCTTGATTGAATGACTCGGGTGCAATTCTAATTGCTTGAAACTTAGAAATGACAAATATGATACTTGGATTTCCAAGGGAAACGTCTATCTGAATTTTACATAACATATTATGGGTATTTATAGTCTCCAGACAAAAGACGTTTGTGGACGGGATTTATTCGAGATGTTTGTGGATGAGATTTATTCCCGATCCCCTCTAATCTCCACACAGAATAAGTCAAATTGGCCATTTGACTTTTACATCATTTATAAAATTAAACATAGTTTTTTCTAACAAATATTGATGTGCTTGAGTGGTTAATACGACAGACTTGAAATCAATTAAGCTCTCCGTAACACCGTGATTCTTATCAAAACTAGTGAATATGTTGAAAGATATATTAATGACTTAGATGGATGATATTCTTTTCCAAAGAAGCATGTCTCTGCTAAAAAGCTTTACAACTTTTGGGGGTATTGAGGGTGTTTCTAACTTTTCCATGTATTATCAATGAGGCTACTCTCTCATATAAGGTTCTTTTTGCATCATCAATCCTTAAAAATCTTGAAGAATTCAAATGACCATCTTCATCATCAGCATTGTTCAGATAGTGAAATCTATACCCACCTTAAAAAACTATGAGATATTTTTGGGAAGGCAGTCTATTGCTTCTGATACAAATTTGAGATCCTTCACAAAATCCCCTTTTATTCATTAAAATAAATCCACCACACTCATTCAAAGCCTTTCTCCCAAAGGAATGGAACTCATCCTTTATGTTCAATAATTTATCGCATAATATTTGCCTAGTGTAGTCTCTGCCATACCATCCATTACATGCATGGGAAAGTTGTTCATAAGTTTTATTTTGGAATCATTATCAACTAGGAAGTTTACTAAATGCAACGTTGCATTGCAATCTAATTTGGCGGAGACTTCTTTAGTGAAGGATTTGATAGCATCCTTGTGCCATTATCAACATTATACCTAAGAAAATAATATATATGAAAAGAAGCATAGTTTACTCAAAACAACACAAGAAACCAATGAATCGAGTTGGCAAGGATGTAAGCTCACTCACCAGCTTGGCAATCCCTCTATGTCATCAATATCTGTATACATTACCCCTGGCCCCTTAACATCATTTTAGGATATCTCATGGATCTCTTTAGTGAGATGGACACCACAGCTTCTATTAGTTACATTAACCTCACGACCTTTCACAACTTCAAACCATACTATAACATCATTCCAATCATTCGCCATTAAGGAGCTACTAAATGTTGGAGAAGAAGTTGTTACTAACCACGTATATTCTGATGTTGATGATGAGAATTTTCTCATAAAAGAACTTTGGAGTTTGTAGCCGATGAATATGTTACATGAAATTAAGGCTTCCCCTCGATATGAATCTCCATCTACTCAAAATTTAGCATAGGTAGCCAAAGTTCTTTCTATATTGTGATCATGTCAAAAGCTAACTTTTATTGAATTTGATATAGTCTGATGACTGAACCATTCTAAATTTCAATGTTCATTAGAATGAACTCTCTAGGAAATTCACCTAGTGTAATGTGCTGTGACGTAAGAATTAACATGCATGGAAATATTAACGAGAGAGAAAAATGCAATATGAACAAAGAGAAATAAAATGAGAAGAGATAAACCTGTTTGTTGATATTTATATCTAAAATTTGTTTGGACTTCTAGCTAACGATTCACAACCAGTGGCATCCATTCTTTGTATACATTAAGGAAGGCTTGGAATTTGTTGAAGAAACTTGCAATTCCTCACGACGAGGACATGAAGTGACATGAACTTAGGGAGACATGAGGGTACACTATAGAATTTGTTTCCTGACAAGAGTAGGTTGTTTAAGAAAGGGTTGACATCACATAAAGTTTCCAAAACGTCTACATTTGATATGTTGCAATATTGAAGATCCAACAAAGTAAACCGGGAAAACATAGGGTTTTTGGGTAAGTTTCCAACTGGAAATCCCCACGGATTCCTTATTAACACCGTTTCGAACACAACGAGTACATTCCAAAATAACTGTTACTCGGGCATCTTTACCCTTGGCCATGAACCTCCCTTGTATTTTTGATTCACGCAACTCTTCTATTTTCCGATCCAAAATGAAGAAAAAAAGAGAAGTTGGTAACTCGAAATAAAATTATAAAAGATTTCGTTGCAATCAAATATAAAATATAGTAATACAATGATTTCTAAATTGATGGATTGGCTGACTCCCATTTATGGGAAAGCATTTGAAATCTAGAACAACCACAAAGACTAAGTTCTTCAAGATTCTATAACAAATAAATTGTACTAAAAACGGAGATGAGGTTCGTGCAACCCTCAAGGTTTAAGACCTTGAGCCCGGTAAGGTTTTCAATTGATGAAGGTAGCTCTTTTATGCCGATAGAATTTAAATACGACACTAACAATTTCATGTTTTCAACCATTTTTGGAAATATTTCGAGTTTAGAGCAGCCTGAGAGTTCGAGACATGTAAGAGATTTAAACTTGAGGTAGCTTGGAAGCTTTTCAAGCTTATTGCAATATCTAAGGTCCAAGGCAACAAGATTATCCAAAGATCCAATAGACTCGTGAATCACTCTTAAATTTGTGCATTTTTCGAGATACAAGCTTTGAAGGTTTAATGCTGCAGAGAAGTCTGGAATTTCCTGAAGCTCTTTGCAGTGATCGAGATTCAAATGTTTAAGAGATTTCAATGAAAGGTAGCTTGGAAGCTTTTTAAGGTTAGAGCATTCTTCAAGGTCCAAGGGAACAAGTTTATCCAAAGATCCAATAGACTCGTGAATCATTTTTAAATTTGTGCATTTTTTTCAAATACAATTTTTCAAGGTTTGATGCTAAGAGAAGTTTGGAAGTTCCTCAAGTTTTTTTTTTTTTTTTTTTTTTTTTTTTTTTTTTTTTTGAACTTCAGACTTCAACGTGCGGTAGCTTANAGCTTTTTAAGGTTCGAATAGTGATTAAGGTCTAAGATAAGAAGGTTAGAGTAACTCAAATCAAGCAACTTCAACCTTTTACCATCCTAAAATAAATGGAAAAACAATAATACATAATGGAATTAAATACAATCTAATGTATATTTAGATAAAATACAATTATTTAATTATCTATTTCCTAGAATTTGTTATCAGATAAACTGGTTTTTTTTTTTTGTACATATACTTTTTTTTTTTTTAAGCTACCCATACAAAAAAGTTCAATATAAAAGAAACCTCCAAAATTTTGGATGCGACTATATTATAGATCTAACCCAACGATGTTTTTTTGTAATAAAACCTGACGATAGAGAGGCCTGAGTAAATGCATGTCAGTTAATCCATTTTAAGTTATTCGGTAGATATTTAATATTTGTAGAAAATCTTACCTTTCGAACCATAAGTAGTCTTAAATTTTCATTTTTTTAAAAGTTCGTGGATCCACATCTAGTCTTGTGAGATTAGGTAACTCCAACTTTATGAGTTTACTGCATCAGTTCCCTACAAACTCATAAATTTAGTAATTTAACAACATTTTCCATCGCCATGTATTGGAAACAATTAAATTGAAGAAAGCTTGGGTAAGAATTACTCACTCAATTATCAATAAACATCTTTAAAACATCTTCTTCTAACGGTAATCTACTCCTTTTTTTAGGGCTGAGACGATTCACCATTGACTATTTTATTTTATGGTCCATTGTTGTACTAAGTCATACATTTCCACCTTATGATTTTTAACCATAATAAGTGAAAGATCTACAGGAACTATAATTCCAAAATCTAGATTGAGATGACATGAGTTTAAAATATTCTTAATGTAGTCAACTTTTTCTCCCATTGAAAAACAAGAAATATCGAAGAATATTTCCGGTTCTTTTTCTTCAAGTCCATCAAAACTTATTTGAAAAATATCACTTATGTCTTTACTCAAAGAGTTCTCAAATTCATCTAATATACTTCTCCAATATGTTTGGTCATCTCTAGTACAAAGGAAAGAACCCAAAACAGCCAGAGCCAAGGGTTGACCTTTACAATAACTTGTAACACATTTTGAAAGGTCTATATAAGTACTTGGTGGATGACTTTTCTTAAAAGCATGCCAACTAAAAAGTTCAAGGGCATCATCATGATTCATTCTTCGAATACCATACTTTTTTATCAAATTCATGGATAGAAAGTAAATGATGGTTTCTTGTTGTCACAATGATTACACTACCAGGGCCAAACCAATCACGCCCACTAACCAATGCTTCTAGCGGCTCAAGCTTATCCACATCATCAACCGCTATAAGAACTTTCTTTGAACGCAGTCTATGCCTTATGATGTTGATTCCTTTGTCAAGATTGCCAAACTTTAAATCTTCCTTTAATATCTCATGGAGTAGGTTCTCCTGTAGTTGAACAAGGCCATTGAATTACTTTGAAGCTTCCTTAACTTTTGATAGAAAGCAGCACGCTTCAAATTGGTGAGCCATTTTGTTGTATGAAGCTTTGGCCAAAGTGGTCTTACCAATGCCTCTAATCCCATATATCCCCACCGTGTAAACACTATTACTAGGCTCATGTTGTGTCCATTAATAGGAGTTTGACCTTAAATTTTCTAGTTAAGAATCAATTTCAATTGGATACTTTGCTGCATATAAAGGCGTGCAAGTAAGATTTAATATCGACAATACTTCTTTAACAAGTTCTCTAATAAGATCAACCTCATTCCTCTTATTAACCATGTAATCATATTAAAATTAAGAAGATAGATATGGAATGCTATTAAATGGCTTAAAAATATATACATAGTTCCTAGATCCCACCCAAGTTGGCAGCGGCAGTTAAAACATCCTTCCAAATTTGGATTTTCATCTTGAACTTATCTTGATGTGTGGGCAATGCTTCTTCAAAACTCCTGGTTTGTTTTCCGACATCCAATGGATCCACGTTATAGAAAATTGGGCAAACTATCTTGCTCTTAGATTTTTTACATTCGATTATTTTCACCAATTCATCCAGATACCAGGAAAAATATGCATAATTTTTCGAGAATATAACAATAGAAATTAAAGCTTCCTCTATAGATCGGAAAAGGGATTCAGAGATTAACTCACCCCTGTTGAACTTGTCATCAATGAAGACGTTGACTCCCTTTTGCCGCAAGGCCATGTCAAGATGACCGGTGAAGTTGGATCCGTATCCTCTCCTCTAAAATTCAAAAACACATCATTTGGAGAAAGAGCTGGTGATTGTGTCATAGCAATAGAAGAATCCATCGAAAAGTGAAGAAACACTTTGAAGATTACAGAGCAGGTATGGAATAAGTGGCGAATCAAACGTTTGGCTTTGAATAATTTTATCACTTCTCTTTGCCTTGTAATTTCTTTGAGGCCCTACCATTAACATCGTAATTAAAGGAAGCATAAAAGTCAACAAAAGTGTGGTAGTTTCTATAAATCCTAGTTGGTACACACGAGTTTTTGTTTTCTAAACTTTGTAAAAGTATTGTCGGCAGACGTATGTGAAACATGTTTAATAAGTTATAATGTTAATATTTATTATATATTATTACCATTATTTTATTATGTATTGATTCTTAAGGAGTTCCTAGTTCACTTGTTAGAGCTTCCCTCCATGTGTGCTAAGGCTTCTTCGATTCTTTCGATTTAAAATGAAAGCATAGAGAAAGAAATGTATTATTGAGGACCCATGTGAGTGGAAGTATCGACCAACTATCTGATCATTTTTATTAATTTGTTGCGTATGAGATAAATAATTTTTTCTTTCTCAACCACGTAAATCTTTGTATCTCTTTGTTTAATTTTTGTTGGTGGGTATGTGAGTGAGATCAATCTTGCTTCCGCTTCCATTACCACAATTCGTATTAGAGCATTTTAGGTTGTGGCGGGGAGTGAAACTTTGTACTTTCTACATATAAGGGTGTGCAAGTGCGTTTTAATATACACAACACTTTAACAATGTCTTGAATAAAATAAATTGTCAAGCACGTAATCATACTAAAGTTAAAAATAAGAATTGGACGAAATAGTAGACAAGTTAGATTGCATCTTGAGACAAAATGAATCCTCTAATATTAAGAATATATACCCTGTCTCACATGCCAACCAAACAAGTTGGCCGCACTAGTTAAAGCTTCGCTCCAAATTTGGATTTTCGTCTTGAACTCAGTTTGATGTTTAGACAATACTTCTCTAAAACTTCCGGTTTGTTTTCGTATAACTGATGGAACTGGGTCCAACCGAAACGGGGAGGGAATTTCCTGTTTAGACAGAAAGGGAATGCGAAACATTTTTCTCCGTTAGATAAATGGGGTAGGGATGAGATTATATTCTCCACCCATTACCGCTTAGTATAAATATATTTTCAACATATATATATTTTTGTTGGCTATATTAAGAAAATGAATTAGTTAATTTTGAGAATATAATTGTATATTTAAACTCTATGTTGTAGATTTTTTAATTGTTAAAAACTATGTTGTAATCTTAAAATTTTGATTTTCAAATTAAATCAGTAGAACATAATATAATATTTGTTTAGGAAATATATGGATTTATTAGAATTTTTTTTACAATTTTTTAATAAAGATTATATTGAAAAATCAAATTACGTTAGAAACTTCGCCGAAATTAGCCGAAATGAAGAATGAAATAATGGAAGGCTTCTCCGTCTTCACCTCCATGTTTGGCTAATTCATTCTTCAAATATTTTAGTTTATTCTCATTCAAATGTAGCAAAGTAGTTATTTCTTGGTCCTTCCATATGGCCAATTCTTCTTCAAATATTTTAGTTTATTTTCTCAAGTGTAGCATTGTTTAATGAAACAAATAGTGAATAAACATCCGAGTTAAAGTATGGAATAAATGTTTTATCAATCCTTAATAATTTATTTTATAACAGGCCTAGCTCATCGCTAGTACATTGTTCAGTGTTTGGTTTTGATATTATTGATAACAGCTCAAGTCCAACGCTAACCGATATTGTCCACTTTGACTCATTATGTATCACTGTTAGCCTCACCATTTTAAAACGTCTATTATGGAGAGGTTTCCATGTCCATATAAAAAATATTTTGTTTCCCTCTTCAATCGATATCAGATCTCACAATTTTTTAATTGAGAAGATAAATATCTTACGAAATGATTATACGTCACTCAATCTCAATCTTGAGCAAACTACAAATTACTACTTATCTGGTCATCTTTTGATTTCCAAGAATACAATTTCATAAGATATAATTAGCTTTTTCCCATATAGGAAACTATAAATAGTTTGTATTCCATAAGATATAATTAGCTCTTTCCCATATAAGATAAGTAGTTCATTTAAATATTTGTTTCAAAACTAGAACAACAAGACTCCACCCACTAGCTAATTTGGTTTTAGTTGGCTATTAATAAGATTTTGACTAGAGTATATTAAAATGATCAATTTGGATGAACTATTTATATCCATAAATATAACTCTCCTGACCGTGTATAAAAATGTAATTCTATGTATAATAGAATGACATAATACTTCTCTTCAATATTTTCTTACTCCACTTTTTTTCATTATTCGATTTCTAAAACTACCCCTTTAATCGAGGTGCATAAATAATTTTTTTAATTAAAAAATGGGTCAATAAAAATGTTAATTTGTACAAATTTGAAGATAATATTTCCTCAACGTACAACTCGCTAACAAAAGAACTCTCCTTCCATAAAACTGATTATGAAGATGTTGAAAGATGAAAATAATGACTTAGATGGATGATATTCTTTTCTAAAGAAGCATATCTACTAAAACGTTTTACAACTTTATGGGAGTTTTAAGGCTCTTTCTAACTTTTCCATACATCTCTAACAAGGCTACTCTCTTAGATAATGTTCTTCTACATTATCCATCCGTAAATGTTCGGAAAAACTCAAAAGTCTCTCTGCATGACCCGTACCGTTCAGATATTGAAATTTAACCTCACTCTCAAAAACTTTGAGATATTTTTGGGAAGACAATCTAATACTTGTAATACCACATCCAGCTTCAATACTTACACCCTGACATCCATGTTGATTCATTTCAACAAGCCCACCACAATTATTTAAAGCCTTTCTCTCAAAGGAATCATCTCTATCCTTTCTGTTCATTAGTTTATCAAATATAGATTTGGCGAGTGTCGTCTCTGCCATGCCTTCCATGCCACCTATCCATGTAACGCCATAAGATGTTACATGTAAGGGAAAGTTCGTAACTTGTATTTTGGAATCAACTTCAGCTGGGAAGTTCCGTGCATGCAACATTGCAGCGCAATCTGATATGGTGGAGACTTCTTGAGCGAAGGATTTGATAACATCCCTACGTCATTATCAACATCATACATAAGAAAATAATATATATGAAAACAAGCATAGTTTACTAGAAACCAATCAATCAAGATGGCAAGGATGTAAGCTTACCGGCTTGGCAATTCCTCTATGTCATCAAAATCTGTATACATTACCCCTGGCCCCTTAACATCATTTTGGGATATCCGATGGACCTCAATGAGATGGACACCACAGCTTCTTATACTTACATGAACCTCACGACATTTTACAACTTCAAACCATACTATAACATCATTCCAATCATTCGCCACTAAAGAGCTACTAAATGTTGGAGAAGAAGTTGTTACTAACCACGTATATTCTGATATTGATGATGAGAATTTTCTCATAAAAGAACTTTGGAGTTTGTAGCCGATGAATATGTTACATGAAATTAAGGCTTCCCCTTGATATGAATCTCCATCCACTCTAATCATAGCATAGGTAGCCAAAGTTCTTTCTATATTATAATCATGTCGAAAGCTAACCTTTATCGAGTTTGATATAGTCTGATGTCTGAACCATTTTGAAATTTCAATGTTCATTAGAATGAACTCTCTAGGAAAGTCACCCAGTGTAATATCCTCCTATGACATAAGAATTAACATGCATAGAAATATTAACAAGAGAAAAAATGCAATATGAACAAAGAAAAATTAAATGAGAAGAGATGAACCTGCTTGCTTGATATTATATCCAAAATGTTGTCCGGACTTCTTGCCAACGATTCACAACCAGTGGCATCCATTGTTTGTATACACTGAGGAAGGTTTGGAATTTGTTGAAGAAACTTACAATTCTTCAATTGAAGATTCCACAAGGACGTGAACTTATGGAGACATGAGGGCAGGCTAGAGAATTTGTTTTCCGACAAGAGTAGGCTATTTAAGAAAGGGGTGACATCACATAAAATTTCCAAGAAATCAACATTTGATATCTTGCAATTTCGAAGATCCAACAAAGTAAAATGGGAAAACATACGGTTTGTGGGTAAGTTTCCATAATTTGAAGAAGAGCATGTTGGATGGATTGGTAATTCCCATTTATAGGGAAACATTTCAAATCTAGAACACCCACTAAGATGAAGTTCTCGAAGATCCTGTAACAAATAAATTGTACTAGGAACGGAGATGAGGTTTGTGCAATCGTCAAGGTTTAAGACCTTGAGCTCAATAAGGTTTCCAATTGATGAAGGTAGCTCCTTTATGCCAGTAGAATCCAAATACAACGACATTAATGATTTCATGTTTTCACTAATTTTTGGAAACACTTTAAGCTTAGAACAACCCGAGAGTTCGAGATATTTAAGAGATTTTAACTTGAGACAGCTTGGAAGCTTTTCAAGCTTAGTGCATTGTTTAAGGTTCAAGGCAACAAGGCTATCCAAAGATCCTATAGACTCGTGAATTACTCTTAAATTTGTGCATTTTTCGAAATACAAACTTTCAAGGTTTATTGCCATAGAGAAGTCAGGAATTTCCCGAAGCTTTTTGCAATGAGAAAGATTCAAATATCTAAGAGATTTCAGTGAAAGATAGCCCGGAAGCTTTCTAAAGTTGGAGCATTTTTCAAGATCCAAGATAACAAGCTCATTTAGAGATCTAATAGACTTATGAATCATTCTTAAATTTGTGCATTCTTTCAGATACAATTCTTCAAGGTTTGGTACTGCGGATAAGTCTGGAATTGTCTCTAACAAAGTAGAGTAA
This sequence comes from Cucurbita moschata, assembly GCF_002738365.1. NCBI lineage: Eukaryota > Viridiplantae > Streptophyta > Magnoliopsida > Cucurbitales > Cucurbitaceae > Cucurbita > Cucurbita moschata. The sequence goes on from NW_019268528.1 coordinate 1,689,751, forward strand.
CTAAGATCAACGAACTTCAACATTTTACCCTCCTAAAATGTATAGAAAAGAAACCAAAAGAAAAGGAGTAAATACTCATCTAACATAATTTGGATAAAAATGTTATTATAATAAAAATATTATTACCTTTAACCTTTTTCCCAAATTTCTGATGAAGCTATGCTGCAAATCTAATCCAACAAGATTTTTCGTAATAAAGCATGACGGCAAAGATTCTTGAGTAAATCCATGCCATTTAATCAACTTCAAGTTTTCCGGTAGATATTTAAGAGTTTTAGAAAATCTTATATCTCGAACAAAAAGCCATCTCAAATTTTTCATTTTTCTGAATGCTTGTGGATCCACATCTCGAATTTTTGGACCGTGCAACTCCAACTTTATGGCTTCAATTGCGTCAGTTCCCTACAAACTCGTAAGTACAAACATTATTCATCACAAAGCATTAGAAAAAGTAAATTAAAGAAAGTTAGGGTAAGTGTTACTCACCGAATTATTATCAAACACCCTTAAAATGTCTTCTACCAACCACAATCTACTCCTTTTTCCAGGGTCGGAAGATTCACCATTAACTATTTTATGACCCATCTGTCTGATTAAATCATGCATTTGCACCTCATTATTTTCAATCGTAATAAGTGAAAAATTCTCAAGGACTAAAATTCCAAAATTTGGATTGAAATGACACGAGTTTAAAGTATTCTTAACGTAGTCAACTTTCTCTCCTACTAGAAAACAAGAAATATCAAGGAAAATCTTCTTTACTTTTTCTTCAAGCCCATCAAAACTTATTTGAAGAATATCAAATATGTCTTTGCTCAAAGAGTTTTCATATTCATCTAATACACTTCTCCAATCTACTTGATCGTCTTTGGTACAAAGGAAAGAACCCAAAACACGAAGAGCCAAAGGATGACCTTTACAATAACTTGTAGCACGTTTTGAAAGGTCTAAGTAATTACTTGGTGGATAACTTTTCTTAAAAGCATACCAACTAAAAAGTTCAAGGGCGTGATTGTGATTCATTCCTTGAATACCATACTTTTGATCAAATTCATGGGTAGAAATCAAACGATTGTTTCTTGTTGTCACAATGATCATACTACCCGCCCCAAACCAATCATGTCCACCCACCAATGCTTCTAACTGCTCAAGCTTATCCACATCATCAACAACTATAAGAACTTTCTTTGAACGCAGTCTATTCTTTATGATGTTGATTCCTTTGTCAAGATTGCCAACCTTTAAATCTTCCTTTAATATCTCATGGAGTAAGTGCTCCTGTAGTTGAACAAGGCCATTGAATTGCTTTGAAACTTCCTTAACTTTTGATAGAAAGCAGCACGCTTCAAATTGGTTAGCAATTTTGTTGTATAAAGCTTTGGCCAAAGTCGTCTTACCCATGCCTCCAATCCCATATATCCCCAACATGTAAATACCATTACTAGGCTCATCTTGTGTCCAATAATGGGAGTTTGACCTTAAATTTTCTAGTTGAGAATCAATTCCAACCGGATATTTTGCTACATATAAGGGCGTGCAAGTAAGATTTAATATCGACCATACTTCTTTAACAAGGTCTTGAATAAGATCAGCCTCCTTCCTGTGGTTAATCATGTAATCATATTGAAATTAAAGATGATAGATATTGGATGTAATAGTAGAGGGAGTTAAATTTCTTAGAAATATATACCTAGCTCCGAGATCCCAACCAGACAAGTTGGCGGTAGTAGTTAAAGCTTCCCTCCAAATTTGAATTTTCGTCTCGAACTTAGCTTGATGTGTGGCTAATGCTTCTCCAAAACTTCCGGTTTGTTTTCGTACATCTGATGGATCCACCTTATAGAAAATTGGCCAAACTATTTGGCCCTTGGATTTCTTACATTCGATTATTTTCACCAATTCATCCAAACACCAAGAAGAAGATGCATAATTTTCAGAGAATATAACAATAGAAATCAAAGCTTCCTCTATAGATCGAAAAAGGGATTCAGAGATTAGCTCACCCCTATTGAGCTTGTCATCAATGAAGACGTTGACACCCTTTTGCCGTAAGGCCATGTCAAGATGACTGGTGAAGTTAGATCGAGTATCCTCTCCTCTAAAACTCAAAAACACATCGTAACTCCACTTCAAATTTGGAGAAAGAGCCGATGATTCTGTCATAGCAATGGAAGAATCCATCGAAAAGCAAGGCACACAAAATAAAATTGAAAACGATGAAGAAACAATTTGAAGATTAGAGAGCAAAAATGGATAAGCATGTATCGAGAAAGTAGCGAATCAAACGTTTGGCTTTGTATAGTCTTATCACTTCTCTTTACCTTTACCTTTACCTTGTAATTTCTTTGAGGCCCTACCATTAACATCATAACTAAAGGAAGCATAAAAGTACAAATCCTAGTGGTTCACACTTGTTTTTATTTTCTCAACTTTATAAAAGTATTGTCGGCAGATGTATGTGAAACATGTTTAATATGTTATAATGTTAATTATTATTTATATTATTACCATTGGATTCTTAATGAGTTCCTAGCTCACTCGGTAGAGCTTCTTAGGGGTGTACATTCAATCCGACAACTCGAATTAACCCAACTCGAACTATAAGGGTTGAATTAGGTTGGATTAGCATTTCGAATAGGATTAGGTTCATTTTTTGGAACTCAAACTGAATCGGTTTAGTTTTGAGTTCGTGTGCAAAACCTTTCAATTGGCCCGAGTCAAATAAAAATATATTTGATCAGATAAAATATATAAAATATATTAAGAATTCTTCTGTATTAATAGGTTTGCCTGAGTTGGATGCCAGGCAAATACAAGTTTGTTTTTTATTATTTTTAATTTTTTTTTTGTTATTTTATTTTATTTTTCTTTGTTTATTTATATTTTTTTTTAATTTAATAAGCTAAGATATAATTATTAATACATTTATTATTATTTTTAATTAACTATTCACATTTAAATACATAGTTATTATATAATAGAAAGATTTATTAATTATGATTTATACGTTATTTCAAAGTTCATAAATTATATATATAATTTTAAAGCATATTTTAAATTCTAATGTATTTATTGTTTATGTGTTGCAACATTATTATATCACAGTTTATATATATTTTTATTTTCTAAAGTTTAGAGCTCTCTTAGGTCACGAAGAAATAAGCATATTTCAATTAAAATATTTTTATATATGCTTTATTTTTGTTATATACCATATCTTTAAACTAATCGTATTTTTTTATTATTATTTTATGATCTATTCTTATATATTTGTTACTTTAACCAATTTTCAAGAAATGTCGGTATTTAGTTGTCTTTCGTTTTATGACAATGTTGAACTATGTTAATATGTTACAATTTTCGCTCGTTGTTTTTTATTGAATTTGTTTTTTTTTTTTTTGTGAATAATTATAGATCGTATTTGTTTGTGAACTTTTAATATATTTTATCTAAAATTACATCCCAATAATTATAAATGGTAGATAAATAAAACTTACAAAAAAAAAAAATGGACAACCCAACCCAAAAATAGAGGGTTGGGTTGTGAAAAGTTTCGGGTTGGGTTGGGTTACCCATCCAACCAACCCGAACTTTTGGGTTGGGTCAAAAAAATCTCTCAACCTGACCCAACCCGAACCATTACACCCCTACAGCTTCCCTCCATGTTTGCTAAGGCTTCTTCAATTCTTCGGATTTATTTTCATTTTATAAAATGGAAGTATAGAGAAAGAAATGTATTATTGAGGACCCATGTGAGCGGAATTATCGATCAACTATTTTATCATTCTTTATTCTATGTTATAAGTTATACTATGATAAGTTATGTTACGAAACTATGTTATGTAATTAATTTTGTATGATGCATTGGCCTCCATTGGACATGCCGTGTAAACTATATTAATATGTTCACTCTATGCCTATGAGATATTACAAACTCAGGTATGTTAATCATGAAATATATGATAAGTATTACGCATGTATGTCTCGTAAGGATGTTATGTCTTGAAAAGGATGGAGGTATAACTTGCATAATAAGTATATGTCATGATTTAATATTATGGGACCTCATATATTTTTTCATTCAAGTACATCAAGATACTTCCCTGTTATGATTAGTACGGACACATACGTTATGATATTTATGTTGCCCATGATATTATACGAGCTCCTTTCCGTCTGTAGTTTCCGATAGCGTGAGTGTGTGTAAGGTGAAATGCAGGCCCAGGGTACGTAAAGGTAAGGCACACACTACCTCTTTTTAAGGTAAAGGTAAGACACCCCTATACAACTGATTGCGTCGTTGTGAAGGCTACGGAAATGAAGTTAGGGTAGTTATATTTGATGCAGTAGCCCTAAGGTTAAATCAAAGAGTTTGCATTGTTTTATTTAAATTTATATTCCTTATTTTTCGTTATTTTGCTAATAACGTTGTGGTAAATGAATTTATTATGTACGCTTAAGTCCATAGCATCGTTTATGAAATGTTTTGAAGAAATTTGTATACGCATACCAGACATGTCATGCATGTAATGGTGATCTTGTTCTTAATAAAAAAAAAATAGGGTTGTTTAAGTAGGTACCGGAGCTCTAGGCTTCTAGATTTTGTAGACTCGCCTACGATCTAGGCTCATAATGTTTTCATGGTCTTACAATGAACGCTTCGTTACCGTCAAGTATGCCTTAGATAAATGAAGTTTATATGTTATGTTATGATTTCCTATGATTGGAATGTGTGTACCACATAATGTATCGATGTTTTAGAACAGGTTTAGATTTAGCAAGATTTATACCGTGATTGTGCGTTATGATTAGGTCTCGCCTCCCAAAGGCAATGGTTTGCCTACCAAAGGCAATGTAAGCCAATTGGTATGCAAAATCGAGAAGGAACTTCCTTATTCCGCAATGAACATGTACAAAGAGTGGAACCTCCAATACCCCTAATTATATGAAAAGCTGAACTCTTGGTTTATAACAGGTTTGTTGCAAATGATGTTGTAGCGATCCTATTTGTAGAACATTATGGTTATACATACGAATGTGAAGGAAACAGAGGATTGTTTTACTTCTTGGATACATAAGCATAATACTGAGCCATAGGAACAACAAAGGCTATCACCAGCAAACCTCCAACTACAAGAGAAAACTGACCTCGTTTCTCCTCTGTCTCTTCTCGTGATTTGAAGTTAGATTCGCGCTTATTTTCCTTAAACGAAGGACCGCCCGGATCTGGAAGACCGTCGATGGCAGCAACTAACCGCTTCGCGCTGCTATATATGGCTTCATTGTATTTTTCATCAGTAGCTAAGACTGCAGTTGCATAATAAACAATCTTACTCAATCTGCACTTTGTCATAAACTAACATCTACAACCATAATTCACATAGGGTTAGAAATGCTTCGAACAAAGCACTCCATATATGGGGTAGCAATACAAAACAACAACAGTTCATTTGTGGTTTTCTTTTTGTAACAGTTCAAGCCTACCGCTAGAAGATATTGTCCGCTTTGGCCCACTACGTATCACCGTCAGTCTCACAATTTTAAAACGCATCTACTAGGGAGAGGTTTCCACACCCTTATAAGAAACGTTTTGTCCCCCTCTCCAACCGATATGGGATCTCATAATCCATCCCCTTTAAGGGCTCAGTGGATTGTGAGATCTTATATCGGTTGGAGAGGAGAATGAAACATTGCTTATAAAAGTGTGAAAATCTCTCCCTACCAGACGCGTTTTATAACCTTGAGAGGAAGCCCAGAAGGGAAAGCCCAAAGAAAACAATATTTGTTAGCGGTGGGCTTGAGCTGTTACAAATAGTATCAGAGCCAGACACCGGGCGGTGTGCCAGTGAGAATGTTGGGCCCCCAAGGGGGGTGGATTGTGAGATCCCACATCAGTTAGAGAGGAGAACAAAGCACTGCTTATTGCTTATAAGGATGTGGAAACCTCTCCTTACCAGACGCATTTTAAGACCTTGAGAGGAAGCTCGAAAGAGAGTCCAAAAACGACAATTTCTCCTAGCGGTGGGCTTGGGCTATTTACACTTTTCCTTAAAAAATGAGAAACTTATAAGCAAGGGCGACTCGTATCAAACACACAGTGTGAGATCCCACATCGGTTGAAGAGGGAAATGAAGCATTCCTTATAAGGGTGTGGAAACCTCTCCCTAGCAGACGCGTTTTAAAACCGTGAGGCTAATAGCGATATGTAACGAGCAAAGCGGACAATATCTACTAGCGGTGGGTTTTGACTATAACAAATGGTGTCAAAGCCAAACACCAGGCGGTGTATCAATGAGGACGTTGGGCCTCCAAGAAGGGTGGATTGGGAGATCCCATATCAGTTGGAGAGGGGAACGAAACATTCCTTATAAGGGCGTGGAAACCTCTCCCTAGCAGATGCGTTTTAAAACTGTGAGGCTGACGGCGATTTGTAATGAGCCAAAGCGGACAATATGTGCTAGCGGTGAACTTGGGCTATTGCAGACACTCGATTTTAAGTTCAACAACAAGATACCAATGCACTTAAGGCACCTATTAGTTGTAATGTGTTACAATGTAAGTTGAGCAAGAGGCAGTGGAGATTGTTAGCTAAGGAAGCTGATGGAAATTAGCAGCTTTAAGTGGGAGCTTTGTTCAACGTTCATGACAGATTTGACATAACATTCATAAGTGGAGGAAGTGGTACCTGGGAGGTTCTCTGTTACTGTAGCATCAAGTATGTTTTCTCCAACTGCTTGGATAAAGGCAGGCCCACCAGTAATGGCTCCTTCTTTCTGACTGGTGACAAGAACAACTATACCTTTGTTGTTGCCATCTTCCACAGTGGGATACCAACGCTCCAAAACTTGATCAGCATACTCAAACGCATCAGCTTTGCTCTGCATCCAGCAGTTGATAAATTCATATCAGAGTTCATAGAGATCTTTTCGTTAGGCATTTTCATATATTTTTGTAACGATTCAAGCCCACCGCTAGCAGGTATTGTCCTCTTTGGGCTTTCCCTTTCAGCGTCTGGTAAGGAGAGGTTTCCACACTCTTGTAAGCAATGTTTTGTTCTCCTCTCTAACCGATGTGGGATCTCACAATCCACCCCTTTTGAGGGCCTAGCATCCTCGCTGGCACACTGCCCAATGTCTGTCCATGATACCATTTGTAATAGCTCAAGCCCGCCGCTAGGAAATATTGTCTGCTATGGGCTTTCCCTTCTGGAGTTCCCCTCAAGGTTTTTAAAACGCGTCTGCTAGGGAGAGGTTTCCACACCCTTATAAAGAATGTTTCGTTCTTCTCCCCAATCGACGTGGGATCTCACAATATACCCCCTTTGGAGGCCTAGCATTCTCACTGGCACACTGCCCGGTGTCTGGCTTTGATACCATTTGTAATAGCTCAAGCCCACCGCTAGCAAATATTGTCTGCTTTGAGCTTTCCCTTCTGGGCTTCCCGCAAGGTTTTTAAGACACGTCTGCTAGAGAGAGGTTTCCACACCCTTATAAAGAATGTTTTGTTCTCCTCCCCAACAGATGTAGGATCTCACAATCCACCTCCTTTGGGGGCCTAGTGTCCTCGCTGGCACACCGCCCTATGTCTAGCTCTGATACCATTTATAATAGCTCAAACACATCGCTAGCAAATATTGTCCGCTTTGGGCTTTCCCTTTCAACCTTCCCCTCAAGGTTTTTAAAATGCATCTGTTAGGGAGAGGTTTCCACACTCTTATAAAGAATGTTTCGTTCTCTTCTCCAACCGATGTAGGATCTCACAATCCACCCCCCTTGGGGGCCTAGCGTCCTCACAAGCACATCGCCCGATGTCTAACTCTGATACCATTTGTAATAGCTCAAGTCCACCGCTAGCAGATATTGTCCACTTTGGGTTTGTTTTCCCTTCCAAGCTTCCCCTCAAGATTTTTAAAACGCGTCTACTGGGGAGAGGTTTCCACACCCTTATAAAGAATGCTTCGTTGTTCTCTCCAACCAATGTGAGATCTCACTATATTAGATTCCCGAGTCCACTTCTTGCCGTTTGCAACCATTACCGCCCACCTTACCCCTCTTTGGATAAGCACTGCTCAACCAAAACCAACCTTGAGAGACAAGAAGGATTACTAAGTTTCCCCCAAAGAGCTTAAACCAAGACCTTAGGTTAGAGGTGATATCTCTAAACATTCCAAGTTTTGGTAGCCTTCATTTCAAACAATCCATCACAATATGATACCCACTTTCTGATAATCACTCTTCAGTAAGATTTTCAAATCTTCATAAACAATCATCAGCCTATTAACACATTTCCTCTAACATAAAGTACAATTCTCTTCCCACAATAACAAAAATCAAATTATTTTCATGAGTTCTACGATTTGTTTCTCTATCAAGAATTTGAAGGACTTACAGTAAGCTTTCTAACAGTGACAAAATCAATGTGAAAATTCTTCCTCGACTCCAAATCCGTCAACAGCCTCTTCAAATCCGACTTCGTGACTCTACTGAGAACTCCAGCATCGTCCACTAGATGCGACTCCTTCGGCGGCCCATCATTGAGCACATCAAATTCAGACGCCAGAGCATTGTGGGTGGCCAACAATGGGGAAAAGTTGAGCGCTAAAGAAATTGCTAGCGCCGCCAACCCATGTTGGAGATGGGAGAACCAATTCGAGGGAACTGGGAGCGATGATCGGAGAGACTTGGGAGAGGGGTTTTTGAGAGAGAACGAAATGGGGTTAGAGAAAGAAACAAAATGTCTTCTGGGTTGGAAGGAATAAGGGAAGAGATTCTTGGGAGAGGAGGGTTTGGGGTTGAGGAGAGGAGAGAGTGTGTGTGGAGAGAGAATGGTTTCCATGGGAAGATGGAGAGATTCAGATATGGTGAGACATGGATTGCAGAGGGGAAATGGGGTTGAAGGTGTGTTGGTTCCATGAGGAATTGAGTGGTTTGGGATTTTCTTTGGTAGGGACAACTACTCTTGAGGATGGATAGCGTTCATGTAAGACCCATCTATCCTCTTGCCCACAACTTTCTTTCTTCTTTAGCAAAGATCAATTTCTTACCCTTTTTTTCATTCTTCAAGGCGTGTTATCCAATATACCAACACTCTCGCCGTGTACCACTTTATTGCTTTTCTAATACTCGTTATATATCAATACATTTCGATAGAATTATGTTTACGATTGATAGACGTGAAATGTCCTAAAATGTACTATAAAGGGATGTGATCAGTCGTCAACTCCTCCCACCTAGATTTTGTATGACCGTTCTGCGAAATCACGTCTATGCCTACTAGATCTGAATCGCCTCAAAATGTACTCTAGGGAGTGCGACTAGTTGTCAAATTCTCTATATCTAAAAAGTAATATGTTATTTAAGTCATTGTGTTCCTTAAGGTAGTAGTCATATAACATTGTTTTCAATTTTTCTCTCTCAATCTTGCTTTCAAAAAAATTTCTGCCCCATTTTCTAAAATCTTATTCGTAGAAATAGGGCTAGAGACTTAAGCATACGCTGCCCCGCCGTAGGCGATGTAATCCTAAGTTGGCTTGGCTCACTCAGTGCTGAGAGTGAGTATCGCACCATCGACAAATTCATTGCTAAAAAAAAAAAATGTGATTGTGACACGTAGCTCGAGAGGGAAAATAATGAGAAAGAAATAAAGTAATATAGCATGTTCGTACCAATTATTTCATTCCTACTTGAAAATGAGTCTAGGATATCTCTTATCAAAACGAGACAAGCGAGCATGTAGATAGAACACGAGACGAGTCACAAGATCCCCTAAAAGTAGACTATTTTCATACCACCAAAAGAGTATGAGCATTTGAAAACGTCCCTTTTCCGTTCGATTATACTTTATCATCAACTGGGTTTCTCTGTACATGTCAACATTACTCGAGATCATCGTCTATAAGTTCGATATCTACTAAAAAAGAGAGAACCCATTTCCGACCTCCTAAGTTTGTATATGAGATTGTTGCTTACGCTCCTAAAAAAGCTAAAAGATTAAGCCAATTTTGTGTAACTTGTAATTGGACAGAGTTTTAAAGTATTATGAAGCCATCCTCGTTGTAATTTGTAAATAAAATAAATCAGCTTTATCTACATTGGATATGAAAGCTATCCTAATTTCCCTATGGCCCTTCTTCTTTCTTTATGCCTCCACCCTCCAAACCTTCAGCAAAACCCCACCGCCGCCGTCCCCCACCCGACCACCGTCGGATTTCACGAGCCTACAACGCTGAATTCCAATTCCAAGAGACATTTCATCCTCAAAACGGCTTCACTCTGTCTAATTTCATTGATTCCAAAATGCCCAGTTGCCCAATCTTCCCAAATTTCGCCTACTTCGAAACAAGGCCTTCCTGGCCTTGCAAATACAAAGTCTTGGTTTCAGTTTTATGGTGATGGGTTCTCCATCCGTGTGCCGCCTCAGTTTGAAGACCTCACGGAGCCTGAGGTATGAACAAAATACCTCACTGGTTTCTGTTTGTTTAATCGTAGTGTTGTGTGTGTTACCTCTGCTTCCACCAATAGTTTAAGGTTATTTACGCTTCATATTTGTTTGGAAACACACATGTTTAGTTGCTGTTAATGTCAATGGCATTAAGCAGAAGGCTCCAGCTTCAGGGCTTTGAGAATACCCCTTAATGTTTTGATGGGGAATTCTAACTTCAGGCTTTAGAATTATTAATTGGCGTTGCTAGGTGGGGTTGAGAAACAGAGTCAGATTTCGTTCGGTATCAGGTTCTGGCCATTTCGGGGTTCTTGGACTGTGAGATCCCACATCGGTGGGAGAGGAGAACGAAGCATTCCTTGTAAGGGTGTGGAAACCTTTCCCTAACAAACGTGTTCTAAAACCTTGAGGGGAAACCCGGAAGGAAAGCCTAAACAGAACAATATCTGCCAGTGGTGGGCTTGGCACAGGGCGGTGTGCCAACGAGGACGTTGGGTCCCCAAGGAGGTGGATTGTGAGATCCCACAACGGTTGGAGAGGAAAACGAAGCATTCCTTATAAAGGTGTGGAAACCTCTACCTAGCATACGCGTTTTTTGAGGGGAAACCTAAAGGGAAAGCCTAAAGAGGAAAATATCTGCTAGCGGTGGGCTTGGTACTGGGTGGTGTGCCAATGAGGACGTTGGTTCCCAAGGGGGGTGTATTGTGAAATTCCACATCGGTTGGAGAGGAGAACGAAGCATTTCTTACAAGCGTGTGAAAACCTCTCTCTAGCAGACGCGTTTTAAAACCTTAAGAGGAAACCTGAAGGGAAAGCCCAAAGAGGACAATACTGGTACATGGACAACTGTGTGGACCAATGGGCTTAATCTACTAGCGGTGTGCCAACGGGGATGTTGGGCCCCAAGGGGGTGGATTGTGAGATCCCACATCGATTGGAGAGGAGAATGAAGCAATACTTATAAGAGTGTAGAAACCTCACCCTAGCAAACGCGTTATAAACCTCGAGGGGAAACCTAAAGGGAAAACCCAAATAGGACAATATCTGCTAGTGGTGGGTTTGGGACCGGGCGGTGTGCCAGCGAGGACCTTGGGCCCTTAAGGGAGGTGGATTGTGAGATCCCAAATCAGTTAGAGAGGAGAATGAAGCATTCCTTATAAGGGCGTAGAAACCTCTCCCTAGCAGACATGTCTTAAAACCTCGAGGGAAAACTCGAAGGGAAGTCCAAAAAGAACAATATCTCCGCAGTGGGCATGCGTTGAATTTTTTCTTGATTTTATTAGTGTATTCCACACAAGAGCTTGATGTGATCTTCATGTAAAGAAACAACAGCTACTAATTAGACTATATCTTTGTTCAACTCCTCTCCTACCTTTAGGCATTCTTATAACTATTCCCTTATGCTCGGTAGCTGTGGCCTTTCCTTGTACTTGTAAAAGGCTTATCATTTGCAGCTCGCTAAGTTATGTGCTTGGGGCTTGTAGGATTTCAATGCTGGACTCTCTCTTTATGGAGATAAGGTAAAAACGAAAACGTTCGCAGCTCGGTTTGGATCTCCTGATGGGTAATGATATTTCTTAGTTCATATTGTTTGCTTTATGTATTTGGCTTATATTCATTCTGCTTTGTTCGTTAACACAGCTCTGAAGTTCTAAGCGTTGTCACTCGTCCAACGAATCAGCTTAAGATCACCTTTCTAGAGGTAGCACAATGATGGCTGTGAAGTTTTCATTTGGTAATTCTAAAGAGCATCAATTTCTTACTAAATAGTTCATATCTAGCAAACCGTTTCTAAGCTCGGTGGCTCTTTCGTACTAAGAAGCTCTACCTAGAGAAAATCCCCATCAAATCTTAAACTGTTAAGTCATGTTTTGGAGCTTTTAAGCCCAAGATTGTTTGCTTACTGTTAACTCTGAGCTTCCCAAAGAGGTTTTTGAAGTTTCTAGTCACAAACTTTGATAAAAAGATTCTGTTTTAGTTCTACGTACGTGCTTATTGAGTTATGTTCGTGTTTTATGGATAACGGTTTTAGGAGCTTTTCGTTTTTTCTTGCGAAAAACAGGCGAAAGATATAACTGATATAGGTTCCTTGAGGGAGGCTGCAAAAATCTTTGTTCCAGGTACACATTTTGTGTTCAATATGCTAAGTAACTTTTTTGTGGTCATTTGGCTACACATCTCATTCTAGCTATTGGTTTTGGTGTTCTGACAATGATAGGTGGTGCAACGTTATTTTCGGCCCGAACGTTTAAAATTAAGGACGATGAAGGTTTCAGGTAACTATGCTACCAAGGCGTCCTTTGCTAGTTCGATTTATTTGTATCTTTTCGAGCTTTGATTCAGATCAATGAAACAATGGAATTGGATAAACAAAATGAAGAAAAGCCCACTTTAGAAAGAGCTTGTAGAAAGAAAGTCGACTTGAGATTACGAAAATGGCTGTGGTTGTTGAGAAGAAGAGGCAAAGGCTAGTTATAGAAATCCTTAGAAATCAAAACTCTAGAAAGGAAGAAACCTAACCATAGAACACGCCTCTCAAAGGGCTCACAAGCTATCTAAAGGGCGGATCGATTGTTCCACAAAATAGGAAGTGTCGGTACACCAAAGAGTCCATCATTGAGCGATAGATTGAATGAGTTCAAGCTATGGTAGCCATGTACCGGAGGTTTATTGTAACAACCCAGATCCACCGCTAGCAGATATTGTCCTCTTTGGGCTTTCCCTTTCGGGCTTGCCCTCAAGGCTTTAAAACGCGTCTAATAGGGGAAGGTTTCCACAGCCTTATAAATGGTGGTTTGTTCTCCTCCTCAACCAATGTGGGACATCACAATCCACCCCCCTTCGGGGCCCAGCATCCTCGCTGGCACTCTTTCCTTCCTCCAATCGATGTGGAACCGCCCCCAAATCCACCCCCCTTGGGGCCCAGCGTCCTTACTAGCACACCGCCTTGTGTCTACCCCCCTTCGAGGAACAGCAAGAAGGTTGGCACATCGTCCGGTGTCTGGCTCTGATACCATTTGTAATGACCTAGATCCACCGCTAGCAAATATTGTTCTCTTTGGGTTTTCCCTTTCGGGCTCGCCCTCAAGGCTTTAAAACGCGTCTGCTTGGGGAAGGTTTCCACACCTTTATAAATGGTGGTTTGTTCTCCTCCCCAACCAATGTGGGACATCACATTTATATTTTACGAGTTTTCTTGGCAACCAAGTATGATAGGGTTAGACAACCGTCTTAAGGTTTAGATGGAATGAGTTCAAGCTATTGTAGCCATGAACCTGCGGTTTATATTCTACGAGTTTTCTTGGCAACCAAGTATGATAGGGTTAGACAGTTGTTGAAGTTAGTGGATCCTAACTCACACTCAAGAACATAAACAATGCTATGAAATAATAATCTAGATCTAGTCTTCTTTGCCTATATAAGCTTTCATATTTCCATTTGATTACCTCTGTTTCGTTAAATTCAGGACGTATTACTTCTACGAGTTTGGGAAGAACGAAGAACACGTCGCGTTAGTAGCAACTGTTAATAGTGGACAGGTTTGTGATATACAATTTACCTTACATACTAAACTTCTTACTCTGATGAAGACCTGAGTTTGAGCCATTTCACTTGCTTTATGACATTTGGATGAAATTATAAAATGGTAGAACTTGTATGAATAAGAGTTGATTCAAAGTTAAATTGTTCATGCCAAAGGTCTTACTCATTGATATGTGTAGAGTTTTATATCCACCTCAGTTGAAGAGAGAAACGAAGCATTTCTTATAAGGGTGTGGAAACCTCTCCCTAGAAGATGCGTTTTAAAACCTTGAGGGAAGCCCAGAAGGGAAAGTCCAAAGAGGACAATATCTGCTAGCGGTAGGCTTGGGCTGTTACAAATGGTATCAGAACCAGACACCGAACGGTGTGCCAGCGAGGACACTGGGCTCCCAAAGGGGATGGATTGTGAGATCCCACATCGATTTGAGAGAGGAACGAAACATTCCTTATAAGGGTGTGGAAACCTCGCCCTAGAAAACGCATTTTAAAACTTTGAGGGGAAACCCAGAAGGGAAAGTCCAAAGAGGACAATATCTGCTAGTGGTGGGCTTGGGCTGTTACAAATGGTATCAGAGCCAGACGTCGAGCGGTGTGCCAGCGAGAATGCTGCGCTCCCAAGGGGGGTGGATTGTGAGATCCCATATCGGTTGGAGAAGAGAACAAAGCATTCCTTATAAGGGTGTGGAAACCTCTCCATAGAAAATGCATTTTAAAACCTTGAGGGAAATCCCAAAGAGGACAATATCTGCTAGCGGTGGGCTTAGGCTATTACAAATGGTATCAGAACCAGATACCGAACGGTGTGCCAACGAGGACGTTGGGCTCCCAAAGGGTGTGAATTGTGAGATCCCACATCGATTGGAGAGAGAAACGAAGCATTTCTTATAAGGGTGTGGAAACCTCTCCCTAGTAAACGCGTTTTAAAACTTTGAGGGGAAGCCTAGAAGGGAAAGTCCAAAGAGGTTGGGCTGTTACAAATGGTATCAGAGCCAGACACCGAGCGGTGTGCCAGCGAGAACGTTGGGCTCCCAAGGGGATGAGATTGTGAAATCCCATATCGGTTGGAGAGGAGAACGAAGCACTTCTTATAAGGGTGTGGAAACCTCTCCCTAGGAAATGCATTTTAAAACCTTGAGAGGAAGTCCATAAGGAAAAACCCAAAGAGGACAATATCTGCTAGCGGTAGGCTTGGGCAGTTACAAACTCGTCCAATTTATCTTGACATATCGTCTTCTTTGTCGTAGGCGTTTGTTGCCGGAGCAACCGCACCATTGTCCAAATGGGATGAAGATGGCATAAAACTCCGTTCTGCTGCTATATCTCTAACCGTGCTATAATCAATTGCTGATCAAGTTATTTTCATTAGCTTGTGAGTACTCCCCAAAACTTTACACTCATGAATTGAATATCATATAAAATCTCGAATAAATTATAAATTTATATCGTGAACTTTGAATATTGTGCCTATTTAATCCGTAAACTTCAAAAAAAATATGATTTATGTTCCTTAACTCTTGATGATGCTCGTATTTAGCTGCTAAATTAATACCGTTAACGACATGCTCGTAACATTAATATTGATTGAGTTGACATGATATGCTGAACTAAATTATCGTAGTGTTCAATATCTAGAGAATATAATCGAACCTAAAATCTTCGTTACGATGAGCATGAAGTAAACTATTCTACGACCACTAGGCCTTAATGAACTTCATTTTAACATCACTCGACCTTTTGTAACTATGATCTTAGTTTGATTAGGTTGGATTGGAACACTTTCTTCGTTCATTTCTTTCCATGAAAACTCGGTTTCTTGCGAAACAAACGGACGTTTAAGATCCTATTGCTGTTTCTACAGATTGTTTAAACTTAATTTGTGAGAATTGTTTGATTGTGAGTGACCCTTCAATCTCTTGAACGGACAGGAGGAAGCTTTTGGTAAGTCCCCCAGTTGGCAGAGAGACAGCTAGATTTGTGTATACATTTTTGTAAGAATTGTACTTTGAAATGGGTATGCTGAGTGATGAGTGGTGCTTGATTAATGTGGTACCCTTTGTTCTTATATGATTGTTGTCAAACTTGAACTCGTTTTTTCTCTTTTGATAAGGTATATAGAGATGTCCACGGGATGGAGAGTGGAGACCGGGAAGCTTTCCTTGTCTCTGTCTACATCTCTTGTTTATGTAACAGTTTAAGTTCACCGCTAATGGATATTGTCTACTTTGGTCTATTACGTATCGCTATCAGCCTTATGGTTTTAAAACGTGTCTACTAAGGAGAGGTTTCCATACCCTTGTAAGGAATGTCTCATTCCCCTCTCCAATCCACCCCCTTCGGGCCCAGCGCCCTTGCTGGCACACTGTCCAATGTCTAGCTCTAATATCATTTGTAACAGTCTAAGCCTATTGCTAGCAGATATTGTCCGCTTTGGCCAGTTCTAGGCCCACTGCTAGCAGATATTGTCCGCTTTGGCCAGTTCTAGGCCCACTGCTAGCAGATATTTTCCGCTTTGGCCAGTTACGTATCGCCGTCAACCTCATTGTTTTAAAACGCGTTACTAGGGAGAGGTTTTCATATTTCGTTCTCCTTTCCAACCGATGTGGGATCTTACAATTCACCCCCCTTGGGTCCCTCATTGTTTTAAAACGAAAAAAATCGATGTGGGATCTTACAATCCACCCCCTTTGGGGACCCAGCGTTCTCGCTGGCATACCGTCCTGTGTCTAACTCTGATATCATTTGTAACAGTTCAAGTCTACCGCTAGCAGATTGTAACGGCTCAAACCCACCGTCGTCCTGTGTCTGATTCTAATATCATTTGTAACAGTTCAAGTCTATCGCTAGCAGAATGTAATGGCCCAAGCCCATTGTCGTCCTGTGTCTGACTCTGATATCATTTGTAACAGTTCAGGTCTACCGCTAACAGATTGTAACAGCCCAAGCCCACCGCTAGCAGATATTGTCCTCTTTGGGCTTTCCCTTTCGAGCTTCCCCTCAAGATTTTTAAAACGGGTCTGCTAGGAGAAGGTTTCCACACCTTCGTAAAGAATGTTCTGTTCTCCTCCCCAACCAATGTGAGACATCACACAGATATTGTCCATTTTGGCTCGTTGCGTATCACTGTCAGTCTCAAGGTTTTAAAACACACCTATTAGAGAGAGATTCGAGATCTCATAATATTTTTAAATATTTAAAAGCCTCACTATTTTTTATTAATGAATTATTTGATTCCATGTCTAAACATAAGATCCATTGTTCATAGCCATTATCAGATCTCAGTTGTGTAATGAATTCAAGGCCACTAGAACTTGAACTCTAGAGGTAAAGCCAATTTGTTGTCGAAGGGTGGATCGGAATATTTCCCGGTGAGTATTTGTGACGACACAAACTGATTCGCAGCTTCTGAGTAATGAATTCCATCCCAATTGATATACTTCGAGCTATTGTCGCACCCTTTTCCCGTGACTGTCGTCCCATTCAACGTCTTCGTCTGTCCACAGCCGATATCCCGGTCGTAGTTTAGAGGTGGACCTCCGTAGCCACAGCAAGCCATGATAGGTTGTTCAAACCCTGCCATACACCAATGCTGCAAGTCATCAAGATTTTATAGGATTAACCGAAACTATATATGGACAGAAGTAGAGCAAGATGGTCGACCGAGCTGTGAATAATTGGCGATGAGATTCAACTTTATCGAATAGATATCGACGTATGTGACCGTTCCATCGGTGTATTGGCCTTGCAGTTTCTTACAGAGAGCATGAAGCTGTAGATTGAAGAGCTTGGCAGCTTGGTTGTGCGACGTGACGCATCCAAATTCATCGAGCTTTGATGGGTCGGTTCCAAATTTAGCAACGTTCTGAGCTAAGCATCCTAGGGGACCTGTGTTGTGTATCCAAAAATTCCTGGCCCCTTCATTGTACAGTTGCTGAAAAATAGGCATAGCGAAGGGACGATTGAACAGTTAAAAAATACTCTTAAAACTTTCAAAAGTTTCTTTATCGTTAGTTTTGGATGAAAATCGATAATATTTCGTTTAAAAAATATTATTGCATTTTCCTGAGTGTTTTCAACTTTCAAAATTACATTTATACCCTTTCAACTTTTTTATTCGTATCTTTAGTATACGGACAGAACTGATAGTATCATGGATTAAAAATAACTATAAATTTTGAAGAGTAGCATTAAAAATTTTAAATTTTTTTTAAAAAAAGTTAAAAATAGTTTTACCCTCACTAGGTTAAACTAGAGGAGAGAGAAAATCAGACAGAGAGATGATTCATAAGAGATTGAAAAATGGTTAATAATATTAATGTTACATCTAATAGTTCATTAGTATTTTTGAAACGTAGTACTCAGTCCATATAGCAATAGTAAGAGTATTTTCAAAAACGTCAAATATTAACGGTTTTCATTCAAAACTAACTATAGGAAGAAACCATTGGTCTAACCTGAATTCCATTCTCAAACTCAGCTAAAATGGTTGGTATCGAGGCAAGAATTTGGTCGAGGGTTTTGGAGTAAAATGCACCAGCAAGATCATTTTGACCAATATCGAACATGTATAGCCCCTTTTGGAAGTAATCTTCATCCGGTAGGTATTTATCAAGCTTCTTACCACCTATACAGCAACACAACCCATCTCGGGATGTTCGTAAAAACTCGATAACTCGAAAATTTCAGTTATTCCAAATCAATTCTTTCGGATTGAATTGGGTTATGAACTTATTTGAGTTGGATTAGGTTCCAATAAATAAAAATATTATAGATCAGATTAGTTCATAGACTATGCTAAAACCAGACTATTTTAAACTTAACCAGCTCGAATTTACTGTGAATTTAAAAAAAAAATGCTTACTATACTATTAGACATGTAGATATATTTATTTTATCTTGATTTCTATTTAATTTCATAATTATTTTATTATTATTATTTATTCTTCAACCATCCCAAAAATAATTTTTTAACTATTTGAAAGATAATTTTTCAAAATATAAATTAAAATTGAGTTGCTAATTAATAAATAAAATAAATATTTTATTTTTATTAAAAATAAAAATTTGAATAAATAATTCAAACAACTGAACCAATCCAACTAAAAAAATTGGAATAAAATTGGATTCATCTTAAATTAAATCTCTAAAAATAAATAAATTAATATTTTATTTTTATTAAAAAAAATTAAATAAATCAACTCAACCCAAAATTTTATAGTTCGACTCAATTCAACCTAATCAAATGTTTGAAAATAAATAAATATATGTTTTATCATTTTTTTTTTTTTAATAAATGGCTGGAACAACCCAATCCAACCCAACCCAAAAATTTTATAATCTAATTGGGTTTATCTTAATTAAATATTTAAAATAAATAAATACGGTTTGAATTAACATCTTAAAATTTAAATTCTGAACCATCAGAATCAACTCAATTTAACTCAAAAAGATTTATGATTAATCTGTGTTGAGTTAAATTTATTATTTAATAACAGTTTTTGGATAACTCGAACAATTACAATTATGTAAACATTTAAACTTGATCGAACTCAAACAAGGGGTAGAACGATAGCAAAATTACCTTTGACGGCTCGAAGCTCAAGAACTCTCGCTTTGAAATGGAGAAACTGATTCAACTGAACCCCAAGGGAAAAAGGGGAGACAGCCGTAGCAGCTGCCGGAAGAATAGTGGACCCTGCCGCTGCATAATTGCACCCCTTCCGAAAACTTGGCGCGCCAACCGAATCTAGATACGGATTCAAGTACGGCATATCCATCGCATCCACTGCACCAAAAACACATCCCGAGATTACTATTAGTATATAGACGAAATCGTAAATATACGTTTCAACTCTTTCAAAATAATATTAATATCCTTACTTTTTTTAAAAAAACTAAAAATTAAAAAGTCGTTATAGTTACTATATAGACGAAAACGGTGATTATTTACGTCTCATATATATTTCTTTACAATTTTCTCTCTTTTCCCTGACTTCAACCTATGACTCAGACAATTTCTTATTCTTTTCTCTCGCATTTTGAATATTATTTTAATTTTCTTCTTTGTTTCTCGATCTATCTATATCAATGTATGGACAGATATTTTAATTTTTCTAAAACAAAAAATTATCTAGAAGTAAATAAAAATAAATTTTTAAGTTTTAAAATAATATATTAAAATTGGGTAGTCAGGATCCACTTAACAGCATTTTAGATAAGAGTTTGAGGTCACAGCTAGTAGAGATTTTTAAACCCGTCTACTATGAAGAGGTTTCCACACTTTTATACGAAATGTTTAGTTCTCATGTGATCTCACAATCCACCCTTTTAGAGGCCGCATACTCACTAACACACAGGCCGGTGTTTGACTCTAATACTATTTGTAACCGCTCAAGCCCATCATTAATAGATACTATCTATTTTGGTTCGTTATTTATCCTTGTGAATCTCATAATTTTAAAATAAGTCTACTAAAGAGAGATTTCTCCATCACAATAAAAGGTAACTATTTATTATAAAAGCGAAGAGTATGGAGTGGAAGAAAATTTACTGAGAAAATCAACGATGAGGCGGCCATTGCAGAACCTTCCAGTCGAAGGAGTTTTGAAGTAATTTTGTCCGTAAGGCAAACTCAGGCTAAATCCTTTGCCGGCGACGAGATCGCCGGTGTCGGAGTTCGAATCGCCGAAGTTGAAGACTGCCGGATAATCGAATACAGCCGAACTTCCGATCCGGAAAATCGTCGAACACATTGCGAGGAACAGAGGAATCGCGAAGGATTTTGTTAGAGAAATCGCCATGGCCGATTGTTCAGAAAGGATTTCAGTTTCCCGATGATGAAAGATCGTTATTCCGGTGGGATAATTATATCGGCGGAGAAAGAACGTTAGGGTTTAATTCAAGGGAAGGCAATATGAAAGGTTGAAGCTAAGCTTTCCCTTAGAGCCTCAATTCACACACTAACTCCCAATATATTTTTTGAATGGAAAATGGCTGTTTTAAGCCACCAAATTAATTTAATTGGATTAAAAATTAATTTTTAACCTTTTATTTTTTTAATAATTTACCGAAAATTAGATTTACATTTATTGGTATTTGGATAAACTTTTTTTTTTTTTTTTGTAATAATTTAATCTTTTTATTTTTGTTTCATTTCTATAGTTTTTTTATTTTTAAGATGTCGATGACTAATTTAAACGAGGGAAAACGTCACAACCCTACTAACAAGAGATTATATTGTGGTTAGTAGGGTTGGTTAGTAGGGTTGTGACCCTATGTCTAGAAAAAGGTGACACCATCCATCAGACCACATGAGAACCAATAAAAATAATTGTCATGACATCGAATATGGGTGTTCATTGGGGGTGTTCATTGGTTGGGCTGAGGCAAACTCTGTGATGTCCCACATTGTTTAGAGAGGAGAACAAACTACCATTTATAAGGGTGTGGAAACCTTCTTGTAGCAGACGTGTTTTAAAGCCTTGAGGGTAAGCCCAAAAAAGACAATATCTACTAGCGGTAGATCTGGGTTGTTACGAACCCAATTGTTCAAGTTCCAAACAACTCTTATTAAATAATAAACTTTATTTAAAATTATGTTTTTAATAAAAATAAAATGTATTTTTATTTAAATTGACAACAAATTCAAATTGGTTCCGTTAATCTAGAGAAACTTATAAACCAATCCAACTTATAAATTTTTTATTTATTTGAATTCGACCTCGTCTCAATAAGGTTGGGTTGATCGAGTTTTCGGGTCATCAATTTTTTGAATCTCCTACAGACTCGAGTAATTGTAAAACTAATCATTGACTTTTAAAATTATAATTAATGTCTTATTTTTCCGATTAATAAGTCAGATTTCTTTAATCCTACCTTATAAAATTTCATTTCCTTCCTTTTTATATCTTAATTTGAAATTGACCATTGAGCTTACATGTCATTGGTAAATAATGTGGCAAGTTATTAAAGAATATAATGGTTGAAGCTAAGAAATAATATCCATTAGATTGATTTTTTTAAAATTAATTATTGCCCATAAAATATAAGAAATAAATTGAAAATAAAGTTAAAGAACCATGACAAAAATAAAATAAAATTAAAGGACCATTTTGCAATAACTAAACAAAATGTTTAATGAAACTTTTCAAAAAAAAAAAAAAAAAAAAAAAAAAAAAAAAAAAAAAAAAAAAAAAAAAAAAA
>NW_019268528.1:1712109-1804119 GCF_002738365.1 Cucurbita moschata
AAAAAAAAAAAAAAAAAAAAAAAAAAAAAAAAAAAAAAAAAAAAAAAAAAAAAAGATTATTTTGCAATTAAGCAAAAGGGGTATTTATCTTTAATTTTCTATTGAGAATCATATATATATATATATATATATATATTGCTTTTTTAAGTTGGAATTTAAAGGAAAATTTGTTTTTACTTTAGTTTAAAAAAGTTTAAAATGGAAGTAAAAGAAAAAATTATTAATTTGAAAATATTATATGGGATATTTATAAAATATTTTTCTAATTTGGGAGAATTTTATTCGGTGGAAATTTGCTAAATTAATACGTCAATATTTGGTAACCTGAATATATGATTTGGATTGGATTATGAATTTATTTGGGTTGGATTGTATTCGAAAATTTGTTGAAGTAGATTGGTTTTAAAAAAATACATTTTTTAAGTTATATATACGTATTTTTTTTATTTAATTTCATAATTATTTTTTTAATTATTAAAACGGAGTCGTAAATTTTAATTAAATAGTATTTTACATTTATTAAAAATAAAAATTTGACAAAATAAATGGGTTAATTTACAAAGTTAATCCTTTTTATTTATTTTTTATAATTATTTAATAATTAATAATAGTTTATTAAAATAAAATATTTGTATTAAAGAACATATACAAATAAAATGAGTCTATATTCTTCTCATAAAAAGTTATTTTAAACTTTTTTTTAATTGATGCAATTCTATTTTAGTAAGTAATTATTTGTTAATGTTAAATAAAAACTATTATATCACTGAAATAATAATAAATTTTAACCATATAATATAATTTTATATCATTACACGACATTTGTCAAAGTGAACATACCTCAATTGTAAGAAATAACAAATACGGTTATGTCGAGTATGTCATTTAAATTGTTCATATATGGATTATTACATTATCATCGAATATTTTCTATCATAACCGTCCTCATTGAAGCTGCCACAGTGACGGGATCATAGTTTCGAATCGACAATTGAGTTATTCTTACCATATAAACATACACGAACTGTGTTATTAAAGATGTGAGATAAAAATTAGGATTTAGAACTTGAGAAAGAAAGGCCTTTTGTGATCCAACGAGAACGGTGGATCGGAATATTTTCCGGTGAGTATTTGAGATGAAACATACTCGTTTGCAGCCTCGGTGTAATGAGTTCCATCCCAGTTGACATACTTCGAGCTATCGTTGCACCCTTTTGCCGTGACGACCTTCCCATCCAACGTCTTCGTTAGCCCACAGGTGATTCGATTGTCGTAGTTGAGCGGAGGACCTCCATAGCCACAGCAAGTCATAATAGGTTGTTCAAAACCTACCACAATTGTAAAAAGTAGTGATTGCGTTATGACGCGAACACATTTTTATTGTAAGTCATTTCAAATCGATCTTAAATCGGCTGACCTAATTGGGAATAATTTGCGACGAGATTGAATTTTATCGCGTAGATGTCGACGTATGTGACGGTGGCATCAGCATATTGGCTTTGTAACGTTTTACAAAGAGCATGGAGCTGTGAATTAAAGAGGTTTGCAGCTTGGTTGTGTGAAATGAGGCATCCAAATTCATCGAGCTTCGATGGGTCAGTGCCAAAAGTAGCAATATTTTGAGCCAAGCACCCTAGAGGACCCGTGTTGTGGATCCAAAAATGTCTCGCCCCATTCTCGTACAGTCTCTGAAAAATAAGCGAGTTTTTAGTGTCACACCATCACTTCATGACTTTTAAAGAAATACGATTATGATAGTTGATATACGAGTCGAGTTGGCTCCTAGAAGTGGAATCAGTAAACATGTAAACAACCAAACGAGCAAGTCTTATGTTGACTGATTGACTGAGATCAAAAGGCATATGCTTTATTTGCCGGAAGTTATTTGACAATGTTTGATATTTAGAATCTCGCCCCGATGAGATTGCACCAAAGCCAATAAGATTGATGCGATAACTGGTGTAACAGCCAAACGGAAAAGTCCCACATTTTGGCTCGTTACGTATCACTGTTACCCTTACGGTTTTAAAACATGTCTACTAAGGAGAAGTTTTCACATCCTTATAAGAAACAGTTCGTTCCCCTCTCCAACTGATGTAGGATCTCACAATTAGCTGCCTAGATAGAATGACTGTCAAAGAGTTGATGACTGAGTTATTAAAAGACAAAGCCATACGATTCGACAGCTTCGAGCGTGGGATAGCTTGATAAGCTCGGCTACCCATATGAAACAGCACGTCAAAAGTTTAAACTCTTCAAAACCGATAGTTAAGATGATTTTAGACCTTTTTTAAGATGTTGTCAAAGTCGAGGTGGCAGAGGAGAACCAAACCCTAAAAGAGGGCACAATCCAATACAACATGGAAGCCTAAACCCTTCGACTCGAGAACTTCATCTCCAACTTCAAAAAGTACTTATGACGTACTAATACGATAGACAAAGAAGCAGACCCTAAAATTAATCGCTCGCAATCCTAAACATAACTCAACGATTTACGGTCGTTTATGTTTGTCAGAGGTACAAATCTAATCCTCTTTCGAACAAATGGTTGAACTAAAAAAAATTAAATAAAAATTATTCAAATTTAACTAGAAAGAAAGTAATATTTTGATTGAATATGAACCTGAATGCCAGTCTGAAACTCAGTTAAAATGGTGGGTATTGCTTGATCCAGAGGAGTTTTGGAGTAAAATGCAGCAGTAAGGTCATTCTGACCTATATCAAACATGTAAACCCCGTTCTTGAACGACTTTTCTACGGGTAGCAACTTGTTCACTTTTTTATTACCTGAAACACAAACACAAAATTTATTAAATATTTTCGAGCACATATTGTCCTATTTAGACTTTTTTTTTTTTTTTTTTTTTAATTTTCTTTCAACGTTTATAAAACGCATCTATGGCAAGATGAGATGCGACGTTGTATTGAGAGACCCTGGCCCGAGCAGAGTCAAGGTCGAGCGGAATGACTAGGCCTAGCATAGAGGTAAGTCGGATGTGTCGTAGACGATTGAACATGCACGCGCAGGCGGCATGTGTGGTCGAACAAGCTTGGATTCCGTACAAGCGATGTAAGATGGACGAAGACAAACCTCGCCTAAGGTCTGACGAAGCTACAAAGCCAGGGCGAAAAATATATATGGAGGTTAATTCCCCTCAAGGCTAGTCGTGAGCGTGTCAAGATCACGACGACGCACGGTAAAAAATGTAAGACCGTGACAGTTGGTATCACGAGAGGTTTTCACACTCTTGTAAATAATGTTTCGTTCTCCTCCCAACCGATGTGGGATCTCACACGAATTATGCTCAAATCGACGTGTTTCTTATACTTTTTTTTTTTTTTAATTCTTTTTTAATCAAAATTCAAAAAAAAAAAATCATGAATTATCTAAGTATTTACTCAAAAACTTTAGTAAGTACGTGTAAAAATAGTGTTTATAAGCTTAATTTTAAAAGTCAAATGATTGTCAAACGAGACTATAAGGAGTGTTCGACTTATTTGAAGTTTTAGGCGCAATAATGAGGTAGCGTGAATCATGAAAATCGTCGTTTTCTTCGTAAGATCGACGTTTCATATTTTTCAAAATGAAAATGATATCGAAATGTTATACCTTTGGCTCGAAGCCGAAGAACCCTATCTTTGAAATGGAGGAACTGGTTGAGCTGAACCCCAAAGGCAAAGGGGCTAACAGATGCAGCAGTTGCAGGAAGAACAGTGGAACCACCAGCCGCGTAATTGCACCCTTTTCTGAAACTTGGCCTCCCCACCGACTCCAAATACGCCCTCAAATGTGGCTTCCCCATTGCTTCCACTGACACCCAAGTAGAAAATCCATTAAAAAAGATGGAATATTGTAACGTTTGAAAAAAAATGTAGATAATCTAAACTTTAAGGGTATTTTCGTAATTAAACCTAACACAATTACGGTCGAATATAAGTCAAAGCTAAAAAATTAAACGTTCAACCTCGAAGATAGTAATGTTGAGTATAAAACGTAACGATTCAAGCTCATCGCTACTCGATATTGTCGTCTTTGAGCTTCCCTAAAAAAATGATTCGTTCTTCTCCCTAACTGATACGAGATCTCACACAGAAGTAAGTAAATACTCATAATCTCCTATTTTCCGCTCTAGAACATGTGTAAATACTCTAATTGTTTTAATGACGTGATATATTTTAAATATTTAATATTTATTAGCGTTTGTTTGGTTGTTAAAGTGAACATAACTCAATGATAATTGATACGTACTCTTATTTTTGAAGTCGAATGTTCAAAATTTTTATATTTTCACTCCGGGTAATAAAAAAAATTAAGATATTTTTTTAATAGGTGTATTTAGAAATTAGTTTCTAGTCTAAAAAGTTTAAAATGTGTTCGGTAATTAAATTACGAGCATATTTTATACTATAAAAATTCGTATAATCAAATTCTCACGTTCTATATTAATTTTTTTTTATTAATATAGCGAAAATGATTTGGGAATATTTAGATAATAATTTATATTTAAAAAATGACGAAAATGATTTTTTTCTTTTTTTTCTTTTTTACAAAAAAAATTAAAGGTAAAAACAGATAAAGTTCAAAGCATTGAAGAAAAACGGATTGAAAAAGAAACTGGAATAGTAAAATTGATGAACAGTCGAGAAGTTTACTGAGAAAATCAACGATGAGGCGGCCATTGCAGAACCTTCCAGACGAGGGGCTCTGGAAGTAAGTTTCTCCATAAGGCAGGGGGAGGCGGAATCCCTTGCCGGCGAGAAGCTCGCCGGTATCGGAGTTCGAGTCGCCGAAATTGAACACCGCCGGATAATGAAAAACACTGGAACTTCCAGAGCGGAAAATCGTCGAACACATTGTGAGCATCAGCGGAATGGCGAAGAATTTGGTGAGAGAAATCGCCATGGCGGATCCAGATTCAGAAGCAGAGTTCCGATGATGAAAAAATCGGTAATCCGGCGGGATTTTATTGGCGGAGAGAAAGGCTTAGGGTTTAATTCAAGAGAAGGCAATATGAATGATTGAAGCAAAGCTTTCGCTAAATTTAACTTTCATCCATCGCCAAAAATTTGCAGAGAAGGCGAATCGAAAATGGCGGTTTTAACGCAGAGCAAAAAAATAAAAAGAAAATAATAATAATAACTTATTTGCAATTTAGTCCCTTTACTTTCAATAATTCATTATGGTGCGGAAAAGTAATTGGTCTTGAATTTTAAAAATTATCACTTAGTCCCTAAAGATACAGATTTTTACTTATTTAGCCCTTAACTTTACAAAAATATGGTACTGGATTAAATTTTATATATTAAAAGGGTTTTTAAATTTTATTTTTAAAAAATTCACAGATGGTACTAGGGTTAAATTTAAAAAATATCTTGTTTTAGAGAGAAAATATTTAATTTTAATAGACTGATTAATTTTTAAAAATTCAATATGGTATTAAATACAAAATTACAATATTATAAATTTCAAAAACTTAATTAATAATTTTATAAATTTATTAAATATTTTTAAACGTAAGAGTTTATAGACTAAATTTTTTATTTTTTAAAAAAATTGGAGTGCAATATTTAAAATTTTTATGAGTATTTTAATTCTTTTATTAAGATATATTTGAAATTATTAAAATTAATACTTTAAAATATAAAAAATTGAAATTATTGGTACTAAATTAAAATAAAAATTTATTTTCAAGGGGTCCATTAAAAAAAAATTGAGAAAAAAAAAAAAGGACATTTTGCAAGCAAAATGGTTGTTCAAAATTCCCTTACAAGGGGCAATTTCTTTTTCTTTCATTTTTATAAATGGGAAAATTGTTTTGCTTCAATTTAAAGGTCTTAAAAAGGAAGAGAAAAAAAAATAATTCTAAAAATATTACCAGGTGAAAATAAATTATTTTTCTAATTCGGAGGATTTTATATGGTGTAGATTTAAAGTTGGATACTATATTAATGTGTTTTGGATATAGTTTATATTATAGATAATATATCATTTTTGTCAAATAATTTTAACACGTAATTTGTGAATATGATAAATCAGATAAATAATAACTTTATGTCTAGAATTATTCTAACTTTAATTTATTGTGTGTTTTAAGAATATATATATTAATTTAATATTGAACACAAAAATTCAAAACTAACCTAAATAAAAAATTGAATAAATAAATAAAGACGGGTTGGATTGAAAAATAATACAATTCAAATAATTGAATTGATTCTAAGTAATTTAACACGCGCGACCGAGATCTTGCATGAAATTTGTTATATAAATGAAGTCGGGAATAGGGAATATATTCCACCCCACCCTATCCTATATAAACGTGTGTGCATATATATATATATATATATATATATATATATATGTTAAAACTTTATACGACCCATGTTGTTTATAATTTTGAGACTATGGTTGGTGGTCGGATTTTTTTACGGGTGGAAAATTATCTTTTAATATTAAAATTTAAATTTAAAAAATTATGTTAGTAAAATATTATACGATAAAAATTACACGTAAATGGGGGGATGGGGACAGGGTCGACCCGCCCCACTCCGTTCAAACCCGGTTCAATTTTTAAAAAAAAAAACCTTTCCGTACCTGAATTTGCTTGGATTTGGCCCAATACTATATTCTCGCGGTTTGGATTTGGCCCATTTCTCTATTCTCGCCGCTTCCCAGTTTCGCATTGCGATTTGATCGCTACGGCTCGCACTGTCTGTACAATCCGACCACCAACCATGGCGGAGGTGCTCGGCATCGACGTCTCTGTTCCTCCTAGCCTCCATCTCATCTCTGCTTTCCTCGCCATGGAGGCAGCTGATTCTTTACTTTGCATGGCCAGGTACCACTCTAATACCCCCACTTAACTTCAGCGGAAATGCTCTCATACTAACGCGCCTTCTATCTCTGTGCCCACTTTATTGGAGTTTTATATCATTTCTCGAATGGATTACACATTACTTCTCGATTCGTTTATTTGCGTTTCTCATAATGGAGGTGGATAACTTTTTTTTTTTTTTTTTTGTCTCTTTTAGGGAATTGGGTCGCGGATTAGTGACCGAGACAGTGCAGAGGTTCATTTGGGATCATTGCATTAGCAAAGCTGTTGAGATTCTAAACCATTTCACTTCCATTTCATTGTTTTAATTGAATTCAATATAAATTCTCTGCTTGCTTATTAGTTCACTTAGGATTTAAATTTTGTTGGTACCATGGAGAGTAACAGAATGTAGATGTTGTTGGCATTTGTGAACTGGATTGGTATTTGAGTTTACTTCTTTCTCTGTTTCCTACTTTTTCAGCAAGAAATCAACCATTTTCATGTACCTTATCTGAAAAATTTTATGAAGAAACTGATATCTGAGGTTGAATCAAGTCAAGTTGAAGTGTTGGATGAGTTCTATGAATTGTATTCTCATTACATGGTTTCATGGAAGGTAAGCTGCTAAAGAAGGGAAAACTATTACATTGATTCATTTGCACATGAGAATCTCTTGGCTGCTTTTCCTTGCTCTTGAATGATAAGAGTTCTTGTTTGATAGGATGAGAATCTGAGCAAAGAAAGTGCAACAATCTCCAAATTTGTTTCTTTTCTTTTTCCACATGGCAAGTATTTTCTTCGTTTTTGTACTATCTCGTGACTGAAGTAGTCGATAATTTGGTTTTGTTTCCTTGGTTACAAATATTGAATTAATTGGTTCTTTAAGGTTCTTCGAGTTGTCAAAAGTTAAGGAAATTTGTGGTGCCACTACAATGCTCTCTCAACATGCTTGCAGGTGATACAGGGAATGCTTCACACTCACAACTTTGTTTAAGTTATCTTATGTTCATCATGTGTTAGCATAGTAATTTGTGGAAGATTTTGATCTTTAGAGTTTCTGGTTATTGTTCATCTGATTTACATTTTTCTCTTCGAGCTTTGTGTACATATATTGATATACATGGAACATTGCTTTACCATCTGGATTGATGTGCATTCGCTTCAAGTTAACTGTGAAACATAATAGATTTTATGCATTTCTTCTCTGTTATGGCTGATATCCAGATTTCCATCTTTATTGTTTTGGGGTATTGCCCAATTTTCTCTCTATATAAAGAATAAAGTAAGTACATTGTTGGTTAAAGTCTTTTTTTTTTTTTTTTTGAGATCTCACATCGGTTGGGGAGGAGAAAGGGTGTGGAAACCTCTCCCTAGCAGATGCATTTTAAAAACCTTGAGGAGAAACTCGAAAGGGAAAGCCTAAAGAGGACAAATTTGTTAGCGGTGGGCTTGGGTTGTTACATATGGTATTAGAGCCAAACATCGGGCGATGTGCCAGCAAAGAGACTGAGCCCGTGAACACGAGGCGGTGTGCCAATAAAGACGTTGGACCCCAAATGGGGGTGGATTGGGAGGTCTCACATCGATTAAAGAAGGGAACAATACTAGTAAGGACGCTGGACCCCGAAGGGGGGTGGATTGTGAGTCCCACATCAGTTGGGGAGGAGAACGAAACATTCTTTATAAGGGAGTGGAAACCTCTCCCTAACAGATGCGCTTTAAAAACCTTGAGGGGAAGCTCGAAAGGGAAAGCCCAAAGAGGATAATATCTGCTAACGGTGAGCTTGAGCTGTTACATTTTTAGTCCTTAGACTTTCCGGTGGTTTTATTTTGGTCTCTAAACTTTCAAAGTATGCATCGGTTAAATCTAATTTTAGTCCCTAAAATTGAGATTCCACTCTTTATTATTCCAGGGTATTCCCCTTTTTATTGCTGATGAGGCTTTTGTTCTTTCATTCTTCTTAATGAAAGTGGTTCTTATAAAAACAAGAAGAAAAAGAAAGAGAGTAAGTATTTTGTTCATTGATTAGGTTGTCTAGTTCATCCTACAATCAAATTACGAATTCAACTCTGATTTAAGTATTTTGTATAAGTTGTTTTATCAAAATACTGTATCTTGGGCTTTGAATATGAAGTCTAAATATAAGTACTTTCTATTAATGCGAAGTTCACAACTCTATGACAATTATTTATCTGTTATATTAAGTTAAAATAATCTTGCAAAGTTGTTTCAAGTCTGTAGATCTTTGTATGATACAGGTGTTCAATTTGGCCTTCGAGTCTATACCTTTCGGAACTGATACTCTCGTTTCCAGACATTTTCTCAACAAGAAAATGCTTTGAGGTAAATTTGTACATTTAGTTCTGCCTTAAATCTATTCCAAAAACTCCTTACATTTGCTATCTGAATCGTTTTATACCTCGATGGTCGGTCATTATACTCAAATATTTTGCTTATTATTCCGATCATACGTGTTAGGAGGAACATACCCTTTCGATGATCTAAGCCTTTTCATCTTTATAAAAAGAAATAAGAGACGAGTATTATCTAAGCCTGCATGTTTACACTGGCTATTCTGTGTAAGCTCAGGTGATGTTTGGCTCACAGTTTTAGTAAGTTTTTATGAAATTTGGGATTAGGAGAGTTTATGAATTGTTAAAGCTAATGAGTATAAAAGATTTGTTCCATAATTTGGAATGTTTAACCTAATGACTTTTTAACATAGGTTACACAAACCTAACCTTTGATCCGAACGCCTTGTAAGATTTCCATAATTTTCTAGCTATGTTTTACATGAAAACAGGTTGGTTCAGGTGTGGGTTTGGTTGGAATCTGCCTTGCTCGCGTCAAAACGTCATCGGTAAGTTGCTGGAAAACCTTGAAAGCTTGCATTGTTCCCATCAATGGAGACTTTTCAACTTTACCACAAAGTTGACGACCCTGTGTTTAAACAGATAGTGTTGAGTGATGGTGACCCATCAACATTAGCAAATATGAAGGTTAATTTAGGGTTGAATGGGTTGTGCTGCCTCAGCTCTGCAACTGCTACACCAGAAAGAACTGAAGAGGATCTTCAAACTGTAAGGGCACAATTATTAGGAATTTCTACATGTTTTTAGCTATCTGTTGACCTCAATCTCTGCATGCTCACTATTGAAATGGAAGCAAAATGTTTGAAAGTTATTGCGCTTCTGTACGTCTTCCTGCTTTTAAGACCATTCTTAAGCTTTTTCCTCCATTCCTTTGATTGAAATCCCATGTCGGTTGGAGAGGGGAACGAAACATTTCTTGTAAGGGTGTGGAAACCTCTCCCTAATAGACGCGTTTTAAAACCATGAGGCTGATTGCGATACGTAATGGGCCAAAACGGACAATATCTATTAGCGGTGGGCATGAGCTATTACAAATGGTATCAGAGCCAAACACCGGGTGGTGTGCCAGCGAGGACGCTGGGCTCCCAAGGAGGGTGGATTGTGAGATCCCATGTCGGTTGTAGAGGGGAATGAAAACATTCCTTATAAGGGTGGGAAAACCTTTCTTTAATAGACGCATTTTTAAAACTGTGAAGCTGACGGCGATGCGTAACGAGCCAAAGCGGACAATATCTACTAGCGGTGGGTATGAGCTGTTACAAATAGTATCAGAGCCAGATATCGGGCGGTGTGCTAGCGAGGACGCTGGGCTCCGAAAGGGGGTGGATTGTGAGATCCCACATAAGTTGGAAAGGCGAACGAAACATTCCTTATAGGGGTGTGGAAACCTCTCCCTAATAGACGCTTTTTATAGCCGTGAGACTGACGGTGATACATAATGGGTCAAAGCGGACAATATTTACTAACAGTGAGCATGGGCTGTTACAAATGGTATCAGAGCCAGACACTGGGCAATGTGCTAGCGAGGATGTTGTCTCCCAAGGGGGATGGATTGTGAGATCCTACATCGGTTGGAGAGGGGAACGAAATATTCCTTCTAAGGGTTTTAAAACCATGAGACTGATGGTGATACGTAACGGACTAAATCAGACAATATCTACTAGCGGTGGACATGGACTCTTACTAACTTATTATAAAGTTTGTTTAATGTATGAGACTTTCATGTATCAGTTTATAATGAGAAATATATGAATCTCAGGTGGAATGCATGCATCTGCCATGGGAATCAGCATCTGAAAGTGAACTCGAAGCTTTTGCACCAGATATTGTGTGAGTTTCTACTTTATGATTTGATATAACTTTCTTTTTGTACAAGCTCTCCTTAAATTTCAACGTATATAGACAATGACTCTTCTGCTTAGAAATGAAATGTTCTCCGATCCTCGTCATGTAGGTTAGGCGCAGATGTAATATACGATCCAGTTTGTCTCCCGCACCTTGTTCGTGTCCTTTCCATTCTTCTGCGCCCAAAGCAAATTCATAGCTCCACACACTCATTCCCGGGGAGTGAACATGTCGATGATGCAAATCACAGAAACGATGTAGACAATGGAAGCCATGGACACAAAGCTTGTAGAAGCGAACGCCCGGTGGCATATATTGCTTCCGTAATTCGCAACATCGACACGTTTAATCATTTTCTGGGTATCGTAGAACAGTCTAATCTGAGTATATGTGATATAACTGATGAACTAAAACCCATGAACTTGCTACCTTACATGCACTCTTACAATAGATCAAGTATTAGATTGTTTACTCTGAAATTCAAGTAGCTTTCTTTGTTAAATTCATTAAAACTTTGCTCTAAATGATTATTGTAAAAGAAACAATAGTGGGAATTATAGTTTGAACTTTGCAGATTGATTTAGTTCCATTGTTGAAGTTTACTGATAGTTGCAAGGGTTCAATATTCCGCCGTAAATTTTATACTGTCTCAAAAATACGTTGAAACTTTAATTTTTTTTAATAATACCTTTAATATATAAAGAAAGTTTAAAAAATACTCGTGACGATAAGTTGACAAAATAAAGATGAAAGAATGCCTTAATTGGAACCGCAAACCGAAGCTGAGTGGGTGAAAATATGTTTGAGCTTAGAACGGGGTGACCCGATATTTGATAGTCAAAGACTATAACCTTACTCTTATTTAAAATAATGTTTGAGCTTAGATCGGGATTGGACCGAACTTGAGCTAGACTTGGTTAGCTCGTGAGTACTCATGATTTAATTAAATTTATAGAATTTATGTTATTTTTTTTATATTATAAAATTTTATTTAATATTTCATTTATAAATTAAAAAAAAAAAAACCTATTACTAACTTAAAAGCAATGATATATAAATTAGAAATTTATTTAAAAGTTTAATTTTAAAATATATAAAATATAATTAAATTGACTTTAATTATAAGTTGATGGGACAATAAAAGTAATCTAATCAGTAAAATTTAAAGATTAAACCAAAGTTTGACCGAGTCAGAGGTGAAGTTGGGGTAATGTTTGGGCCGAAAGCCCATTAATAATAGAGTTTTAATATATTAATTAGATCCTCATCCACGATGCTCGTGTGGAAGGAAAAAAAAAAAAAAAAAGGCAAATAACGGGATTTCTTGAGAATAAAGTGAGGTGAATACTTTAGAGAAATGATTTGCCAGTGATTTCATTGCTGTTCTTGCATTGCCTTACGTGGTGTTCGTGTAGATTTGCTTGTCTTTTCAGCTTTGATGGGTGTCGAGGATCAATTGAGTGGAGCACAACTGATCAATTCAGAATAAAACACTGCAGAAATCGCTTGGATTCTTGTACTTTTTAAGGGAAAATCAAACAGGTAAAATACCCATTTCGTGTACGCATTTAATCTCTCTTTTTCAAGAAATCGAACTTTTCTCCTGGTTTTGTGATCTTGCATTTCATCCGCGTGAGGGTCTGTTTGCTTAGTTTCAGCGCATTTTGATTCTTGAGCTCTGTGGCTTGCGATGGGGGAGGTGGAGGTGATTCACTTATGGTCTACTCCGAGGTCGCTCAGTACCAGTCTGATGTACTCTTTTGCCCAGGTACTATTCGAGTTTTCTTGGTGAATCTCTAGCTAGGCATTCCTGTTTACTCTGTTTGGTTGCTGTGAAAATAGGGAGGAAAAGAGTAAGAAAAGAGCTGGAGAGTGTAGTGTTGGTGGCTGTTGCATTGCTTTGGTTGCATGAGTGATGTTTTTTCTTTAATGGGTTTCATGAATTCTAGCTTTTCTCTTCACCCATTGTTGTCAATTGTCTGTGACACACTGATTTACGTCTTGGTTTGCTCTTTTGTTCTCTATCTGCATTCCATTTCTTGCTTACTCTGTTTGGTTGCTGAGAAGATAGGGAGGAAAAGCGTAAGAAAAGAGCTGGAGAGTGTAGTGTTGCATGAGTAATGTTTTTTCTTTAATTGGTTTCATGAATTCTAGCTTTTCTCTTCACCCATTGTTGTCAATTGTCTGTGACTCACCGATTTACGTCTTGATTTTCTCTCTTGTTCTCTATCTGACATTCCATTTCTTGCTTACTCTGTTTGGTTGCTGAGAAAAGGAGGAGCAAGAGGGGAAGATAAGAGCGGTAGAGTTTAGAGTTGTAAAATTTATGTGTTGGTGGCATTTTATTGGTTTTGGTTGCTGGATAATGATTTTTCTCGAATGGATTTCAAGAATTACTGCTTTTCTCATCTCCCATTATGGTCATTATGTGTTAAATGATTTACGTTTTGATTCACATAGTCACTTTCTATAACGGTCCATGCCCACCGCTAGCAGATAGGGAAAGGTTTCCACACCCTTATAAACTTATAAAGGGTGTTTCGTTCTCCTCCCCAACCAATGTGGGATTCTCACACTCTCTAACTAACACTCCATTGCTTGCTTACTCTGTTTTTTTGCTGATAAGATGGAAAGGAAATGGGATGAAAACAGCTAGAGTATTTTGGTTTTTATGTGTTGGCTGTTGTACTCTTTTGGTTGCATTAGTAATGGTATTTCTATAATGGGTTTCAAAAACTGTAGTTTTTCTCTGCTCCCATGGCGGTCACTTGTTTATATAGGTGATATTTTGATGGTTTTTCTCTGCTTTTGTGTATATAGTTGCTTCTGCTTGGGACAGGTTTTGTATTGTTTTGGAAATTCAACCATCAAGTCGAAAGTCGTGGTTCAACTTGTTTTTTTTAGATCAATATTGCTTTTAACATCCGGTATAAGATTTGGAGGACAAACTTTTTTGGGCTCTGTTGTTTCTTTTTGCTCTTTTAATGCTGTTTGCATTGTTAAAGTAATATGCTATAACTATCTTCTTCTTCAATCTTTGGCAGCAGAGCTATATATCTGGATAAATCACTTGAACTAATTGAAAGTAGATTTTATGGCTACAATTGTCATTCGTTATGAGTTTCTGATTTGAATTGTATTTGGGAGCGAATGTATTTTGAGGACGTAATGCCATTTGATACTCTTTGTGCTGTTAAGTACGGGGAAGATCAGAGGCAACCACTATATAAAATGGAATGTTTTTTTTTTTTTTTTTGGGTGCATAATTTTCAATGAGAACTTGTTTCTTGCTCATCCTCATATCTATTTGCTCCGTTTTTGTCGTCAGAGAGATGACATGGAAGTGCTAGATGAACCACTCTATGCAAATTTCCTTCGGGTGACAGGTTATGATAGGCCATACCGTGAGGAGCTACTATCCAAAATGGTTTGTATATCAGCATAGCATCTTCATTTGCTTTAACTTCCAGTCTGTGTCATTTGTTTGAAACTCCGAACGTGGGGAGTGGTATGTATATATCCAGGAACAACTTTCCATGACCAACACTAAAACTTTGTTCGTCATTTTGGAGCGAGAAAGTGCCAATTTTAACCACCATGGTTTGGCAGGAGAAGTATGAAGCTTTATATCTAGATGCCTTTTAAGGCTGTTGGTTCAAATTATGATGACTACCTAGTACTTTTCTGTTAAATATTCTACTTCTTTTAGATGTCGAATGTCGTAGGATAGGTCGTTGTATTGCACAATTAATGGGAAGGTCGGCAGAAACTAAAGAAGAAAAAAATGATAAAAAGATAAAAGAAAGAAATAAGAATGCACAAGTTTTGTGTTGGAGAGATGGCATTGGATGCACACATCTTGTTTCAAGTAGCCAATATCAACTGATCTTCTCCCTAGGGTACCCTTGCACCATGCTTGAAAAGTATAAAGGAAAATTGACCATATATGGGTGGTTA
Source organism: Cucurbita moschata (assembly GCF_002738365.1). NCBI lineage: Eukaryota > Viridiplantae > Streptophyta > Magnoliopsida > Cucurbitales > Cucurbitaceae > Cucurbita > Cucurbita moschata. The sequence continues at coordinate 1,727,103 of NW_019268528.1, forward strand.
TGATATTATTATCATTTGAAATAATAAGCAGAACCGTTCCGGAACGCTCTCATTGCCTTTTTTACATGCTTGCTATAGGAACCTGATGGAAATAAGGTCATAAAGGACATCATTTTTGCACCAGGAGAAAAGAAGTACCGATTTTGCAAGGTAATGCAAATTTTCTTCACCATTCGTATATCTAATTGTATTCCTTATTGAATTGTGTTCCTTGATGTACATGTACATGTCCTCTGGATGGATTGACTGTATGCTTTTTGATTAATAAGATACTGAAAACTTTTGAAAGGACCGTTGCCAGGATGACGAATTGCTTATCATAGATGCTTAGAATATATTATAAAATATCAAAATGTATAATCCGTGCATGATGTATGGATGAGAGAGCGTAAATGGACAATACATGTTTTGAACTTCAAAGACGCTGCATTTTCCTGCTCTTTCTCTATTTGATATCGAGATCTTCACTTGAAAGCGGATGGACTGTTCATCAATGCTTACATGGGGAGTAAAGAAATTAGTATTCAACTAGAATGCTTCGTCTTTGATCATTTGTGTATAGTTCATCTTCACGTGCACGAGGATAATCAAAAGAAAAAAAAAAAAAAAAAAAGGAAAATGAAAAGGAAACTGATGCTTGTTAACCTATTGCATATCATTCTCTAGTTTTATGATTATTTTTTCCATTTGATATCCAAACAGCACATAGCAAAACAGAAAGTACCTGGTTTGGCAAGTGATTTGATGAAGAAAGGAAAGCACTTCATATTGATAAGAAATCCACTTGATATCTTGGTAAGATACTTGGGAATTTATTTCTCTTTACCTTTATGTTGTCATTCGACAAGGTTACGAAAGATTGAATAGTCATGTAGTGGTATTAACCTCCTAATATTGTTACCTCTCATATGAATTAAACTAATTTTTGAAAAATAAATCACTTGAATACAAATTTTGGAAAATTTCCTATTTCTTCCTTGTTACTAATCAAGGGTGTACTTTTTATGACAAAGGAATATATTCATAGCTTTTAAGTTCATTTTTTGTTTGTAGTTGTGGAGTCTAAGAACCATGCATATGTGTTGTATTCTTGGGTTGTTTGTTCCATGAACAGTACAAGTTTCGTCGATGGCCACCTCATTCTTTATTTACCCTTCTTGACAATCAATGAACTTGTCTCAGCCATCCTACGATAAGGTCATACCTGCAACCTTTTCTGAATTGGGCTTCTCAGAATTGGTATCTGTTTATAATGAGCTCAAAGAGTTGGGAAGACCCCCTCCTATCATCGACGCAGCTGAGCTTCAAAAGGATCCTGAGGTTCTACTTCTTTCTGATTTACCACTTCTTTTCTCGCACTCGAGACATGATTATGATATAATGCATAAATTTTTGTGTTTTAGTTTATGCATCAGCCACTTTATTCAAATTCAAATTGATATCGTGAATGATATAACACATTCGTTCTGGTTCTTAATCCTTGTGGAGGGTTCACTTCAATTATTAAGACTCTATATTGCATTATCATCTATACTCTCAGTTGTTTATTCTTTTTAATTTAGATTAACGCAATTCATCATATCGGTTGGTAACATTTTATCTTCTTTCTTTTATTGGTCCACAGGCAACTTTACGTGGTCTTTGTGAAGACCTCGATATTCCTTTTGAACACAAAATGCTGAAGTATGGAGCTCTTGTTCCTTTAAAAAGTTAAAATAACTTCATATATTACCTTTTCATTTGTGATCAAAACTCGATGAAAATTGAAATCATAATTTTCTTTGAAGTTGTGAAACTAGTAATTGTGTCAGAGCCTATTGTACGATGTCCAACCTAAAAGTTGTCTTCTGGAGGCAGTCCACTATTGGCTTGGACTGTAGAAATATAATCTATTTAATTACAAGAGCCATCATATAATGCATGTCTCTCTCTCCATCTCTTGGCTATAGTTGGCTTTTGATATTCAAAATAGCTAGTCAATGTTTTCTCGACCTGTTTATTGCAGATATCGATAAGCTTATCATAATAACCTGCAATCATTTTCAGATGGGAAGCTTGTCCCAAAGCAATAGATGGTGTATGGGCTCCATGGTGGTATAAAACTGTACATAAAAGTACAGGTTTCGAGTCAGCAAGGAAATATCCTTTGGTATGTCTTTTCTCTACACCTTTCTAGGAGTTGCATTTTGGTTGAAACTTTCATATCTCTTTTCGTATTTTTGTTCTTGATACTTAACCATTAAAATTAATGATATGTTGCTAATAGTAAAATGAGTTCACTATTTTTACAAAATAACATGATAGGGTGATACCATTTGTGTAGTGATTCTTTACTTCTTTGATTTTTATTTAGTACCAAACACTTATCTCCTTGCCGACATGTACTCCCTTGACGAATACCTTAACGATCATTTCTGTTCATCAACTAATGAGATTGTGTCTTGAATTTTCTATCTGTATCAGCCATTCCCATTTACTCTGTATGATTTACTTGAGCAAACCGCACCGCTCTACAACTTTCTTAGGCGCCATGTAAAGCAGAAATCACTTCTCCTCATGTCTCCCTTGCCTACTCCTGATCTTCCAGTTCCTGCAAATGAGAAGCTGCTTGCATGGGTGGGGGATGAGATCTTACCTCGTGATAGCGCGAAGGTACTAGAAACACATGCAGTTAAAGTACTACTTTCTTTAAATTCTGCATTTTCTAATATTCTCATTCTTGACTTCCAATTGTTGTAAGGTTTCTGTGTTCGACTCTGTTGTCCAAGGCGGAGACTCAGTATGGGAGGGACTTAGAGTTTATCGAGGAAAAATATTTAAGCTTGATGAACATTTGGATAGGTTAGTGGAAAAAGGCGCTCAAGCTAGATGGCTAATATTACCTGGACCATGACATTTGAAGAAAAAAAAAAATTCTCTTCTGTAGGTTATTTGATTCATCAAAAGCTTTGGCTTTCCAGAATGTTCCTACTAGGGACGAGGTACGCATCAAAGCAGTCAACTTTGTTTCTATCCATTAAACTAAGCATCAATATGTATAGTATGTTGTCTTCTTGCAACCTCGATGGTTTTGGGTCTTGGGTTATCCAATACAGGGAGGAAGGTACTCTTAGACACTTTCCTGAAGTCTTAAAAGAGGATGCATTGTTTATCCTTGTAAATTTTTTTTTATGCAAATGTAGGTGAAGGGTGCCATTTTCGGAACGCTCATTCGGAATGGAATGTTCGATAATGCACACATCCGATTATCTTTAACACGTGGGAAAAAGGTTGTGTAATCTTAAAGTACCTCTGGCTCGCTTAGTTTGCTAACCTTTTCTGTGAATTATTTCTGTAGAAAGCTGTTTTTATATTTTATTCCCAGTTGGCTATTTATTTTCAAAATAACGATTGAAATCATCTTTCTTTTAATGTTTAAACTAATGTGGCTTATCAATGAATTTCATAAGGATCTTCATGAACTGAATGATTGTTCCACTAGGGATTCTAACATCCACAGTACATCTGTTTAATATTTACTTACAAGTCAGATTAAAGAGCTAGGAGTTGTACTGTTCTTCTTTTACTTTTGGTTGAATTTGGAAGAGCTTATCTATATTTACTTGTTTTTATCCTCTTTAGGTCACTTCTGGAATGAGTCCCGAATTCAATCTCTATGGATGCACCTTAATTGGTAATGCAAATTCTTGCTTTAGTGTCAATGCAGTCAGCCTGCTATTAAGATTTCTTTTATGTTCTTTCAGGTTTTATTAGATGGAATAGTTATGCAGAAAACTTTATGTTGGCCTCAGCTGTTTTCGTATGTTCCAACAGGCGTCTGAAAATTTTAAAAGAACATGATTAAGCTTGGATTCATAAGAAGTCAACAGTTAAAATAGAATCCAAAATCTCATGAGACTTCTCCCAAGACCAGCTAGTCATACTAAAATCCCCTCCAATAACCTATTGGTCTCCTCCTAAGCCAGCTGAGTCATGCAGCTCGTGCCGAAAATCATCACTGAGGTCATTTCTGGAATGCCCATGAATATAGCCAAAAGCCAAAAAGAAAAAGCATCAGCTATAAAAAAGTGGATAGGTACAAAGAAATGACCTTGAATAACTTTCTTAATGGAAAAGTTTGGTTTGCTCCAAGAGAAGTCCAGCCAATATGAGAAGAAGTCCAAACAGGTTTAATGAAATTACTTTCAATATCTGCCTTCTTTGTTTCCTGCAGAAGGACAATACCCAGGTTTTGTTGCTGAACAGTCCTTTTAATCAATGACCATTTCGTCCATGAACCCAACCAACAAACATTCCATGTCAGAAATTTCATCAATCAACAGATTGGGACGTGGTGGGCCCATAACCCGAAAGGAGGTGGACACGAGGCGGTGTGCCAGCAAGGACAATGGACCCGGAAAGGGATGGATTGGGGGTCCCATACCGACTAGAGAAGGGAATGAGTGCCTGCGAAAACGCTGGGCCCTGAAGGGGGTGGATTGTGAGATCCTACATTGGTTAGGAAGGAGAACGAAACATTCTTTATAAGGGTGTGGAAACCTTATCATAGAAGACGTGTTTCAAAAACCTTGAGGGGAAGCCTGAAAGAGAAAACCCAAAGAGGACAATATCTGCTAGCGGGGGGCTTGGGCTGTTACAGTGCCCTCCAATAATACCATAAAGGTTTCTAGAATTTGGAGCTCCCTCTTAAGTTTGAGCTTTTTCCCCGTTGTTGCCATGACTTTTTCTTCTTGGGTGGTTAGGTTAGGGATGGGATGGCCAGTTCTTTTCTTAGGATCATCTATGCTTCAAGATGAGCTGCTTTAACTGTAAATACTTCAGTAGTTTATTTGTATATGTGGGTGTGTTTTAGCTTTAATTATTTATTTATTTATTGCTTGTAACTATATCTAGTGCTTGCTGAATGGAAACCTCCTGTCTACGACAACACGAGCGGAATAACTCTAGTGACTGCCACAACACGTCGTAATGCACCTAATGTAAGACAATTCCCTTCATCTTATATGTCTCTAATTCTCTATAATTTGTTTTGTACTCATAAGTTTAATTAAAATAAATGTTGATTATTCAACTTGACTATTACTAACCCTCATTCAGTCCGTTAGAATCGGTACTTATTTATTTATCGTGGCTCCAGAATTTGGATTCAAAGATTCATCACAATAATCTTCTCAACAACATTCTTGCCAAGGTATTGAATTTCCAACGGTGTGACCTTTTTGTACAAATTCTTCAAGGATGTAATTTTGAACACATTAAAAGTTTTCATGTTCTTATTATCATCTCTTGGATATATCATGCTGGCTAGCATTCAATACCATTCACATAAGTTATGTGATTCCATGTTAGCACATGAAGTTACTGCTTGATTTGTATTTGATTGAATCGATCATCTGTGGTTGACTCGAACTATATCAAATGGGCCGTGTCGAGTCTGTTTTGATTATCTCTTTCGATTGGTTGAGTTCATTGAAATGTGTAGATTGAAGGAAACAATGCGAATGCCGGTGATGCTATCATGCTGGACAAAGATGGCTTTGTGTCTGAAACAAATGCGACAAACATTGTAAGTATCGAGTTTCGAAACTTCTGTATATTATCTTTGGAAGCATGGCATCATATGATTTGTTGCATGACTGGCACATTCCCTTCTGATTCTACTCCTCGTTAGGTCTTCTTATCGATGTCGAAAGTAAATGTATAAATTCATTCGCTTACATTCTATACTTCATTTGAGACAAGGATATAAGATTAATGAACTCTTGCGAATTTCGTGCAGTTTTTAGTGAAAAAAGGCAAAGTTTTGACACCTGATGCTGATTACTGTCTCCCCGGAATAACTCGTGCAACGGTACGATACTTCACCTTATATGTTGCCAACATGGAATTTATTGTAAATGTCATAATTAGGCCTAAACTTCTCTCATTACATATCTAGCAAATGTAATGTATAACGTTGTCATCCATTAGCCCAAGAGTCTCATTTAGGGACAAACTGCCTTACCGTCCACACTAAGTTACGTATACTATCAATACATTACTAGGCTGAACAATAACGTGCCGTGGCTTCAACGTTTGGTGCCACGTGGATGAATCATCATTCAAGAATTCCACCCATGAACCTTAACTTATGATTGTTTGATTGCATAGACAATTTTCCTTTCCTTGATTTAACCTATATTGATCTTGATCTAATGGCTGCAGGTCATGGATCTTGTGGTGAAGGAGAAGCTGGTATTGGAGGAGCGAAGAATCAGCCTATCAGAATTTCATACTGCAGATGAGGTTTTCGTTTTTTACGTATTTAATTCGAAGTTGAATGGTTTGCGTAACATTGAGTTAGAACGAAAATGCTCATGAAAATCTTATAACATTGGTTTGCATAACATGATCGCACAATGAACTAAAAATAAAATGGTTATCAAATGGGATCGAATACGTCATCCAAAGCATCAAAAGCGTAACGGTTTGCTTGAAAAAGATTTTAACTGTAAAACTTATAGTAATGACTAGCTGAAGCTAAAACAATGGCAACGACGAAAAAGATAACGAACTTTCATCATGTGGAAGTGTTCGTTCGTATACAACTAAATACGATTTTCTGCAGGTATGGACTACTGGAACAATGGGAGAACTTACCCCTGTAAGTACACCTAATGGCTACACTTTTTTTTTTCTTTTTTTTTTTTATTCCTCTTGATAGGAAACTAAGAAATATGTTCATAAAAATATAAGAATGCTATCAAAAGACTCGTCCCTCGAAATTCCTTTCGTTCCTCTTGTATCGTGGAAACATTGACATGAAACCTTCTGAGAATACCGACTCTAGAATCTGGATGTCTCGGGTGGAGAACGAAACATTCTTTATAAGGGTGTGGAAACCTCTCCGTAGCAAATACATTTTAAAACCTTGAGGGGAAGTCCAGAAGAGAAAACCCAAAGAGAATAATATCTGCTAGCTAGCGGTAGACTTGAGCCGTTACAATGTCTGTAGAATAGCTTGGAAAAGCATGTACACTTCCTTGATTGTCTATGTTTTATCATTTTCATTTGAAGTAATGCTACGAATGATGCGAATAACAGGTTGAAACAAACCGAACCGAATCAATTTGTTTGTTTTTATAGGGTCGAAAGGTTTTTGTTAGATAACTCGACAAAGAATTGAACCAAACCGAACTAACACCCGAACACCGAACGGGGGAATTCCCTTTGATTTTTCAGGTTGTGAAGATCGACGGGCGTGTGATTGGCGATGGACAAGTTGGACCTGTGACAAGAAGGTTACAAAATGCTTACAAGAAACTGACAGAAGAATCAGGTGTGCCTATCCCAACCTATCAAGACACTACAAAGTGAACATCTTTCCACAAGGTGCACTTTCCTTGCTACAAATAATTGAATCATCTTTGTACACTTGGTTGGTGACAATGAGTCGGAATTTCTACGTTCACTACTAATAAATGAATGTTCTAGTCGAAGCCCTGAGGCTTACGTCGTTTTCTTAGTTTGAACAGAGGAATACGACACGTGAAAGCACGGCTAGGCTTATAAGCCTTCTGCCCCGAGATGGTTAGAAGAACAATATCTAGTTGTTCTTCAACGTAAAAAAAGACCATCTTGTGCATGCTTTTACTGGTCAAGATATCGGTTATCGACTTTTAAGGTCGAAATGTCAAATAACGAGAAATAACGCTACTGTAAATGTTTGCTTAATCCACCACACCTAAATGGTGTGAAAGTTATCTTATTTATAATCAAATAAATTACAAGGATATGGAAATAGTAATAAATGGAAATAACAATAAATGGAAAGATACTATAGTAATAAGGCAAATGTTAGATATTTGTCTTATAATAAAATATCAAATATAATATATATGGTAAACTATAATTTATTACTAAATATCCTTAACACCCCACCGCAAGCTAAGCGTCGGATTTAAACGAACGTGAAGCTTGAATCTGAAAAATTCAAAGAGGTTGAGAAACACTTTTCGCGAAGATGTTAACAACTTGGTTCAGAGGAGGCGTAGAGAAACACTTTCTTGGCCATCGAAAACTGCAGAGAGATCGCTGCTCAGCGGCAATGCTGCCTTGGCTTCGGTGAGAATATGTCTAACCCATGAAGAGGGATTGTCGCTTAGCGACGATGCTGACTTGGCTCTGGTGAGAATATGTCTAACCCCAAGAAGTAGAAGGGGAAACCTAGAGCAAGGGACAAAGACAATGTTGAAGCCGGAAGAGTCGCCACATTGGGCGAATGAGCCAATTTTGGCGAGAAGGGCAGCTGGAAGAGTCACCACATTGGGGCGAAGGAGCCAATTTTGGCGAGAAGGGCGGCGGCAACTTGGTTGGCGAAGATGCCAGTGCGGCGCCCAGATTCCAAAGGTAAATCTCTGCAGAAGGTCGATGGGCTTATTGAGATTCTGTATATTTTCGAAGAGGGATGCTGATGAAGATCCTAAGATTAGGGTTTTTGTGAAGGATGAAGGATGAAGGATGAAGGAAAAATTGGGAAGAAATTGAAAGAGGCTATGTTTGGAAAAGGTGAGGTTGTATGTACAGAGTATGGCGAAGGATGATTTGGAGGTCAAAAAGGTGGAGCCGAAGAATAATCAATCGACTCTGCATGTGACAGCCATGACGACTGCCACTGGGGCATCAAAGACAACAGTGGTGGTGGAGAAGAACAGTAGAAGATTTCAAAAGCCATTGAAAAGAAAGGATCTAGGTTGCTAAACCAAAATGGCTCTGATACCATGTGAATGTTTGCTTAATCCACCACACCTAAATGGTGTGAAAGTTATCTTATTTATAATCAAATAAATTACAAGGATATGGAAATAGTAATAAATGGAAATAACAATAAATGGAAAGATACTATAGTAATAAGGCAAATGTTAGATATTTGTCTTATAATAAAATATCAAATATAATATATATGGTAAACTATAATTTATTACTAAATATCCTTAACACCCCACCGCAAGCTAAGCGTCGGATTTAAACGAACGTGAAGCTTGAATCTGAAAAATTCAAAGAGGTTGAGAAACACTTTTCGTGAAGATGTTAACAACCTGGTTCAGAGGAGGCGTAGAGAAACACTTTCTTGGCCATCGAAAACTGCAGAGAGATCGCCGCTCAGCGGCAATGCTGCCTTGGCTTCGGTGAGAATATGTCTAACCCATGAAGAGGGATTGTCGCTTAGCGACGATGCTGACTTGGCTCTGGTGAGAATATGTCTAACCCCAAGAAGTAGAAGGGGAAACCTAGAGCAAGGGACAAAGACAATGTTGAAGCCGGAAGAGTCGCCACATTGGGCGAATGAGCCAATTTTGGCGAGAAGGGCAGCTGGAAGAGTCACCACATTGGGGCGAAGGAGCCAATTTTGGCGAGAAGGGCGGCGGCAACTTGGTTGGCGAAGATGCCAGTGCGGCGCCCAGATTCCAAAGGTAAATCTCTGCAGAAGGTCGATGGGCTTATTGAGATTCTGTATATTTTCGAAGAGGGATGCTGATGAAGATCCTAAGATTAGGGTTTTTGCGAAGGATGAATGATGAAGGGAAAAATTGGGAAGAAATTGAAAGAGGCTATGTTTGGAAAAGGTGAGGTTGTATGTACAGAGTATGGCGAAGGATGATTTGGAGGTCAAAAAGGTGGAGCCGAAGAATAATCAATCGACTCTGCATGTGACAGCCATGACGACTGCCACTGGGGCATCAAAGACAACAGTGGTGGTGGAGAAGAACAGTAGAAGATTTCAAAAGCCATTGAAAAGAAAGGATCTAGGTTGCTAAACCAAAATGGCTCTGATACCATGTGAATGTTTGCTGAATCCACCACACCTAAATGGTGTGAAAGTTATCTTATTTATAATCAAATAAATTACAAGGATATGGAAATAGTAATAAATGGAAATAACAATAAATGGAAAGATACCTATAGTAATAAGGCAAATGTTAGATATTTGCCTTATAATAAAATATCAAATCTAATATATATGGTAAACTATAATTTATTACTAAATATCCTTAACAGCTACATCGTTTCAAGAGCTTTTATTTCAACTTATATTCTTGTTGTATAATTACAACAAATCAAGTTCTTCCCTTTATCTCAAGCTTTGACAAACTCAAAAGGAAACGCATTGCCATCCAAAGCCAGCAGCCTCACTCCATCCTCCACCAAAATCCCAGCACTTCCACACCTTGGCCTCCCTACCATCTCAGGGCACCATACTATATTGTAAACACCATTGTTCCTGTCGATCCTAAAGATCCCAGTCGGACCGTTATCGTTCCCGACCCCCACGAACCTCCTCCCTGTTGCAGACTCCATCTCATCCACTCTCCATTGCGTTGATGTTATGCACGTTGACGACGCTTGAAACACAACATTGAAACCCATACTTTCTTCAATTATATCTTCGCCCGCCACGATGGGAGTGAAGGTGACCGGAAGACCGATATTTGTCGAAGCAATTGGTTCTTGACCGACGTAGAGTGGGCAAGGAGCATTGCTACGACTTTTTAGGGTGAGATTACCTGCAACATCAGTGATTGCAGGCTTGATGTAGTACTCAACACCACGTCGTAGAGGTTGACCGTCGGTGTCGAGCACCGGAGGAAGTTGAGCTGTGGAAGTTATGGCCATGAAGACTAATAGGAAGCTAAAGATGGCAAGTGAATTATGCAACATCTTCTTCTTTCCTTCCACTACTTCAACAAATTAAAATTTGGAGTTGAAGGAAACAATGGCTTGGGATTGTGAATTTGTGTTGTTCCACTATTTATAGATATGAAGGAGTTGAAAATGGGACGTTTCGAAAGCGTTCATAGAATTTTCAAAATCTGATCGGTCTTATCTATAACTGTTTAATTTTTCTTATTGATTTTTCGTAGTGTGAATTTGAAATAAGACTTTTCTAAGGGAGCTTTTGTGGAAGACTTAGATGAAGTTAGGTAGTCACCAAATTTGAATTTGTTCGATGTATCAATGGTCTAGTCTTATCTTATAAATAGGATCATCATAATACCATTTCAAAAGTCGCGTGTTGTAACGACCCACGTTCAAGAATCGAAATCCGAACAATATCATCTTCCATCTCTTGCGACATAGTCACATCCTCACTTTTGAGAGTGAAAACTACTCCTACAGACCAACACGAGTCATTCCAGCCTGGCTTGTCCGAGGTCCCCCACCATAGAATTAAAATTAAAAAAAAAAAAAAAGTGCACATTTTTTCTTATTCCTAACAAGCATCGCTCTTATTTGCTCTCATTCATATGTAGTCTCAGTTCAAGAAAGAAAATGTTGCTAAATAGAGACATATGTTCGGTAACACTTTTGTGTTTTTGGAATATATATAATCTCTTTATTTCTTTCTTATAATTTAATACAAAACTTTATGCTTAAAGGTTGAGTCCTTATCACAAAATCTATGAAACAAACAAATCATTTAGATTACAAACTTTTTCTATATATATAATAATTATAAAAAAAAAACATTTATAAAATATTTTATTTCGCTCACGAGCTTCCTACTCAAATTTAAACATCAGTTTACATATAATTTCTCTAAGCCAGGAGTTTCTTTGATTGATCAACCGAAAAAAAATCACTTTATTAGTATAGGTAGCAATAGAGATGTCCACAAGACATGGTCGAGACGATGAAGCTTTCCCCATCTTGTCTCTTATTTCAATTTTTATACCCGTAAATATTTCAATTCTTTGGCAGGATTATTGGCAAGAAATTCTTGTGGAATTTTTTGAAAATTTTATTTTTCAAATATTTTTTAATAAATATTTTTTATTAATAAATCCAATAATATAGAAAAAAAAAATTATAATATTCCACATAAATTATTAGATGTAAAGGTACAAGCCTACCATTGTCCTCTTACAATTTTTCCTATCAGATTTCCCCAAATTTTAAAACGTGTCTCTTCCATAGAGGTTTCTACCCTCTTATAAAAAAAAATGTTTCGTTTTCTTCTCGAACCAAAGTGGGATCTCATAGATTATACATAAAAAAAAAATATTAACACAGTTGTCCACTTTAGTCCATTACGTATCGTCGTCAACCTCACGATTTTAAAATGCGTCTATTAGGGAAAAGTTTCCACACCCTTGTAAGGAATGATCTGTTCCCTCTCCAATCAACGTGGGATCTCACAATCCATCTCCCTTGGGTGACACACCAACCAGTGTCTGACTCTAATACCATTTGTAACATCCATAATAAACAAATGTGCCACTAGATAATTTTCAATTTTGAGTTTTAGGATGACTGACCCTTTTAATCCAGTCCATATAATGTCTTTTTCGGGAGCTCGAGGAAATGCACGGGCCGACTGGACCCGAAGCTTCTGGAAAATACGAATCCCCATCGCCCCAATAAACGAAAAAGTTTTTTCCTGAATGATAAGGAGAAAAAAAAAATTGGATCAAAAGAAAATGCTAGAAATAATATTCTATATCGGATTTCTTATTGCTTTTGCTCGTTGGGGGTTTCCTGGAAAAAATCGTCGAATCTTCCTCCGATTCCTTCTGATACGAGATGGAAACAAAAGATTCCTTTTAAGGGTGTGGAAACCTCTCCCTAGTAGACGCGTTTTAAAACTGTGAAACTGACGACGATACATAACGACATGTGTTAAAAAGAACGAGTGTAATTTCATAATATTTGTCGTTAAAATAATTTAGAATTTAAGAAGAAAAAAAGATGAGAGAAATTGAGAAGTTGGAATCTTTGAAACAATATTTGAGGTTCACTACAAAACAATAAGATGAAGACAAATTGAAGGAAAGGGTAAAAGAGGAATCTTCTTTTAAAAAATTTTGTAACAAAAAGAAACCCTAATAGTTTCTTTGAGAATTGAGGCTTGTCTTCTTTTATGAAAGATTAACCCTTTTTCAATATCTCATCTTCAAATCAATTCATCACATGCTACATACAACATTATTTAAAACTTTTCAAAATTATGGTACGGTTAGATCTCGAATCTTTATAATGTATCTCTAAAATTCGGATCGGAATTTAGAATCTGGGTTCAACTATGAGATCCAACGTCGGGGAGTGAGGAGAACGAAATACTCTTTATAAGGGTGTGAAAACCTTTCCCGTAGTAGATGCCATTTTAAAAACCTTGAGTGAAAGCCCGGAGGGAAAAGCCCAAAGAGGACAATATTTGCTAGCGGTGGGCTTGTGTCGTTACAGTTGATATCAGACACCGGGCAATGTGCTAGCGAGGAGATTGTTCCCCGAAGGGGGTAGACATGAGGCGTTGGGCTCCAAAGGAGGGTGGATTTGGTGGTGGTCTCACATTAATTGGAGAAAGGAACGAGTGCCAGCAAGGGAAGCTCGAAAGAGAAAGCCCAAAGAGGACAATATCTACTAGTGGTGAGCTTAGGCCATTACATCAACGCCTAATAGTCCCGACATGATCACATTGTTTACTTGTCTTGAACATCTTTTAAGATTAAACATTTTTTCTCCCCAAACCAACCCAAATTATTTTAGTATATTTTTCCTCACTTACATATTTTACAAGAAAATTTATACATTGTTACCCAACATAAAATTATTCCAAGACAAACACGTTCGAATGTGGTCTCGATTGTCAATTCATGCTCTCCTCCTTTACTTACGGTCACATTAAGCATGTATTAAAGAAAATATAATTTCGTCGTTTCCTATATTTTTAAGGTAAAATAATTCAAAGGGGACGATATACATAATATCATTTACAATATTGTTTTACGTAAATTTATTTGACAGTTGGTATGTTTAAAAATTGATGAGGTAAATAATCATACCAATATCAAAAGTAAATAAATAAATAGTAACAACTATGTTAATATTTTTTCTTTAACCTATTTAACTCTAGGTTGAGTTAATTTCAAATATATATATAAAAAAAATTATAGGTTTCGACATTAATTTGAAGTGAACTAAACTAACTTGAATTTATATCTCTCAACCGGATCCGACCTAACTCAACACATAAAACACATTGAACCATGTTCATGTTAGCTCTAATTCTTCAAATTAGGCACCGAGCAGTGTTGTAACAGCTCAAGCTCACCATTAGCCAATATTGTCCTCTTTGGACTTTCACTGCTTCTCCCCAGACTTTAAAATGCGTAAGAGAGAAGTTTCCACGCAGTTATAAAGAGTGTTTCGTTCTCCATTTCCCTCCCCAACCAATGTGGGATATCACAGGTGTACAAGCAAGGACAGTGGCTTTCAAATGGGGTGTATTATGAGACCTCACATCAATTAGAGAGAAAAACGAAACATTTTTTTATAAGAGTATGAAAATCTCCCCCCTAATAAACCCATTTTAAAACCGAACAAGAACAATATCTACTAGCTATGAGCTTAAACCGTTTCAGATTCAATAACAACTCAAGAAGTATGTGTCGAAAGTTCAAATCTCGTAAAAAATTCAACCCATCTATGAATGCCAATGATTCTAAGATCAGAAAAGATACACACAAACACAAAAAAAAAAACAAGTGGTTTTAGAGATGTTCTTTGAATCTTGAATATTAAACAAAGTGCTTCAAATTTCAATTCAATGTCCTTTTTTGAAGCATGGAGAGTTGCAGAAACAGAGCTGAGCACTTCTAAAACTGCCCATGCACTCAAGGACACAACTTTCTGCTACCAAACTCATCTTTCAAACCACATCTTCTCAACTCATTGGTCATCATAAATCTTTTAACCTTTTTCAATCTTGGATCAGAAAAAGCCTTACTTTTTAACAAGAACATGAAGAACAGAGCTCAAAACCCAGATCAAATTCCTCAAAGATTCAACATAAACAACAGAGATTCCATTAGTTAGAACAAGATTACAATCTAAACCCATAAACAAAAACTTCAGTTCATCACTGATTCTTCTTCGATTCTACAAAGCAACTGATGCAGAGCAGATGCAATTTCATCGACAGAATTCAGCTTGCAATCATCTTCAACCTGCAATGAATCCATTCCAAAACCCTTTTTCAAATGAAAAAACTGATACCCATTTCAGAATAAGAGCTCAAGAACTGACCTTCACACTCAGACAGTAAAGAACAATTTGGTTTATGGTAGAGATATTGAGATGAAGAACAGAGAGGCAAAGAGAATGCAAGCCAGCAACGATTTTCAAGGCTTGTTTTGGCCTTCTCTTTGACCTGATTTTCAAATTTGCATGATTTTCCACCATTGTTACTTCAATATCAGCAATGGAAGAACATTGGGTTTCGTTTTCACCCAATGAACAACAACCCTCCATTGATTTGAACTGAGGGAAGGTGAAGAACTCAGAAAAAGGGGGTTTTGATGAAGAACAGCCCTTTGTTTTTGTTTCCATTGTTGATAGAACTTGAACTTGTTGCTCAAGCTCCTTCACAAAATTAATAGCTCCCCCAATAATTGAAGCTTGATCCCCCTGAAAACAACAACAAAAACCCATTTAATTTCTATTTGGAAGAAGGAGAATGAAGAACAGAGGAAGAGAGAGATACCCTTTGAACATAAGACTCTGGCATTAAGGATCTAAGAACAGAGAGATACTCATTCATCTGTTTTCGTCGATTTCGTTCAACAGCGATGTGGGTCATTCTCTGATTCTCGATATCTTCCTTGTTCTTGCGGGATTTGGGTCGTCGTTTTCTGGGTCGAATTGGGTTTGGAGTTCTTGATTCAGCCTCCAATGGCGGATTTCTGGAAATGGCAGGTTCTTCAGGGGAAGGAATAGGAAGCAAAACAGAGGAGGATGAGTTCCAATCTTCAAAAGGGTAATTTTCTGTTTGTTTCTCGGGAAAATCATGAGGGATTTGGGGAAATTGAAAGCTCCCATTTGTCCAAATCCCTCCACCAAACGAGGTGTAAAGATCTTGAGAAAAAACCACAGCTTCTAATGCCATTTTCCTTTTGTTTGTTCTTAGTTTGAATCTAAATGAGTGCTTTTTGAGGGAAACCCATATGAAAAAAAGCTCAAAAAAGCTCAAAAAGGGGAGAAAAATGGTGGGTTTTGGAATTGGGAGCAGAAAAATGGGGTTTTTAAAGGGGTTTGTGATGAAGAAGGAAGCAAATCTACAGAATATTGCACGTGAAGGAGGAAAAAAAAGAAAATAAATAAATAAAATAAGACATGATCAAAACAATATTCCATATCACACATGAGGCTTTCAATTCAAAGAAACACACCCATCTCATTCTTGTGACCCACATGTCATTTCATTGCAATTCTTTTCAAAATGATGCTAACAATAATTTAGAAAAAGAAAAATTTAGTTTAATTTGAGCAATTAACGATCAGGTTTTTGTTCGGATATGTCGAATTTATTTCGTTGTTCTTGTTGAAATTGGTTGATAATTATATCGTGTCATTGTCACATCCCTTTGATTATAACAATATTGTTTTTAAATTGTACATCGTGTATTTACAAAGTTGGTGATTTTGGAGGAATTTTGTTCTTGTGATACTCGAGTAAAGAAGGAGTAATATTTGTGTGTGGGATAGTCTTCATTCTTAGGAATGATTTGAGATAGGTACGTAGCTTGGTCGTGTCAAAGAGAAATGTCGGAACTATCAGATTTTCGTTTAATTTTATTCTAAGCTTAGTAAACTCTCGAGCCTCTACAGAATTTCGCTCGCCTCGGTCCTTAGTAGAGTTGACAAAGGAGAACAACCTTTTTTCACTTTGTCTTCGTCTTTGCCCATATTGTCGAGTTGAAGGGCAGCACTTGTAGGCAGCATTGTCTGTCGTACTATAACGAAATATGTTTAAGGTTTAGGGTTTAAGGTTGAAAAATGATTATTAAGGTGACAGAGGATCACTCGATCTTAATCTACTCGCTCAAACTTGAAAAATAACCGGGCTTACGAACATAGTAATTTTAATCCATTTTTTACTAAAAGTACATTGTAACCATCATACATAATATAGCGTTTTTCTTTTTTTAACTCGATCCAAAGTGAGGTAATTTGTTGTAATATAATTGAAGGAATTAAATGGAATGAAAATGCAAAACTTTTGGGAGTTAAAAGTGGGTGGGGAATATCTTGATGGTGAAAAAAGTGGGAAAATTAGGTGCCCAACATCATAATTGATCATATTTTTGTCACAAACATTTTTAATTTATAAAGTAATATGTCATTCAATTGAAAATGAAAAAAAAGCTATCACTCCAAAATAAAAGTTCTTAATTTTCTCCCTTAGAAAGAAAATAATAATAATAATAATAATTGAATTTTCGACCGCTAAGTAGTCAGACAACCTCTTTCTGTAAATTATATATGCATATATGATCAATTTGATATAACTTAACTAGTTAAAACGTTGATCATGGACCAAAAATATCATTAATTCAAAACTCCAGCTTGAACGAAAAAAAAATCTCTCTAGTTTGATTCAAAATAAATTTTGGCTTATTGATTGGAGTGTCGTTATAATGATTTGGTATTAATGTCTACTTATTTTGTTGTGTTGCATAATAATTTCGTTGAGAAACCCTGAATTCTGATTGTTTAAAGTCCGGAATTAAGACCACTTTTATTAACCATTTAATTTTTTTTTTTTATGGCTTACAAGCTTGGAATCCGGATTCGACACCTAATGATCGATGTGGCCACAAGTGAAAATTATCTCCATCAACTAAAACAGGTCCTTATAACCTGTTTTGTCCTTACTCAAATGTATCTTAGAACAAAATTTAGGAGGTCACCTGTCATAGCCCAAGCCTATGGCTAGTAGATATTGTCCGTTTTGGCTCGTTATATATCGTCGTCAGCCTCACAGTTTTAAAACGGCTTGGGGTGTTACAAATGGTATTAGAATCAGATAACGGTTGGTGTGCCAGCGAAGACACTGGTCCCCTAAGAGGGGCGGATTGTGAGATCCTTTATCGGTTGGAAAGGGAAACAAAACATTCCTTATAAAGGTGTGAAAACATCTCCCTAACAAACGCCATTTAGAACAGTGAGACTGTCGACGATACATCGTGTCAAAGCAGACAATACCTACTAGGCATGGGCTTGGATTGTTACATCACTCAACATAGAATTGCTCTAAGTAAAGCACGCTTAACCATGAAGTTCATGTGATTGAGCCACCAAAAAAAAAAATACATCTTGTTGGTAAAGCACGCTTAACCATGAAGTTCATGTGATTGAGCCACCAAAAAAAAAAATACATCTTGTTGGTAAAGCACGCTTAACCATGAAGTTCATGTGATTGAGCCACCAAAAAAAAATACATCTTGTTGGTATAGACAGTAACTTTAAATTTTTTTAAGCTTTTTTTAGTCATCCTATTCTCAGGATCGCTCTCATTTGAATATAATTTCAGTTCATTCATGTACCTCTGATTTATTCACGTGTCACAACTACTCAAGTACTGATCAAAACATCGAAACCCTAAACACCACTCAAGATTTGATCAAAACATCTAAACCCTAAACACTACTCAGGATCTGATCAAAACATCGAAACCCTGAACACTACTTTCAGGATCTGATCAAAACATCGAAACCCTAAACACTACTCAAGATTTGATCAAAACGTCGAAACCCTGAACACTACTTTCGGGATTTGATCAAAACATCGAAACCCTGAACACTACTTTCGGGATTTGATCAAAACATCGAAACCCTAAACACTACTCAAAATGATTATAAACAATGTGAGGCAAACATTCCGAAATTCACAAGCATATAAAAGTCAAAACTTTGAATTGTGTATGAGATAGGAGGGCATGTGGAACAGTAATGGCATGGTGATTTGGAAATAATGTTAGTGCATGGTACGAGCTCTGAACAGAGATGATAGATGGTAAAAGCCTGCCATTTTGCTTACACAACTTCTGAAAGATACACTGCCCATTTGCTTAAACAAGCTCTTGCTTTTGCCTTTCTCTCTCTACGACGCAGAAAACAGGTTAAGAAGCTTTTTGAGTTTCCATGAGATCACACACACCCACAAAGTTTCATAGCTTTTACCTACATTTGTCAGAACCTCTGTGTCATCCTTCCAGCTACCACAAACCCTCTCATTCTATGATTCAAGGGAACAACAAACACTTTAATTATGTGATCAACTTTTAAGTTTGTGTCCAATTAGTTGGTGAGAGCTTTAACAAGTGTGAGATAGATTCCTAATGTTCCGTCTTTTTTTGTGTTAAGTGTTTTCTTTTCGTGAGATCCCACGTCGGTTTGAGAGGAGAACGAAGCATTCTTTATAAGGGATAGGAGATGCGTTTTAAAAACGTTGAGAGCAAGCTTGAAAGGAAAAACCCAAAGAGGATAATATTTGCTAGTGGTGAGCTTGAATTGTTACAAATGGTACAAGAGCTAGACACCAGGCGATGTGCCACATGAACGTGGGACTCCCTAATCCACCCCCATTCAGAGCTCATGTAGTGAGTGTAGTATTACCTCAGTCCCACATCGATTGGAGAAGGGAACGAGTGTCAGAGAGGATGTTGGGCACTGAAGGGGGGTGGATTGTGAGATCCCACATAGGTTGGGGAGGAGAAAAAAACTTTCTTTATAAGGTGTGGAAACCTCTCCCTAGAAGATGCGTTTTAAAAAATCTTGTGGGGAAGCCCGAAGAGGAAAATATCTGCTAATGGTGGGCTTGGGCTGTTATGAATGGTATCAGAGCCAGGCATCGAGCAATGTGTCAGCGATGAGGGTGAGCCCCAAAGGAGGATGGACACGAGGCGGTGTGCCAGCAAGGACGCTAGGCTCCAAATGGAGGTGGATTAGAGAGTCCCATCAACATGGAGAAAGGAACAAATGCCAACGATGACTCCGAAGGGGGTGGATTGTAAGATCTCACCTCGGTTAGGGGAGGAGAACGAAAGGGAAGCTCGAAAGTGTTTTAAAAACCTCTTAGGAAGCTCGAAAGTGTTGTCTTGTGGAAAAACATCAAACGTCTGTCATCGTCAATCATCACTACTATCTTACGACGACATATTACTAGTGGGTCATGCATCAGTAAGTCGTTAGAATCGAGGTAATACCACACTCACTACAACACCACATAAAGTTGTCGCTCATTGATCAGAGTTGAAAAGTGTGATCACCAGAAGAAGAAGACACAAGACAATGACTAAACACATGAGAGGGAGGAAGAAAAGGCAGTCAAGGTTACGCACATCGAGAGTAAGAACGAGATGAGGTCAAAAAAGAGTCGAAAAAAAAAACTAGATCAAATCTGATTCGACTATAACTTTTTAGGTCATTCTCTCAAAGTATTCGAGAATTTTACATCTCAAGTGCATTGAACGGAATTAAATGAAGAACAAAAGGGTTCGAGTTTGAAAGGGGTTCGAGATTGAATGAGAGATGAAATGGAAACAAAATTATTGAGATTTTGTTGTTGGGGAGTGAGGTGTAAATCAAAGACCAATCTCACCATTTCTACTCTATGTTTGTAGGCTTTGTCTCTTTGTGTTTGCAATTTAACGTAGAAGACACACACAATTCACAATTCATGAGAGGATTTGTCTGTCCCTTTTTGCTTAATCATTGAACATATGAACCCTACATCCAATGCCCACAACACATTATAAATATATATATTATTCTTTTCATTCCAATCATTTGTGTTCTCTCTTTCTTATTAAATTCAACATTTGTTCTATCTCAATTAATGGAAATTGAGAATCAAACCATGATTGTTTTTATACAAAATCATCACAAACAAAAGGAATAACGTTTGATTCTTACTATCATTGATTGGGTAATTGGGTAATTGGGTAATGACTACTTCGTCTATTGATTAAGAATAGGCGTTTGTTTACGAGCTTAACTGAAGATTGATTTCTGCTCCTTAGAGACGAAAAGATTCGTAATATATAGTGACATGATTTGGCTTATGCTTTTTTGCCCGTCAATAGATTTCGAGTGTGTCACAACTTAAGTCCACCGCAAGTAGATATTGTCCGCTTTGGCTTGTTGCGTATCGCCGTTAGCCTCACGGTTTTAAAACGCTTCTACTAGGGAGAGGTTTTCATACCCTTCTAAAGGAATACTTAGCTCCCCTCTCCAACCGATGTGGGATTTCGTGTGTCACAACCCAAGTCCATCACTAGTAGATATTGTCCGCTTTGGCTTGTTACGTATCGCCGTCAGCCTCACGGTTTTAAAACGCGTCTACTAGGGAGAGGTTTTCATACCCTTCTAAAGGAATACTTAGCTCCCCTCTCCAACCGATGTGGGATTTCGAGTGTGTCACAACCCAAGTCCATTGCTAATAGATATTGTCCGCTTTGGCTTGTTACGTATCGTCGTCAACCTCACGGTTTTAAAATGCGTCTGTAGGGAGAGGTTTTCACACCCTTGTAAAGGAATACTTAGCTCCCCTCTCCAACTGATGTGGGATTTCGAGTGTGTCACAACCCAAGTCCATTGCTAATAGATATTGTCCGCTTTGGCTTGTTACGTATCATCGTCAGCCTCACGGTTTTAAAATGCGTCTACTAGGGAGAGGTTTTCACACCCTTGTAAAGGAATACTTAGCTCCCCTCTCCAACAGATGTGGGATTTCAAGTGTGTCACAACTCAAGTTCACCCCTAGTAGATATTGTCCGCTTTGGCTTGTTACGTATCGTCACCAGCCTCATGGTTTTAAAACGTGTCTACTAGGGAGAGGTTTTCACACCCTTCTAAAGGAATACTTAGCTTCCCTCTCCAACCAACGTGGGATTTTACAATTCATCCCCCTTGGAGGCCCAACGTTCTCGTTGGGACATCGCATGGTGTTTGGCTCTGATACCATTATGGAATTTTTCGATGCATGATCTTAAGCTAGTTGCAGTGGTCTTTGACCTAAAGATTTGGAGGCATTGTCTATACAAAGAAAAAACTTTCCACACCCTTATAAAGGAATACTTAGCTCCCATCTACAACCGACGTGGGATCTCACAATCCACCCCCTTTGGGGGTTGTGGAATTTTTCGATGCATGATCTTGAGCTACTTGTCGTGGTCTTTGACCTAAAGATTTGGAGTATACAAAGAGAAAACTCAAATCTTAGTAGACCACAGAATCCTAGAGAATCTTTTCATGTAGAAAACATTTAATATGAGACAACGTAGATGTATGGAGTTAATAAAAAGAGTACGATGTGAATATTGTATCGTTCGAGTACAGCAAATGTAGTGGCTAGTGTCTTGAGCAGGAAATCGGCCCACACTTCAGTCTTGATCATCGAGCGAGTTTCATATGTACAGATCTTAAATGCGTCAATCAACAATCATGTGGGGTTTAATCATTTCTTAGATTTTGTTGTCTCACCTCTCGTGATGGAGACATGTTTTATTGGTTAGTTTAAGAATCAATATGAATCAACCATAGATTTCTAAGATAATGTTGATTGTCTTATCTACCAAAATTAGGTTCGTTTTTACTTCCTCTTAATATCATTACGATTTTAAAAAAATAAATATTTACCCGAGAACCTATGGTCCCTAAAGTTTAATCTCTCTTTTTTTAGTCCAAGAATTTATACAATTATGGTATAGAGACCGACCTCTCAGTATCACTAAAATTTGAAAAGTAAACATTTATCTGGGAACTTATAATCCCAAAGTTTATACCGGGAAAAATTCTTACTCTCGGTCTTTTGTTTTTGTAAATTAGAGGTCGAACTAGTGTCTTATTTATCAAAACTAGGTTTATACTGAACGTTTTACTTTTCTTCTCGGTATCATTACAATTTGAAAAATAAACATTTATGTGGGTCCTATAATAATTGGTAAGGCTTATAGTCTCAAATTAACATGTGTATGATAGCGATGGGGATGAATGGTACCTACATTGAACCGAACCAAGATATGTCTAATTTTGAAGCTCCCCTTTCAAAAGTTTCAACTTTCGACATAAGAAAAGGTTAAATTTGCAAAAAGGCAACAATTATTAATTAGATAGATTATTAGCCTTCGTTTTTGTTACCTACGATAACACAAAAAGAAACTGACAAATGTTTAGAAATAGTTCTCGAGATTATTATTGTATCAGCACCAACATAGGCCCATTATTTTTTTTTCGATCGGAGCATCCAGCACCACAACCCGAATCTACTTGACTAAGCCCCATGTTCGTCCAAGGTAGAACCACCAGACCCAACATTCATTGAATATATTATATTAAACTAAAATATAATTTTATTTTTTATTGAATCCATTTTTTATTATTTATGTTTCCAAAATAACTATTAAATAGGTTCTATTTTGGTCATTTTTTATTATTTCATTTAAAAAATTAAATTAATTTTCACTAATTTTGAAAATAGAGAGGTGTGGGCTTTGTTGCATGCATGCAAAAAAATGGCGGTGAAAGAGTGGGACCTCTCCTTGCCTGATTAAGGTTCGCCATACTGTGACTGTTTGATTCGTCACAAAGTGATTTGTCATTTTCTTATTGGAAGTCTATCATCTCTCATCCATTATCCTCCGTACACGTGGCTGCTTTTCGTCACCGTAAGGTCTGCTTAAAAAAAACTCCGGACTGCCCTCCCTCTGCCACCTCAGATGGGACCCACCTGGATTTGAACCAATCAAATGATTTCCTGCCACCTGGGTCCCCCGTTATCGAAATTGAAATAGGGAAATATCAATTTTTTTATTATTATTTTTAATATATTCTCTTTTATATTACTTTCATTAGAGATGCCCATTTTAACGGTGGGCTCCAGCCGAGCTTGAACGGAGAGCGATTACTAGTTTAAATAAAAAATAGAGAAGGAAGTGAGAAACATCTTTTTCGATTAGATAAATGGGACCGAAGATGGGATTATGTTCTCCATTCTTGTTTTCACTCTGTTTAATATAAATATATTTTCAACACATATTTATATTCATCTTATCCTCAAGATCGCTTTCAATCAGCTATATTCTCAGTTCATTTATGTACCTTTCATTTACTCGGGTGTCACAAATATTATTATACGTGACATTTTAATTATTGAACGAATATTCACTTAAAAGTAATTTTTTATTCTTTTTCATGTTTTCAATTGAATCCCACTTTTTCTAATGGAGCCTCTTGTTAGGTAAGCTTTGAAAAAGAATTTAACCTTATGATCATTATTTATGTACCTTCGCCCGCTTTTACGTAATATTTTAAACATTTAAAAAAACGTTTTAAATATTTAATAGTAACAAAGTGTTCTTAGAGAAAAATACTTTGTTCGAGTAATCGTGGGTTACTGAAAACGAAAGTATATTATTGAGAATCCGATGATTAACAAAGCTCGATGGTTCGTATTCAAGGTTAGTCGAAGAAGAGGGTCAAGTCAATGGTATATCGATGAACAATCCAACATATCGATTGAAGACTAAAAATTTAAACGAGTAAGTTTCATCTTTTAAAATGTCTGAAATGCATCGAAAAACCCTAAATTGAGTATGAACGGAATTTGCTTGGTGTGGCAATCTAGATTGGATGTATTCACACCATAGGGCTATTGAATTCATTTTAATCATTGGGATTATTTAGAATTGGACTCGTCAAATTGAGGTCCGGTTGTACTTCATATGACAATAACGAGTTGAGCCTCTAGAGATGTGTGACCTAGTGACTTACGCGTTCCTTTGGCTTTCGACGTGTCGAGTAGCAGCATCGTTCCGAATGGCACGATGCTTGTGAGATTCCACATTGGTTGGAGATGGGAACGAAGCATTTCTTATAAAGGTGAAGATACTTCTCCCTAGATGCGTTTTAAAATCGTGAGGTTGTCGGCAATACGTAACAGGTTGAAATGGACAATTTCTACTGGCAGTAGACTTGGGCTATTACAAATGATATCATATGGGGTGGTGTGCTAACAAAGACACTGAGCTCTCAAGGAGAGTGGAACCTGAGATCCCACATCGATTGGAACGAGAAACGAAACATTCTTTATAAGGGTATGGAAACGTCTTTCTAACAAACACGTTTTAAAATCATGAAGCTGACAGCGATATATAATGAATCAAAACGAACAATATCTGTTAACATTCCTAGTAGGAGATTGTCATTTAGTAGATGGTCGGGTTTTCTCTTATGACGTAAGTTTGAAGGTTCTGTTGTTGTCTCTATTACAATGAGGTTTTAATATGAGCCAAAAGCTTTTACCCGTGGACATGAATGTCTCCATGATATATTCACAGCAGGAAAGTGGGTAAGAATGGAATAGCAGCCGTCAAACATGATTTAAGAAAAGCCCACGACAGGGTCGAGTGGCCTGACATGATGATTCATGTAACGCTTCATGTCTAAGATTCAGACAAGGATTTGAGTGTGGTTAGCTCGAAGCAATTTTATGTTAGTTGACCTCGTCAAAATTTTTCTCGAAAGTACGTGAATAAAGATAAAATATGTTGAAAGAACCCAAAGGCTCTTCTAGACAAGTAGGTAACGTAATCATGTCGCAAGGGAGGCAGGAAAATGTTGAGATAACCATGTGTCGATCGTGGTTTGAATCTTAGACATAGGACATTACAAGCCACAAATATTCCTAACGGTTTTGGTTGGTCCAGCTTTGATCAAAGCAGATTGTAAATTATTTGCTAACTCACTAATATTATCAACGGAGCTTAGTTGAACTTTTCACGATAATTAATATTCGGTGGTAGTCAAGACAGGTAACACGGTCTTCTCTTAGGTTTTCTCTCGATGGACAATGGAAATATTAGTTCATTTTCGAGTCAAGTCATTGTAAAACGAGACTAACAACAAAGAACGAGGAATGTTCATAAATTTTTCATTGTAAATGAGAAATACTTGTACTAAATAAAAAATAAAAAGAAACACGATCATTTCTCTTCGTAACTAGTCAAACATGGACTCGTTCATAGATCTTCAGTTTCGACACCAAAAATAAAATTATTAAATATTAACGTTGAAATAAAAAACTGACAAAAGTCAAAGCATGTTATACTCATGAAAGTCAAAGCATGGTAATTCTCCAATAAATGTTGAAAAAGTCAAAGTCAATGCTCATTGGGTAGGTCACCACCATCCAATCCATTTTCCAAATTTAATAGGGACTTTATTATTACCACAAATCTTTAAATGGACTTTTTCTTTAATAAATTTTTTTTAATTATTCATGACATCAAAATTATGTCAATATCACTCAGTAAGTACTCAAAACCATCATTAGTAGATATTGTTCACTTTAGCTCGTTACGTATCGTCGTCAACTTCATGACTTTAAAACATGTCAACTAGAGAGAGGGTTTCACTCGAAATGTTTCATTCCTCTCTCTAATCGATGTGGAACCTCAAAATCTACCTCTCTTGGGAGTCTAGCGTCCTCGCTGGCACACATCTTAGAACCTGCTCTGATACTATGTGTAATAGCTCAAGCCCACCGCTAGCAGATATTGTCCACTTTGACCCGTTACGTATCGTTGTCATCCTCACAGTTTTAAAACATGTCTGTTAAGGAGAAGTTTCCGCACTCTTATAAGGAATACTTCGTTCCCATCTCCAATCAACGTGGGACCTCACAACACTATTCCAAATTCCAATCTTTTACCATTATTTTAACAGATTTCTACTCCAATGGCAGCTTTTCAAATAAATTGAAAAATTCAGGAGTACTTTTGTAATTTAGCCACACAAAAAATTGCTCGTCGTATTACTTTAGGAAGGGACTTGACGTACTCCAATAACCAGCTTCAAGAAACATCGAGAATTGATCACCAGACCTAACAAAAATTTCTCGAGCATTCCAAACTTAACCCTACAGTTACTCCTCGAGGTCGGTTTTAGTTTTGAACTTCTAAATGAAAAATAAAAGGAAAATTCCAAGCGAGTTCAAAAGTCGTTTGTCAAAGAATAATCAAATCATTTGAGGACCATTTTTGGGTATAAAATAACCATATCTAATTTAAAAGGAATTTTTAATTTTTCCATTTTTCTTAGAATTTGTCTTTATCTTCAAATCTTTGAATGGAATATAATCATATCAATCCAATAATTTAATTTTTATTCTTTTTCTCTTTATTTTCTTTTAAATAATTTTAAATCCACTTCTTGGAAAGAACCTATAAATATAATATTTTAAATAATAATAATAAATTATTTTATTTGGTTTGGTCAAACTTTGGTTGCTTGGTCAACGGCATAATTCAAAACACTCTCCCAACTTTGGGCGCCTAATGCTTACAACCAAACAGACCCTTATTTTAATGTCTTTAGTCAAACTCTAATTTATTTAATTCTTAAGATTTTTATAATATTACGGACACATTATTCATCACTTAGATGTTCATAAAAATAATGTTTTTTTTTAGTATTTTTAATATTATAAATATGAGCTAAAAAATTACCTTTATTTAAAAAAAAATAAAAAATTAGGCCCAAAATTATATTTTAATCTGTTTTTAAAAAATAATTATTACATAAACTCAAGTAAATATATTTTTTTAAATCGGAATATTATTTCAGCTCTCTCGTATAATTTCTTATCGATGAAGTATATTGAATAAAATTTTTAATTTTATATCTAATAAATCTCTCAATTTTTTATTTTACGGGAAAAGAGCATATAAAAAATTAACTTTTTAAAAATTAAAATTTGCAATTTTATATGGAATATTTTAATTAGAGTGTGTGGCAAGGGAAGCGTGGAATTAAAATTTAAAATATATATATTTAATGGTTCATAGGGGAGGTGGGACCAGGCAAAAGGGGGGCAAAAAAGTCAAAGAGAAATTAAAAAAATTAGTGAATTAAATAAATAAAAATAAGCGGCAGAATTGGCTCTACTCTACTTGTACATTCCGCCATTAGCTGAGCAATTTTTTTGAATTTACTTTATTATTATTATTATTTAAATGGAATTTATATTTATTTTTCTTCTATTCTTCTAGAAGCTTATCCTGTGCTTTCTTTCTCACATGCAACCTCCATTTCATCACCAATGATCTAATCATGTTGACTTTCTCAAGTCCTTATATTTCATCGAACCCGTAATGAATGCCTAAATATCATGATCGTCCCAACTCAATAATGTCTGGCGTGGCTTCCTCGAACCTTTTACTGTATTAAATTACTCAAATTTACCTCACGTGCTTGTCTTGAGAGGTTTCTTGATCTCACTTCAGTTCGGTTGGGTTGAAAAAATCTTTTGGATCAACTTAAATTTTAGGTTAGTTTGGCCGGTGACTCGAGCAATCTGAATAGAGTTCCCATCCTAACCCTATATTTAAAAAAAAAATGTCACTTATCTAATGCAGATTGCATTAATAACTAAAATTTCATACGGCTCAAATATTAGACATTCAGAAGTCACACCACATCACTCACATTAATTGCAAAAACTAAATATTCTTAATTTTCGTAATTATTTTACAATTAGGGCTGAGTTGTAACTCTATTTTCGAGTTGATCAGGCTGACCCGACAAAAAAAATTCCAACTTGCGAATCGACCCAAATTTTTCGATTTTTCAAAAATTCAACCTAACCCAATCCAGCTTTTATGGTTTGGGTTGGGTAATTCGGGTTGGTCGGATTCTTGGATCATATGAACGTTCCTATTGGATTGTGCTCTTTGGAGCTAGCGTATACATCAATAGAGTTAGGGTGACACTTGTGTGATATCAGTCAAAAAACACTTTCATAATTATGTTAATTCGAGACAAAAATACTGCAAAACAATGGATTCAACCTAGACTTTAACATAAATTAGTTCAACGTGACACATTTTCTTTGAAAAGTCAATAAACTAAGGAAGATTGACCCGGTTAGGTTTCTAATGAGTACCTTTAATTTAAAACAAAACTTACTCTCGTAGAACAAATTCAAGAATGTTCGATAGGTAAAATTATCTAAAACTCGTACATTAGGTATTCTCCATAATTATTGAGTAGGTGACCTAACTAAAAAGAGGAATGCATTTAAAAAAAAAGCATAAAAAAGTTATTTTTGAAAGAAAAAAAAAAAATCAATCCTTTTCCTAGTGGCTCATTAGATATCGCTCTCTGCCTAAATATTTTTATAAGAAATATTTTTTCTTCAGGAATCAGCGTCTTCACTAGCATATTGATCCGTGTCTAACTTTGATATCATTTGTAATAGTTCAAGCCCACCATATATAGTCTGATTTGACCCGTTACGTATCGTTGTTAGCCTCGCAATTTTAAAACGTGTTTACTCTAAAGAGGTTTCATAAATTTATAAGGAATATTTCATTCTCCTCTTTAACCGATATAAGATCTCAAATAAATAAATAAAAAGTGAAATTGGTGTATAGGAATTCCACCACATGTAACGCCATCCACGACAATTGGCCACCATTCCAAGTTGTCACTCTTCACCACCGCCACCCACTCCCCATCTTGTCGTATCACATTCATTCTCTTATTATTATTATTATTTTAATATATATTTAATACATTTGAATATTCTCATTTAAATATAATTCAACTGATCGAGATCGTAAATTTAAATTTTTTTAATTTTTGATCGTGAAAAAGAAAATTAATTTAATGATTAAAAAATATATTTTATTAATGTGATGAAAAATCTAATCATAATTTAAGGTTAATTTTAATTATTTAATAAATTTTTTTTATGCTTTATAAAAATTTGTATAATAATATTTTTCATGGAAAAGACTGAATTGTTTCTTGAACTAAATTATTATAATTTTATAAATTAAATTAAAATCTTAAAATTTTGCTGCATATTAATAACATGGAGAAATAATAATTTATATTCTCAAAAATGAATAAATTATAAGGACCAAAATCTTAAATTTTAGACTTTTTAAAATTAACAAATTAATGTAAATTAGTGAGTAATAAAAATTTGAGTGGGTTTTAAAAAAAATAATTTTATTTAAGTGGATTGATTCTAATTTTAAAAAATAAATGATCTAAATTAATAAATTTATGGAGGAAAATTAGAAAATTTGCAATAAATAATAGAGATATAAAATAGAATTGAAAAGAAAAATACAGATAAAAAAAATTAGGTATTTTTCTCCCTCATACGTGGGGCCCACAATCGAAGTCCAAATCACCCTCGACTTTTTCTTGTTTAACACGACACCGTTTCCAGCGTCTTCCTACTTCCTCCCCCACACTGATTCCTCTCTCTGTTTTTAAACCTTCTACCTTCCCTTGACTTTCCTCCGCCGTGGCTTCCTCCTCCACCAACCTCCACTTTCTCCCATAATAACCCGCTCCTCCTCTTCACCCTCCCTCCAATTTCCGATCAAACGAAACCATGGTCTCTTTCACCGCCGTCCACGCCGCCCTCTTCTTCCTCCTCTCCGTCTCCGTCTCCGTCTCCGCCCAGTCCCAATTCTCCCCCGACCCGAGATCCGACCCCTACCAGTATCGCCTCAGCGGTTCCATGGCGGTCATCATCGTAATCCTCATCGCCGCTCTCTTCTTCGTCGCTTTCTTCTCCGTCTACTTACGTCACTGCAACGATTCCCAATCCAACTCCGTCCGCCCTGTCACCGCCGCTGCTCGGTCCCGTCGCGCCGCTCGTGGTCTCGATCCGGCCGTGATTGAAACATTCCCGACGCTAATTTACTCCGATGTGAAACAGCATAAAATCGGTAAGAGTACCCTAGAATGCGCCGTTTGCTTGAATGAGTTCGAAGATGATGAAACGCTGCGTTTAATCCCTAAATGTGACCATGTGTTTCATCCTGAGTGTATTGATGCTTGGTTGGCTTCTCATACTACTTGCCCTGTTTGTCGCGCTAATTTATCGCCTCAACTCACTGAGTCCGTCCACCGAGTTGAAGATTCCGCCGCCGTAGTCGACTCGGATGAGAACAGAGGAGATATTGAAGCGCAGAACAACGACGTCGTTTCTGAGACTAATCCAACTGCGGCTCCACCGCCGATTCAGATACCAGCTGAATCGGAGTTGAATACGACGACGGCGGCTAACAAGTCGTTGAATCGTAACCGTACACGTGGATCCCGCTCCAATAGATTGCGGTGGTTATTCCCCCGGTCTCACTCAACTGGCCACTCCTTGGTTCAGCCCGGGGAGGACACCGAGCGGTTTACTCTCCGGTTGCCACTTGAAATAAGGAAGCAAGTAGTGAACCGGAAACTGAACCGGGCGACGAGTATGGTAATTCTGGCAAGGCAGAGCAGCTCGATGAGAGGATACCGGTTCGGTTCAGGCGAAGGGAGTAGTAGAGGGAAGTATTACCGAAGACTTGAACGGTTGGACCGGACATCAAAGTCAGACCGGTGGGTGTTGTCAATTACACCGCCGTTTTTTACTCGTATGTCATCGATGAAGACTCCCCGGGGAGGGAGTATCCATGGTGAACCGGGTTTGGGTCGAGAACTTGGACAAGGAAGTTCCACGGCCGAGTCGAGTAGGCTTCCGGTCTGAAATGGTTTATTTTTTTTCCACAATTCATATATACCAAAAAAAAAAAAAATACTTATGAATTCTCCTTCATATAAATTCATATACACCAAAAATGTGTATAAAATTAAATTTCTTGTTTATTAGTATTCTTTCTATGGTTAGCATATAGTTTTAGTTGTGTCAAATGTGTATCATAAATAATGTAATAATTATTTTTTTAATTAAAATTAATAAAATTTTAATTTTTTATTGCGTAGATATGAAAATGTTAATTGGGATTAGGAAATTATTTAAATTATTTTCAAAAATGTTAATTAATTATTGGATAATTAATGAAGTAGGTTGTCACTTTAATACGGTGTTTGGCAATAGTATTATCGGTAGAACACGGAACTATGTTCACAAAGACATACTGAAATCAAATCAGTTTCGAGTGTTTTTGCAGATTCAATAGCTAGTCATGATTGACTCCTCATCATCGCATGTTGTGTCCCTCTCAGTTCCAATGCAACATTGGAAAGGTCACCAACCCAGTTTTACGAAACAAGGGACAAACCCAGACCCTGTTGTATCCTTCTATTCTCGTTTAGCCTGTAAGAAATTCTCCACACCCTCCCCAAACCCAAAATGACCTAATTCAACGTAATATTTCGATCAGTTGATTGGACGTGCAATCTATTCAATACCAATTTAGTTGAATTTTCATAAAAAAAATTAAATATTGAAACTACTTTCCAAAACTCAAATATTAAATCTCGTTCCTTTTATTTTAGGGTTTAGAGCATTAATTAATTAATTAATATCTACACTAGAAGACACGCTACATTTAAGCGACAGTAACAAAGTCATAAATTTTATTTTTCCACAAATTAAAGTTATAATTTTTTTTTTTTTTTTTTTGTATTATTTGAATAATGGAGAATACAAAGAAAATCCGGCTGTCACCTTTTGACAGTTTTCTTATAAGAATATATTCTCAAAATCTCTTCTTCTATGAAATTTCCTCTTTATGAATCATCATTTTTTTTTATTGATAATTTTAATATAATAAAAATATTATTCCAAAATTTTTAATTTTCTAGCCATGTCAAATTGACGAAAAAAATTAATTTTTATTCAACTTTAATTCAATCTAAAATTTTTAATTTCGTGACTTTGAACTCTGAATATAAGTGTTATAACTTCTACATTTGATTTAATTTTTCTAATGTAAAAAAAAACATCTCCAATTGATATTTAAATATATATTTTATACTGAAAGTAAAAAAAAATTATGATATTTTCAAGCGAGAATTTACCAACGGTTAAAATTAATAAGTTTATGTTAAAATTGGAATATTTATCTGAATTATAGAAAATTGAAAGTTACTCCTTAAATATGAAAAAATAAATAAATATTATATTATATTAAAATATAATTATATAAAATGAATCTTGTTTTTGGAGTATAATGCACAAATATTTATATATATATTATTGGATAAATGCATCAATTATTATTTTTTGTAACCTAAAAACGAATCAGAATTTTGAATTTAGAATTCGAGAGGATTAAAGATTTATTTGATAAAAAAATATAAGAAAATTTAAATATATAATCCTATAGAGAATAATCTTTAAAAAAATAATTATATAAATGGAGAGATATTATTATTTATAAAAACTTTGGAAAAGTTAAATAAAGTGTGCATTATGTAAAGGAGTTTGTTGATAAGTGTTTAGAAATTAAATAAAACCATGAGAATAAATTCTAAAAAAATAATATTATAATTTAACCACAGAGATAATGATATATGTTTTATATCTAAATTAGTTGTCACACCCGAGTAAATGAAAGATACATAATTAACCGAATCCACATCCGAATGAGCGCCGGTTATGTATTGCCGTCAGCCTCAACCTCATAGTTTTAAAACGCATTTGATGCCCAAGCCCAGTACTAGCAAATATTGTCCGTTTTGATCTATTACATATTGTTGTCAGCCTCATGGTTTTAAAATGCATATGCTACGGAGAGGTTTCCACACTGTTATAAGGAATGTTTCGTTCCTCTCTCTTACCCATGTGAGATCTCACAATGTGAGTGAGAACAAAGTATGTTGAAAGGACGTATTAGTCTGTGGGGATAATCTTCACTGTATCATAGGAGATGTTCTCTCGAGATCGAATGTTCCAATTTTCATACTCCACGTTTGTTGTACTAAAAAATATATATTGTAAATTGAAAACATTGATAATACCGAACGTGGGTTTATAAACAGGAGGTCAAGAGTTTGAACTTTTGACGGATTGAGTACATGTCAATTATCATTGAGTTACGCTCATATTACCTCAATACTAAATTTTACTTTCATCTCCAAGTTTAACTTAGACGTAGTTCGCTTATTTTTTGGTGTGAAGCTATATCAAACCGAATGTTACAATTTAACTTTTTGATATTTGGGTTTTATA
The DNA here is from genome assembly GCF_002738365.1 of Cucurbita moschata. Classification (NCBI taxonomy): domain Eukaryota; kingdom Viridiplantae; phylum Streptophyta; class Magnoliopsida; order Cucurbitales; family Cucurbitaceae; genus Cucurbita; species Cucurbita moschata. Next base: position 1,760,901 of record NW_019268528.1, read on the forward strand.
AAATTATAGTTATTAATGTGACAGAGAGTCGAGTTACGTTAGGTTATAAACCTAATAGATTCATTCAAGTAGCAAATTTGATCGAAGAAATTTTGGGTTGGTCCAAAAAAAAATATGTTAGCCACACCCATATAGAAAAATGAAAAATTTTCCTCGTTGGAGTGGGTACCACCATTGATTCAACGTATTTCCTCCAATCCAATCAAAGATCTCAAAATTGCCAGATCATGCGACCCCTCTCTTTCTCTCTGCCCTGTTCGAGCGAGACTCCATTTCCTTTCCAAGTCTCGCATTGTTTCTTCTCTTTTCTTTTCCCTCCCACGGCAAGTTCATACAATTTCGAGACGGCTGAGTAATTGGGTGAAGGAGAATCAAAGAAACCAATTCAAAATGCATTCATTTGGGTACAGAGCCAACGCTTTGCTGACCTTTGCGGCTACAATACTCGCCGTCATTTGTGCTATAGCTTCCTTCTCCGATACCCTCAATTCACCTTCACCCACAGCACAAGTTCAGGTCTCTCTTCTTGTTCCCCTTCTTTCTGGGTTTTCCCCTTTAGATCTGTGCTTGAATTCTCTTGGATTTTTGGTTCGATTGCGAGACCCATTTGGTGATTTGATTTGGTTTTCTTGTTTTTTGGGTCTTAGGTTTTGAGCATCAACTGGTTTCAAAGCCAACCCAATGGAAACGATGAGGTATGATCGATTTCGCCTGTTTCTTGTCTCTTGAGTTTGTGAAATTTTGTGTGTGAAGAGGGATTTTTAGGTTAATTAAGTAGGGCATTCCAGTTTCCTAACGTGTTGAGTTTTATGACCCTTTTCTTTATCTTGTGTACTACATGATTTGCTATTTGATGTGATGAACTGGGACAGTTGTCTTTAAAAATTATGTAGAAGAACCAATTTGGTTATTGGAGACAGGGTAGGGCATGTAGCTTAGAAAGAGCAATGATGTGGTATTTCCTTGTTCGAATCCTCTCTCGCCCACAGCGAGCCAAAAACGGAAGATTTTTCCCTTGGGTGTATGAAAATCATGGTTGGGGAAACTTTTATGAGCTTCCATCCTCTTAGGATTGATATGACTATGAAATGTTTACGAAATGGTTAGAATATGGGAACGATGTATGTATTTATACATTGTAATATAATATGAGAATGATATGATATAGGTTATGGTACGATAGGTTTGATGAATTGATATAGCTATGATACGATGTGTTAAAGGCACGCTCGGGATATGCTATGTGACTTTTATGATTTACGACGTGCATGATGTGGAGTGTAATGTCTGAAAATATGTGAATGATATGATATGATATGGATGCAAAGGGTTTAGTGGAGTCTCAAAGCTTGTCAAGGCTGATCATCTTCTCTTTGAAGACCCTCTAGTTCCTCTCAAGCCAAAACTTCCATAGCCTTGCCACAGTATCATTAGGCCAAATAACTATGGCCGTACTTCTTAAAGAAGTATAAAAAACGTGAGATCCCCCGTCGGTTGGGGAGGAAAACGAAGCATTCTTTATAAGGGTGTGGAAACCTCTCCCTAGCAGACGCGTTTTAAAATCTTGAGGAGAAACCTGAAAGAAAAAGTCCAAAGAGGACAATATCTGCTAGTGATGGGCTTGGGTCATTACAAATGGTACAAGAGCTAGACATTAGGCGATGTGTCAGCGAGGAGGCTGAGCTCCAAAGGGAGGTGAACATGAGGCGGTGTGCTAGCAAGGACGCTGGACCCCAAAAGGGAGTGGATTGGGGGGTCCCACATTGATTGGAGAAGGGAACGAGTGCCAGCGAGGATGCGAGGTCCTCGAAGGGGAGTAGATTGTGAGATCTCACATTGGTTGAGAAGGAGAACGAAACATTCTTTATAAGGGTGTGGAAACCTCTCCCTAACAGTCGCGTTTTAAGACCTTGAGGGAAAACCAAAAAGGGAAAGCCCAAAGAGGACAATATCGGCTAGCGGTGGGCTTGGGCCGTTTCAACTCTTAGTACTTTGAAATTGAGTATGAATACTTTTTCGTGGAGTCGATAAACTTCCAGCAAAATTCCCCCATAAGCTAGACTTCAATGACTCCATCATCTTCATGAACCAGCCAATTTTCAAGGCTTTTGATGAATATGTATGCAATTTTATCTCCGAGTAATTACTCTCTATTCATGATCAGATCTCTAAAGAGATGATATATGATTCTTGTGTTCTTATTGCATTCATGAAACGGTGGACTCTGTGCGAGAGCGATCGACTAGCTTATTATCCCGAAACAATGTAATCCTTTTTTCTTGAGGATACTTTAGTTCTTTGCTGCACTTTTTTCAACCGAAGTGCTTGATAATGAACTGTAAACAAAATAATTAGTTTTCAGATTCTTTGCGAGAGGACTAATGAGATGTTAATCATAAAACAATGCAAGCACCTTTTGTTGATTATTTGAAAGAACGTGCCTTCTTTTTGCAGGTTAGCATGACTTTGAACATATCAGCTGACTTGCAGTCATTATTTACATGGAATACAAAGCAGGTGCACTGGCAACTGATGTTCCTCTATTATTCTCTAATAATCCTTTGCGTAGAGTATTGTTGGTTATTTCTGATAGTTATAGATAATGAATTGATATAACTCGTTTGTTTATTCACACGATACATAGTTGAGGAAGAATTCGATCTAAAACTTCACTCAGATAGTGTAACGGCCCAAGCCTACCGTTAGCAGATATTGTCCTCTTCAGGCTTTCCTTTTGGGCATCTCCTCAAGGTTTTTAAAACGCCTCTGCTAGGGAGAGGTTTCCACACCCTTATAAATAATGTTTTGTTTTCCTCCCCAACCGATGTGGGATCTCACAATCCACTCCCTTCAGGGCCCAGCGTCCTCTCTGGCACTCGTTTCCCTCTCCAATCAATGTGGGATCTCACAATCCACCCCCCTTCGGGGTCCCGGTGCCCTCGTTGGCACTCGTTCCTCTCTTCAATCGATATAGGATCTTACAATCCACCCCCCATCGGGACCCAGCGTCCTCGCTGGCACACTTCCTAGTGTCCACCCCCCTTCAAGGCTCAACGTCCTCGCTGGCACCCGCCCGGTGTCTAGCTCTGCTACCATTTGTAACGGCCCAAGCTCATCGTTAGTAGATAGTGTCCTCTTTGGGCTTTCCCTTTCGAGCTTCCTCTCAAAATTTTTAAAACGCGTTTGCTAGGGAGATGTTTCCACACCCTTATAAATAATGCTTCGTCCTCCTCCTCAACTGATGTGGGATGTCACAGATAGTATCTTCTCTATCATATTCTTTTTTTTGCTACATACTCTCTGACTTGAGCCCTTCCACCAATCTAACTCACTAGTTACATTAAAGCCCACCCCTTATGTTCAAGCTAAATGCTAAGTCATTCTCCCTTCACTCTCTTCTAATTACTACCATCAGGGTCTTCTATCAGTCTCGAACAAACTTTCGTCACATCTGAAGTTCATAGCATTTCTAATAGCCAGACGTCCATTCTACAGAGGGCGGTCATCGTGGCTTCTTGCCACTATTTGTGTATTCTGTGAACTCCGTCGTTCAAGTCAATAATAGTGTCGGGAATCGCATTGGTTTTATCTGTTTCCATTCATATTTCGTAAACAATAATGAAACCTTTCCTTGTTGAGATTTGTCAGTGTTATATTTTACCAAGCAGTGAACTGATTGCATAATCTTCATTTTAACATGTGGAACAGGTTTTTGTGTTTCTTGCTGCTGAATATGAAACCCCAGCGAACTCCTTGAATCAGGTGAGTTTCTGTTTCTTTTTAAGTTTCGTCTCTTTGGCAACTCAACTTCCCATCAATTTAATCCCTTCCTGAAACATCCTCTGCAGATCTCACTTTGGGACGGTATCATACCTTCCAAAGAGATAGCCAAATTTCAGATCCATACTTCAAACAAGTATCGTTTCGTTGACCAGGTTCGTCGCCTCCGACCCTTTTGCAAAACTTCTCCAACCAATTTAGTTTAGCCAAGAGTGACTAAGTTGGATATCTATCTCCTTATGCAGGGAAGCAATCTGAGAGGCAAAGAGTTTAACTTGACATTGCATTGGCATGTGATGCCAAAGACAGGCAAGATGTTTGCAGACAAATTGGTGATGTCCGGATACCACTTGCCAAAGGAATATAGATGAGGAGATTTCTCCATTCATTGTAATTTCTGAACTAAAGTTTTACATAGGTTTTAGCAGCATCACCCTATTAATCAACAACGTTACAAACACTGAACATTTCCTGAAGGGAACAGGAAGAGGAGGAATTGAAGTGGCGTTTTCCAAGGCCATTATGAATTGATATAACACAGTTTGGTTCCTTTTCCCCCCCTCCATCTCTTAATTGCATAGTCTTTGTGGTGGCAGATAGCCTTAAATTTAGGCACTCATCTGCATGAACTCCAAATGTGAGTGATCTCTTCTTGAGATTTGAGTATTTATAATTACACCACCATACCTGAAGCAATGGAGGAGTAAATCTTGTACTTGTAGCAGCTACTAGATTCCCCCCAATCTTCTTCACATGGTTGTCTAGGAAGAAATAGCATTGCTGGACCAAATTTCTTTTCCACAATATCGGAGTCAGATCAGAGTCAGATGTGGTGTGTGGAGGTGTCAAATTACTATTATGTGAAACACTATGAACTATGAACTGATGGTGTAATAGAGTCGAGTCGTAGATCATCAGGAGAGAACTGTTTATTTGATGTATTGTCTGCGGGTTCAATACCATTGAGTGAATGTGTCAGCTCAAGACCAATGCTAGTAGATATTATCCTTTTTGGATTTTCCCTTTTGGGTGGTTTGCATCTTGGTTTCGTTGTGTGCAATTAGCCGCTTTGTTAGCCGCTTTGTGGCTTGGTGGCAACATCTGAAACATATTCCTGTCCCCGTTAAGCACTCACCCCAGTGCTTGAGGCTGCACCTAGGGCATGTAGGTACACCTTCACCTTCCTGCTCACGGTTACCTGGGTGTCCACGAAGGTTTCGCTCCATCTTAGTGGTATTCCTATCTGGTCTCTTTCCCTGCTGTTTCCCCTTGTCCATCAAATGATAATACGTCGTGCTTCCGCGTATACAAAGGAAGCTTGAGCTACGACAAAACTTTGTAACTCATATGAGACTTGTGATGAAGCGATCCGTCTCTATCTTCTCTGTACAACAAACTCCTGAGCGATCATGTTGTAGGGCAATATCTGACCATCAAATGACCAATTCAAATTTCAAATCCTAATTTAAATCTTGGGTATGAGATAGTCTTATCGAGATGTAGAGGAATGTCGGGGACCATCAAATGTCTAAGTCGAATTCCAGATTATTATTTTTATCGAAGATATAGAGCATTACTGACAGGGAGAAAAATTACCTTGTAGTTTAGATCTAAAGTCAAATGTCAAATGTTTGAGTTTCTCGGATATAAAGTCAAATGTTTGAATGTCTTCGAAAGTCTACTTTCATTAATCAAATTATTAATTTAAGAATTTAATTAACATTTTTCCATTGGCTGTCTTAGTTTCAACTTAACTTAGTGAACGTTACAAGTATCGGTAGAATTTAAATTTAAATTTTGGATATTAAATGGATAATGCGATTTAAAATCCAAATTTAGAAATTAAAACTAAAAAATAAAATAAAATAAAAAACCGACGTGGCCATCTCAGCCCTATTCAATGCTGCTTATAAATTGAACACCCACGATCACTTCTCTGTCAGTGTTACTCGATACGTTGACGAAATCGGAACTTCCTCTTCCACCTGCTACTGCCACAAGCTTTCAAACTCTCCGGCGGCTCTCCGATGACTTCTCCGGCTAGGTATATTCTTCTCTTGATGTTTGATGTGACTATCGTATCTTTGTCTCTGTATCTGTCTGTTCTCTTTTAAATCATCGGTTAATGTAGCAAAGGGGGGAATATCTCTTCTCTGATTAATTATGGCCTTCTTGTTATTTGTACTTGAACATTATATTTATGAAGAAGATGAGTATTCGGGTAAAGGTTTTTGGTGATAATGAGAAATGAACTGTAGTTTCAGATTTTTACGAAGAATTGATGGAAATTTTTGCGTTCTGTTCGTTTGGAAGTGAATGTAGGTATATGTAGGGATCGTTTTTATGTGTTTTTGTTCTGAATTAGTGCTTAATGGTGAGTGAGAACTATTGGTTTTGGGTTTGCTTAAGAGGGGAACGTGGTGAGATGAAAATCTGGGGGAGCTTTGTTTAATATCTGAAGCATTCCTTATAAGGGTGTGAAAACCTCTCCCTAGTAAGACACGTTTTAAAACTTTGAGGGGAAGCTCGGAAGGGAAAGCTCAAAGAGGACAATATCTGCTAGCGGTGGGCTTGGGTTGTTACAAATGATATTAGAGGCAGGCACCGAACAGTGTGCCAGTGAGGATGCTAGCCCCCAAGGGGGGTGGATTGTGAGATCTCACATTGGTTGGAGAGGGGAACGAAATATTCCTTATAAGGGTGTAGAAACCTCTCCCTAGTAAACATGTTTTAAAACCTTGAGGGGAAGCTCGGAAGGGAAAACCCAAAGAGGACAATATCTACTGTATGGTTCTATTCATATTTTGGGACGAGTTATGCTCTTTGGTTGACATGGAATCGAATCGATGGTAAGACGACCCTATTCAATACACTTATTACCAAAGGGAATGAGAACCTTCCAACCAGGCAGAATGGAAAATTCTTCCAACTGGATATAAGATCAGTGAGATTCTGAGAATATAGTCCTTTAAAGAATTTGTACACTTGCACCGACTAAAAGCAGTAAAAAGCACCTAGTCTAAGAAGTAGTCAAAAGGCTTAGCTTTGTCATTGAAAAGGCGGTCGTTTCTTTCTCTCTATAGAATCCAGCAGAAAGCTTTGTCCGAAAGATTCAGTTCATGGGTTCATGAGTTCTTTAGTGTGCCCGTTTTAAAAAGACTCGGACCGGGGAATACTGTAATTTCTCATTTGGAAAGTATATTTTCAGACTTCCCTTAAATTTTGCCTTAGCGGGTCAGGTCAAATAAATTAGTGTTGAACCATGAGGTTTTGCATAAAAGCATAGAGGTATGTTTATTGAGATGCATTCTAATTCGTTTGGTCCATATCCAACTTTTAAGAAACTTTCATATATTCTGGAATTTGCTCTGCTTCTAGATGGTGTTTAGAGAACTTTTATGCTTTATGAGATGCATTTGGTCCATACCGACGTTTTTAATTGCTTGTCCTTGTTGAATTTTGTATTAGTTCTAGAGGCTTATGTCCATTTGACAACAGATTTTAAAATCTACTTGAGTTTTTTTTTTTTTTTTTTTTGCCTGACATGTCTCAGGTTCAGAAGCCAAATTATGCATTATAATCTTAACCCTTACCCTAAATGTCAGAGGTTTGAATCTTTATCCACGTCTTGACCTAAAAAAAAGGCGACTCGGGGCAAATTATCACTAATAATCTTAAATTTTAAGATATTTTCTTCTTAACCTTTTCTTAATCATAAACGACAAGCTTCATATATTCTGTATTACAGCATAAAGTAAATGAGTGTTAGTTTCTTAAAAGTCGGCTATGATACAAGGGAATTGCAAATGTATGTGCATTGTAATGAAACATGTTTTGTTCTGATTATCTGTTTTCTGAGGAAATCCTTTATAGGGAATGTTAACAACTTAGAATTCAAATTAACTGTTATGACAATTAACCAAATTTGATCAATTTTGTTCTTTGTTCACTTGCAACCCCAGTATGTACCTCTTTCTTGGAAACTTACACCTTTCTCTATTTTAAGAATTTCTATTTGTTTGTCTCGTTCTCTCTCATGCTCATGAATACTCACCCAGACATCCAAATTCACATAATATCTACTGATAGCATAGGCCATCGCTACAGTATTCGATAGTCCAAGCATATCATTAACCTCGTGCCATTTTTCGTAGCGTTGGCATACTCATTTATATCTGTATCTGTCCCTGTAGCTTAGCCTCCAGGCATTCGCCTTTGTCTTCTTATGTAGTAACGTGAATACAACTCTGGCTTTGGAAAGAAACAAGTACATTAAGTGAATCCTCTCCGTGACATTTTGGCTGCTGTTTGAGAAAAAGTCATTTGTGCTTGAGAAATTTATTTTTTTGAAGAGACTGTGTGTAAGGAGAAATTGTTGGAGGTGGGTGTCGCAATCTGCTTGTATTTCTTTCACAGCCCATCTTCCATCTGTTGTTTCATCCATATCAGCTTCAAGACTAAAATATCCTTTCTTTTCCCCACAGATTTTCTCTTGACTAAATCGAAAGCTTAGGCCGAATTATATATTTTTGTTATGCTATCATACTTTCCTATCTTTTACCTTCTACTTATGATTATGCCTTTGTTCATTATGTCATGTGTCTCATATCATGCTGGTGACATCTTTCATGTTCTTCTCCCTACTCTGCGAACAAGACGAGCATGTCGCCTGCACTCCAAAAACACTATATCACATGCACAGAAGAGGATAGAAATTTCCAACACAACTTTTGCTTTTGGCAACGACTGTGTATTAATCTCAGACCTCTTATATTGAGATTGTATTAGATGTCTATGTTTCCCTCCTCACATTACCATTAGAACACTTCCAGGGCGATTTTTTACTTATGAGTTAATTGTTCTTATTGGACTTGAATGGTGATTGAACATCCTGATGTGAGGGAGATCCGTCTGTTTTTTTTTTCGTCCTTAATGTTTGTTCAATGAATGGTATGACAGAGAGCCAGCAGACTATGTTGAGATCATATTGCTCCTTGTATTGCAGGGTTGAGGAAACAAGAAAAAATGAGGCAGAATCATTAAATATTCGACACCGCATACTCAATGTGGCTCCCATCAATAGCATGCCATATATTGGTCCACCTCTACCACACAGCTACGTTCCTTCTTCTCCACGAGTTGAAGATCCGGAGGCTATAGTGAAGGTTGGACCAGCTATGGTATATTGTCCTCTCACGACCAGTAAAAAATGGGATCATATTGTATCTGCCTCCAAAACTGGGGTCTCCCTCACTGGGACTGCAGCCATGGGACAAGTTGGTCCAGTCATTGGACGTGTGGACATTGGCGAGAACGAGAATTCATACTTCTTCCGTGTTTCTCTTCCAGGGGTGGCTAGAGATCAAAGTGAGTGTTTGTTGAAACTGATCAATTTTCTCACTTCGCCACCATAATGTGCAACGTTTCGTGTTATTTGTAATATGGGCACAAGATCAGTTCTCTTTTCTGTTTTTCATTGTCGCAATCGCATTGAGTTGTGTTTGGTGCACATGAAAATTATCTATCTGACCAGACTATTGTTTCATGGCAGCAGACAGCTTCAGTTGTGACATGGAGCCGGATGGGAATGTCAAAATAAAAGGAGTAACAACAACAGGGGAGAGCATAGTATGTAAGAATTCACAAGTATTTCGGATGCAATCTAGAAATCTATGCCCACCAGGTCATTTCTCTATCACTTTCCAGCTACCTGGTCCTGTCAATAACCTACAATTTTCAGGTGCTTTTGGTGCTGATGGGATTTTAGAAGGCACTGTACCTAAAAGGTGATAACAGGCTTAAATGATTTTGGGGTGGAGGGTGTGGTAGTGGGTTATAATACAGAGATGATTTAGGCTCATTTTGGTATGTTGTTTAGGAAAAGGCCTTTCTGTAGAAGACAGTTATTCATTAAGAAACATGGCCTATTAGGAAGGAAGTTAGATCATTTTCTCTCTCACAGTTCATAGAAGGAGATGCTTTGAAAGGACCAGCTTAGTTTTCTCGTCCAATCTCCCAGAAATTCATCACAATGCTATGGAATTTGTGATTTTGTTAAAAGATCTGATGTATAGATAACAAGCGACTAGTTCATTTTACTATCCAGTTTCATGATCTCTGGATCTCTCTCTCCATCTGTGACTGAAACTGTGTAACAGGTCACATAGCTGAAAGAACCTCACTTTTGTTACAAGCATCAAGTAAATTTGGTTTGGTTTTTACTCTGAGAAAACGAAACAATTGAAATCGTAGCAGAAGTAGAACGATTCTGGATTCAAGTCGATTTCAAGTAAACCTATGATCCAATTAAAAATGGTTGAATGATTCTAATTCTTACCTGCAACTGTTTTGTCCATTCCATTCTGGCACTCCTGACACTCTTTCAATCATCTCTTGGGTTTACCTCCTTTTTCTACTGTGCGGTGTCATGATTTTGACACGCTCACAACCAGCTTTAAGGAGAATTCAAGGCTCTTATATATTTTTTGTCGGCTTTGTAACTTTATCAGACCTTAGGCGAGGTTTGTCTTTGCCAACTGAACATCGCTTGTGGGGAATTCAAGCTTGTTCGACGATGTTGAAGATTGATTGACTTGACTTGCCCGGTTTGATTGCTTTTTCAGTTTCTTAGTTTGGACACGGTAATATGGAACTATTGATGGGTGCAATACTAGCATCATTTGCTATGAAGGTAGCAACTTTACTTCAACAAAACTGTGCCCAAGAGTTTTTCCTATTCTTTTATGCTTTAACATATCTCTAGCAAGCTTCATTTCCTGCCAATTACTGGCTCTAGCATAAATATTTGATAGAAGTACATAAACACCACTGCTGGAATGCTTTAGCTCTGCTATGTGACTCTTCACTCTGTTGGCAAGGCCTACATTTCCATAAATTTCACAGCCATTCAGAATAGAACTCCATATTGTTGCATTAGGCTGCATTGGCATTTTCTTCAGGAACTCCTGGGCCTCTTCGAACTGACCTGCTCGACTCAAGAGATCGATCATGATGCCATAATGCTCCATGGTAGGCTCGATACTGTAAACCTCAGTCATGGAGGTGAACTGTTGCTGACCTTCTTCAACTAACCCGAGATGGCTACATGCCCATAGAACTCCAATGTAGGTGACCCGGTCGGGAGCAACGTCAGCTTCTGCTTTCATTCTTCTGAACATATGCAGTGCTTCTTCGCCTTTGCCGTTGATTGCTAAGCCTAGTATCATCGTCGTCCAGGCCATTACGTCTTTCTTCTGCAACTTGCTGAAGATCTTCAACGCAGTATCTGCATCTCCAGCTTTGGCATACATGTCCATAAGAGCAGTTCCAATGGTAACGTATTCGCCAAAGCTCGTTTTTAACACACGAGCATGTAGACTTCGCCCTGTCGATTGAAACCCCAGCTGGGTGCAAGCACTTATCACACTCAGAAATGTTGCTTTATCAGGAACAAATCCAGCCAATCCCATGTCAACAAAAAGACCTAACGCTTCCACGCCTCGGCCATATTGACTATAAGCACCGATCATCGAATTCCAAACAACCAAGTTCCTTTGAGGCATTTTATCAAATAGATTCCGAGCAGTCTCCAACTTGCCACATTTTGCATACATGTCCATGATTGCAGTTGCAAGTATTACATTGAAGCAAGAATTTGTTTCGAATGGATCGTAACCAAGTTGCCAGAGACGATTGTGAACAAATTTTCCAGCGTCGATATCCCTGCAACGAGCAGCTGCAGCCAAGGCAGTGGCCATGGTGATTTCATTAGGCTCCACACCTTCATTCTCCATATCTTGGAACAATCTCAAAGCTTCTCTAGCCTGATGATTGTTCACAAACCCTGCAATTAATGAAGTCCAAGCGACCACATTCCATTTGGGAATAAACTCAAATACCTTCAGCCCAGAACTCAAATCTCCACAAGAAACATACATATTAAGCAAACAAGAACAAGTATACGAATCTAATTCAAACCCAGTTTTCACAATTCGACTGTGAACGCCTTGCCCGTATCGAAGAAGATCGATTATGGAGCACACTTTCAACACAAAAGGGAAGGTGAAATGGTCTGGGGAGAAGCCTTTACGCTGCATTTCTTCATACATAAACAGAGCTTCAAACTTGTCACTGCCATTGCAGTAGCCTTTGATCATCGAGTTCCATATGTAGACACTGCGCTGATCAATGCCATCGAAAACTGATCTTGCGTATTCGATGTCACCCAGTTCGGAATTTGCGCAAAAATCAATAAGTCTGCTGCAGGGGATTATGTTCTTGATGAATGAAGTAGTAACCATCAGGCTGTGTATTTGCTTCAACTCCTTCATGGTTTTGCATTTTTCCAAGAATCTTATAATACTGTAATAATTCTGCTTCATTTTCTTCGTTTCTCCAGCAGATGGGCAAAGATTGAAGATCATAGAAATGGACGAGAAGTGAAAATTGGATCTTTTTCTTCACTCGAAGAGGGGGAGCATTGAAATTTGGAACTTCTAAATGGAAATCGAAAAAAAAGTCACCTTAAGTAGGACCTACCGGTCTTTACCGGTCTTTACTTACAACTTTAGTCGAGGTTCTTCTATCACTATAGTTTACTGTTCTTCAGTGCTATAGAAAAAAGAGGATGGGTCGCTGGACTTGCCTGAACATATACCCGCAAAGAGCAGGAGCTTTGTTCTTTCAACACTCGAACAAGACCTCTCAGCTGCCTGTTTAAAAAGGAAACCACAAACGACTTTCTGAATAGAATGTGTTGGTTGCAGCAGCTGTGTTCTTGGCTGCTTGAAAACTTGGCTTTATCACATCCGATAGAGGGGAACTTTACGATCACTTTTAGAACCAGTAAGAAAACTAAATAGAACAGGGTTTTCTTTTCTCATAGAAACTGTCCCAATAATTTAGTTCGAGAAGAAAAAACTGCTTATATATATAATATATATATATATATATATATAGATAGAGGTAATCGAAGAGCTCTCAGAAGATTTTCTTACCTTCAATTTTTCTTCTCAAACTCTTCATCTTTGGACGGTAAAACCCTAATTTTCCAGCCCATTTTTGCACCTCAGATCTTCTCAATCCCAAGGCAATCAGAATGCCGAAAAGGCCAAATCCCCAAACGAAATGTTTCGAAATCCCACTTCTCTGCCACAATTGAATTAATGCAACGCTAAATAGAGCAAATCCAAGAGCTCCACAAATCGCATCGAGCTCAAAATCAGTGAAAACGCACAAAGCAAGACCACAAAGAATCAAAAACCCAATCAACAATGGGGTTTTCTTCCTCTTACCTCTCCATCCATCATAGCCGCCTCCACCAAATCTCCTCCACAACCGCGAACCACCTCCATTCCCATTTCCGCCGCTCAATTCCGCAACGACCAAATCCAGAGGCGGCGGTAAGATCTTAAGATTGGAGGCTAAGAGAGACGCCAATTCAAGCACTAATTTGGTCGATCTCAGAAACACGGGTCTCCTCCTCTTCTTCCTGGCGCAAATGATCGACGTTTGAGCCCGAAATCCATCGGAAACTGCAACAAGGGTCGAGAGAAATGTCGAGTTGGAGGGGATTAGGGGATTTGAAATGGTGAAATTGAGAAGTGGGTTGAAGAAAATGGAGGGATGTGAAGAAGGAGCTATGGCTGTGGTCTGCATTTTACTCTGATGCTTTGCCTCTCGGCCGATGGATCGAGGAAATGACCAATGAGAATGACCGTTAGGGATCCACTCTTCGGAGTTCACAAAAAAAATTTGAAAATTTACCCTAAATTCATCCCCTAATTTTGATATTAATATATATAATATAATTATAATTTTCCAAAATCAACTAAATAATTTAAAATCTTTTTCAAACGCATAATGTTCAATTATTATTTTTTTAATAATATTTCAAATAAATAAATAAACAAAAATAACTATTTTTATTAAAATTTACATAAATCATAATTGACATTATTTGATTTATTATAAACAAAAAAATAAAAAATAAAAAATAAATAAATCTAATAAAATGAATTTTACCATTTTATTTATTTTTAGATGCACATTATCCCATATAAAATTAACTTTTGATTTTGTTTTTTAATTTTATTTTTAACGAGTTAAATTATCCAATCTTTTGTATTTGTATTTAATCTCAACGTTGGATCTTAGCACTCCAAAAATTTTGTCGGTACAAATGATTTAGGCCTGTGATCGGTTTGAAAAAACTAGCTACGGAACTACCGAGCACAAAGGATTAAGGACTTATCCAGTGTGAGATATCACATTGTTCGAGGGACTACTGGAGTATCTAATCTCATTCGCTCCCCTAACGTTCGTCTCTCAGTATGAACGTTGGCCAAGCATTTGGAGTTTTTATGAGTTCGGTAAGATGAAGTTGATTGTTGCTCATAAACAGATAAGGATGTTGGATGATGGAAGTCCCACATCGACTAATTTAGGGTGTGATCATGGGTTTATAAGTGAGGAATACTAACTCCATTGGCATGAGGCGACTCCTTGTTCGAGGGGAGGTGTTGGATGATGGAAGTCCCACATCGACTAATTTAGGGTGTGATCATGGGTTATAAGTGAGGAATACTAACTCCATTGGCATGAGGCGTTTTGGGGAAACCCAAAGCAAAGCCAGGAGAGCGAGCTTAGGCTCAAAGTGGACAATATCATACCATTGTGGATAGTAAATTCTTTTTATTCTGTATTTTATAAATCTTTAATATATTCTATGTTTAAAAAATTAGATATAAATATTTATTCATACCAAATTTTATTATATATAATATTAAATTATTTTTGTAAAAAATTTGGGTTATATAAAAAATATAATTCGAAAAACTAAAAATCTAGAGTTATTAGTTGAAATTTAAGTTATAATTATAATTTAATATAATTTATATAAATTGTGAGTCGGCATGTCGTTCAATCGAATTGTCGTTCTCATTGTAAATCCTTGTCGGGAAGGGGCATGGAATTGCAGGGCACTGCGCCATTGGAGATGGAGACAAGCAGTTCCTCTTCCGACGATACGAACCCTTGCCCGATCTGCCTCGGACCCATAATTCAACCTTCCTATCTTGACAAATGCTTCCGTACGTCCTTTTTTTCTCTCAATCTGATTGTTCTTTCGTATTTCTTGAATTTTCCGGACATCTGAACGGATAATTAATTTAGAAATTTTGTTTGTTTGTATGAATTAGGGTTTTTCTTTTTCGTGTTCTTATGGTGATCGACTTGAAATTATCCCTTTTATGTGTTACTGTATCATCAAAAGAACCACTCCGTTGTCCTTTTAGGGGATTTCGGCTTTTAGCTCTCCCCAGTTATTGAGGTTTCCGCTACTGTTCTTTATATTCGATGGAAGAAACTGATGATTATATTATCATGAAAGATAGAATTAACTGGTTTCATTGGGGATAAAGATAAATTAGCTAATTCTGTAGCTTTGGAGTGGACTTAAAGTTTTTCTGGAGATGCTCTATTCGATCCAATATTCAGTTCTTTAGTGATGTACGCTTTAGGCAAGCAATTTGGAGCGTATATAATGACATCTTCCTGTCAGAGAAAAACAGAAACAGCTGCGAGAGTGCTATGGATTTGAGAGATCCCACATCGGTTGGAGTGGGGAACGAAACATTCTTTATAATGGTGTGGAAACCTCTCCTTAGTAGACGCGTTTTTAAAACCTTGGGGGGAAAGCCCAAAGAGGATAGTATCTGCTAGCGGTGAGCTTGGACTGTTACAAATGGTATAAGAGCCAGACACCAGACGGTGTGCCAACAAGGATGCTAGGCCCCAAAGGGAGTGGATTATGAAATGCCACATCGATTGGAGAGGGGAACGAATGTCAGCGAGGACGTTGGGCCCGGAATGGGGGGTGGATTGTGAGATCCCACATCGGTTGGAGAGGCAACGAAGCATTCTTTATAAGGGTGTGGAGACCTCTCCTTAGCATATGCGTTTTAAAAACCTTGAGGGGAAGCTCGAAAGGGGAAAGCCCAAAGAGGACAATATATGTTAACGGTAGGCTTGGGCCGTTACAGGATTTCTTTGATATGATGAATGTACTCAAAGATAAACTCCGTTAACGTCTTTCAGATGAATATCTTCATTTAATTTACTTTTAATGTACTTCCTTTTGTAAGTTTGGGTGAACTTGATCATTTAATTTGCTCTAACGAAATTATTCGATCATTCATGTTAAGTACGATATACTATTTAGCAAAAAGGAACGTCAACAAACTTCGCTAAGGAGTTCGAAAGCTTTTAATTCTATTTCTCTGTCATGCAGATAAATTTTGTTACAATTGCATTGTGCAATGGACTAAAGTGGTTTCTGGAAAGCACTCTTGCACACTTTCATCCATTAAGTGCCCTTTATGCAAGGTACTATTTTCTTCCCCTGTTAATCTTGTCTTAGTTTAGCATTCCATACTCTGTATAGCATTTCTTATTTTTTACATTTAATCAACAGACAGAAAGTCCTTCTATAATACATGGATTAGATGGACATTGTTTCCAAAGACATTATGTTAATCAGGATTTTCAGGATAGGTATCTTCCTGTTGATACTTCCCCTAGGTTTTCCTGTTCTATTCTTATTTTCTGTGTTTTAATTGACTATGGATTATAATTGATGTTATTTGCAGCTTTATCTTATCAAAAGCTCAAAAGTATAGATTACAGTGCTATTATACTGAACCAGGTTCGTTTCCGTGTTGATGCTCCAACATTTACATCATGATTACTTGGATTAATGAATGTCGCTGTACGTGTAGGTTTCTTGGATGACATATTCAGTGTACAGAAGTATTGGAAGTTACGGAAGTATCTACAGGCAAACCAGTGGCTCGAAGTTTGGTTGAAAAGGGAACTTCAAGCTTTGATTCAGGTTCCTGACTGTGTTTCTTACATTGCATTTATACTTCTATGGGTGCTGCTTCCTTTGCCCCCTTCTTTGTCCTGGAGAATGGTTTACACCCAATGTCAAACAAAATTCCCTAGACCAAAGAGGCGGGTGGAAAGGAAGAAAGCTTTCTGTTCCTCATTCCCAGGTTATCCTATGGTCGGATTACCAGTAATTAATGAAATTCTTAGTTCCAAAATGGGACGTGGGCATGTAAAAAGGTAGGAAAGGGATGGGGTTTCTCTCGTTTATGGCACAATAACCCCTAGCAGGTTTCACTCCCTTTGATTGAAGATTTGAGAACTCTGTTTATGAGATCCCACGTCAGGTGGGGAGGAGAACGAAGCATTTCTTATAAGAGTGTGAAACCTCTCCGTAGTAGACGCGTTTTAAAATTGTGAGGTTGACTGCGATACAGAACGGGCTAAAGCGGACAATATCTGCTAGCAGTGGGCTTGGACTGTTACAAATAGTATCAGAGCCAGACACTGAGCAGTGTGCCATCAAGGACGCTGGGCCCTAAGGAGGGTGGATTGTAAGATCCCACATCAGTTGGAGAGAGGAACGAAGCATTCCTTATAAGAGTATGGAAACCTCTCCCTAGTAGACATGCTTTAAAATCGTGAGGCTGACGGTGATACGTAACGGGCCAAAGCGGGCAATATTTGCTAGTGGTGGCTTGGGCTGTTACATAGTTTTATTTCAATGGTTGAGAAAAACTGTGTATTGTGGATGTCGGTGTTGGTGTTGTGGCTGTCGAAAGTAGGCAAGATGAGGTAAAGATATGTCTGTAGACTGTGGGGAGGGATTACTGTAGACTAAACAGGATAGCAGTAGCAGGTGTATGATACCGTTTCTATGGCACAGTTTCTTGATTGATCCATTCTGTTCTTATGTATTACAGTTCCTTATGGATGATGACTGATAGTCTCCTTTCCTTTTTAAAGGAAGAAGATGTTGACATAATTATGCACCACCTGCTTGGTTCAATTCATTCATTTTTTAGTAGGTAATAACCATCCACAATACCCAGCTCCCATAAACCTATCATTAAACGTCATTTTTATGCTTTTCGTTCGGGTTTGGCTGGTAGAATACCCTTAGTCACTATGACTGTAACAGCCCAAGGCTACCGCTAGCAGATATTGTCCCCTTTGGTCTGTTACATATCGCCATCAGCACGGTTTTAAAATGCGTTTTTAAAAAGATGTGAAGCTGATGACGATACGTAACGGGCCAAAGCAGACAATATCTGCTAGCGGTGAGTTTGAGCTGTTACAAATGGTATCAGAGCTAAACACTGGGCGGTGTGCCAGCGAGGACGTTGGGCCCTGAAGGGGGGTGGATTGTGAGATCTCACATCGGTTGGAGAGGGGAACGAAACATTTCTTATAAGAGTGTAGAAACCTCTCCCTAGTAGATGCGTTTTAAAACTGTGGAATTAAGTTGTTACAATCATCTATCCACGTGAATGTAAATATGCATGGTACCTGATTACACTCTGAAACCTGCTTCTTGTTCTTTGTTTTTCCTCAAAGAAATGAACCTAGGTATCAAACAGAAACTCCCCAGCTGAAGAGGGAAAGGTTTAACAGCATGATCCTTGATGCAGCAAAGCCATTCCTGTCAGAAAGAGCGGACCGGTTCGTGCTCGAGTTGGAGCTGTTTCTTGCTTCAGGTTTAAACATCGAAGCCTATGATTCGGTTTACTTGCAACGGCTGGGTTGGAACAAGCCTGTCGGACCCAGCATGGCGGTAGAAGATCTTGGACACGAACCTGTAACTCCATACTTGTTTATCTTTGACTATGACCCTGATGATGGTGATTAAACAAGTTCTTATGAAATTGAATTGTTTTTTTGTGACAATAACTCCTGTGTTATCTCCCCACCTTCCTGTCTGAGTTTAATGAAAAGTTGGTCGAATCTGATGATAACTTTCCATTCGAGTATCGGTAGCTCTTTTCACTTGAATCTCTCAAGTTGTTTGTTGAAACTTTTAACTTTTCATTTGATTATCGGTTGACTACGTATTAACATTTCGCTCGTTGAGAGGGGCTGCTTACCAAACCCATCAGACACAAATAGGGAAATGACTGATTCGGATTCTGAGGCAATATATCTGTTAGGGTTGTTCATGGGTCAAGTCGGGTTGTGTTGCGGTTGTGTTGCATTAAAACATTTGTAGACTTAACTTAATGTTCGGTTAAAAAATTAAAGATATTAACGAAACTTGGAAGCAGTATTTTGGCATTTTGTGGAAGCTCGTGTTGGGCTGGAAAGTCACATGAAACACGAGGAATAAACAAAGCCTTTTGGTTTCAATGATCAACGAATCAGCGCCAACGATTTGTTTCGTTCGCTGTGGGGGACAGTGCAGAGGCACCCCAGAAAGGCTAGAAGCTTTTGTCGAACTTCATTACAAAATAATGGAAGTTAAAGCCAGAGCTCCTGGGAAAATCATACTCGCCGGTGAACACGCCGTCGTCCATGGTTCCACCGCCGTCGCTGCTTCCGTCAACCTCTACACTACAGCTTCAGTTCGATTGCCATGTTCTTCAGGTGCTCATTCTATCTCTCTCACTCTCATTTGAGGTTGACTTTTATTTGGGTGTTTGGAACTGAAGCGTATGATATGGAAGGTGAATTTGAAGAGTATTAGTTTCCTTCATGTGCCTGTTCTAATTTGCTTGATTCCCATTTGAATTTTGATGATATTTCTATGTCATTTTTATGGGGTGTTATTAACGCTTCCTTTTGTAGATATTACATCTCGGTTAGGTATCATATTTGACCCTCTGGTATGATATTTAATCTTCCATTAAGGTTTGCTATAGGTATCGTATTCGATCCTTGTATGATATTCAATTTTCTATTACGATTTATCATAGGTATCATATTTGACATTTGTATGATATTTAGTCTTCGATTACGATTTACCATAGGTATCATATTTAACCTTGTATGATATTTAGTCTTCCATTTCGGTTTACCATAGACATCATATTTCACCTTGTATGATATTTAGCCTTCCATTACGGTTTACCATAAGTATCATATTTGATCTTGTATGATATTCAGCCTTCCTACGGTTTACCATGGTATCATATTTGACCCTTGTATGATATTTAGCCTTCCATTATGGTTTATCATAGGCATCATATTTGACCCTTCATGATATTTAGCCTTCCATTACGGTTTACTATAGACATTATATTTGACCCTTATGATATTTCGCCTTCCATTCCGATTTATCATAGGTATCATATTTGACCCTTGTATCGTATTTGGCCTTCCATTATGCTTTACCATAGACATCATATTTGACCCTTTATGATATACAGCCTTCCATTACGATTTACCATAGGTATCATATTTGACCTTTGTATCATATTTAGCCTTCCACTATGGTTTACCATATGTATCATATTCGACCTTATATGATATTTAGTCTTCCATTACGGTTTACCATATGTATCAGATTTGACCCCGGTTTGATATTTAGTCTTCCATTCCAGTTTACCATAGGTATCGTATTTGACCCTTGTATGATATTTATCCTTCCATACCATAGGTATCGTAAAAGACAAATATTTTGTATCCATTTATTGTTCTTTTCATTTCCTTGGTAACTTTCACCACCGTTTAAGTACGGTGATTTTAGCAAATATTCTCACCCTCGAGTCTTTACCCACACTTTTCCTCATCAAATTACATTTCTTATCAGACAAGGATGATATTGTGAAACTCCAACTGAAGGACCTAGCACTTGAGTTTGCATGGCCAGTTAGTAGAATCAAGGAGGCTTTGGGTGGATTCGTTGGTCCCATCTCGACACCCACATCATGCCCTGCTGAGTGCTTGAAAGCAATTGCATCTCTTGTTGAGTATCAAAACATTCCGGAGGCTAAAATTAAGCTTGCCTCTGGAGTGTCAGCATTCCTTTGGCTCTATTCTTCCATTCTAAGGTTTGTATTTCATTCATGAAAGGTTTGAAAGATTTTAACTTGTTCATCCTCCATTTCACTTATTATGCTCTCTTGTCTTTCAGATTTGTGCCTGTTGATGTAGCCATCACGTCTGAGCTTCCTCTTGGATCAGGCTTGGGCTCATCTGCTGCATTTTGTGTTGCCATTTCAGCTGCTCTGCTTGCTTTATCAGGCTCTGTGAATGTCGATCAGGAGCAGTGTGGATGGATGGTATGTAAAGAAGATGAGCTAGTTTTGTTGAACAAGTGGGCCTTTGAGGGTGAAAAGATAATCCATGGAAAACCTTCTGGAATAGACAATACTGTGAGCACATATGGTATGCAAAATCCATTTTCTTCTTATCGTAATCCTCTCACTTTGAGATCCCACGTCGGTTGCAGAGGGAAACGAAGTATTCCTTATAAGGGTGTGGAAATCTCTCTCTAGTAGACGCGTTTTAAAACCGTGAGGCTGATGGCGATGCGTAACGGGTCAAAGCAAACAATATCTGCTAGCGGTGGGCTTGGGCCGTTACAAATGACATTAGAGCCAGACACCGAGCGGTGTGCTAGCGAGGATGCTGGACCCTCAAGGGGGGTGGATTGTAAGATCTCATATCGGTTGGAGAGGCGAACGAAGCATTCCTTAGAAGGGTGTGGAAACCTCTCCCTAGTAGATGCGTTTTAAAACCGTGAGGCTGACGGCGATATGTAACGGGTCAAAGTGAATAATATCTGCTAGTGGTAAGCTTTGACTATTACGAATAGTATCAGAGCTAGACATAGGGCGATGTGCCAGAGAGGACGCTGGACCCACGAGGGGGGTGGATTGTGAGATCCCATATCGGTTGGAAGGGGGAACGAAGCATTCCTTATAAGGGTGTCGAAACCTCTCCCTAGTGGATGCGTTTTAAAATCGTGAGGCTGACGGCGAAACGTAACGGGTCAAAGCGGACAATATTTGTCAACGGTGGGTTTGGGCTGTTACAAATGATATCAGAGCCAGACATTGGACGGTGTGCCAGCGAGAACGCTGGACCCTCAAGAGGGGTGGATTGTGGGATCCCAATCGGTTGGAGAGGGCAACAAACCATTTATAAGGGTGTGAAAACCTCTCCGTAGCAAACGTGTTTTAAAACCGTGAAGTTGACGACAATACGTAACAGATGAAAGCAAACAATATCTACTAGCAGTAGACTTGAACTGTTACAAATGGTATCAGAGCCAGACACCAAGCAATGTGCCAGCGAGGATGCTGGACCCCTAAAGGGAGTGGATTGTGAGATCCCACATCGGTTGGAGAGTGGAATGCTTGGAGAGTGGAATGAAGCATTCCTTATAAGGGTGTGGAAACCTCTCTCTAGTAGACGCGTTTTAAATCGGGGAGGTTGACGGCGATACATAACGGGTCAAAGCAGACAATATCTAATAGCAGTAGGCTTGGGCTATTACATTTTCAAACCTCAATTCGTATCAATGTTCTTGTCTATCTCATACAAGAAAATCCTATGTATCAGGTAGCATGATCAAGTTCAGGTCAGGCAGTTTGGATCTCATTAAATCCAATATGCCATTGGAAATGCTTGTTACAAACACAAAGGTTGGAAGAAACACAAAGGCTTTAGTGGCTGGTGTTTCAGAAAGGGCCATCAGACATCCTGATGCAATGAGCTCTGTGTTCAACGCTGTCGATTCTATCAGCAAGGAGTTATCAATCCTTCTTCAGTCATCAGCTCATGACGACATGTCCCTAACTCAGAAGGAAGAACAGTTGGCAGAGTTGATGGAAATGAATCAAGGCTTACTTCAGTGTATGGGGATAAGCCATGGTTCTATCGAAACCGTCCTCCAAACGACTTCGAAATACGGGCTAGTTTCCAAATTGACAGGAGCTGGAGCTGGAGGCTGTGTTCTTACGCTGTTGCCTAACTGTATCCTTTTTCTGTTTATGGAGTATTATGGCTTTGACTCTTCATATGCTCTTAAACAACATTGCCACGGGTCCAATGTGATCAATTAATGGGACTTAGTTGGAAAATGTTCTTGTAAGATCCCACATCAGTTGAGGTTTGTTGAGCCTCAAAGGAGAGTAGATTGTGAGATCTCACGTCGGTTGGAGAGGAGAATGATGCATTCTTTATAAGGGTGTTGAAACCTCTCCCTAGAAGACACATTTTGAAACCTTGAGGAAAACCCCGAAAGAAAAAATTCAAAAAAGACAATATCTATTAGCGGTGGGCTTGGATTGTTACAGTTCTCACTCTATCATTAGCTCAAGTAGCTGTCGTTTCTGGCGTTTATGTCACCTTTTAATGACTCCCTTCAGAATTATGGGAAGTGATAAGTTTCAAAATATTATCAGTTTTCTAACTGATACGGTTTCATTAGATGCAATGATAAGTGATTTATCTTATTGCAACCACAAGCAGCATATTTTTTTATGTATTTTCTTAACTATGTGGAACAGTGCTTTCAGGGACCATTGTTGATGAAGTAATTGCAGAGCTCGAGTCATGTGGGTTTGAATGCTTCATAGCTGGGATTGGAGGAAAAGGGGCCGAGATCTCGTTCCATGATTTAGTTTGAAAAATTTTCAAGCGATTCTTTGAATGAAATGAACTCTTTTTCTTTTGTTTCTTTCCTTTCACGAAGTTTAATAAACTTGCATGTAATTTGAAGATTTCTTAAAATCATGATTCACTTCTCGGTAGACGTATTAGGTTGGTCTCACTTTGATATGCACACATCTTGACGGTATATTTATAATTTGCAAGAGATAGACGACGTGCAAAATAGAGAAAAACAGTGCACATTAGTATGGTACTTGTCACACTGGCCCAGGTTAAATAAACAAGTTTAGCGCCGAATTTAGTCTTTGGGTCGAAGGCCTAAAGAGATGGTTAGTAAATGATCAACTTGATGATTAGCTCGTCTTCACCCGGATTCGTCAAGCACAATTTTACTCATAGAGGATGAAATACTTAAATGTCAACTAAAGTTAGCCTACTCTAATTACTTTATAGTGTGATTTGGCTTAATTTCATTAATAGGCAACCTAGTTTGAATGACTGGAAAATTATCTTATACATAACGATCCGCAAATATAATCCATATTATTTAAGACCTGTTTGGAGGTAGAGTTAGCAATGATAGTGATTTAATGTATCTAAGTCCAAATTTTTACAATTCATACCATAGATAGGTTTAGAAAGATCTTTCGAGTTCTAAAACTTAGAGGTGTACATGAGTTGGGTTGGATTAGATTGGGTTGAGAGAATTTTAGACCAACTTAAAATTTCGGGTTGGTATCTGACCCAACCTAACCTTATTTTTATAAAATTTTGGAAAAGACAACAAAGAACAAAATTGTAAAGGATGAAAACAACTAAAGAGTTGTTCCATTTACTCCATCAGGAATGGATGTATAAAGTTAAACAGGAACCTAATACCCTTCATGAATAAAGCAAATATTGCTACAACAAGCAAATTATAAAGCTATCAAAATGGGAGAAGAACCAAAAAAGATAAGTACCTTATATACCGGTTATTTGCTCAACTCTTCCTTGTCCAAACAAACCTGTTGCCTGCTCCTTGACCTTGACCTTGCAGCAGAATCATGGCCTTGGCCTCCCAGAAACTTGGCTTCTTCCAAATTTTTACAATTCATACCATAGATAGGTTTAGAAAGATCTTTCGAGTTCTAAAACTTAGAGGTGTACATGAGTTGGGTTGGATTAGATTGGGTTGAGAGAATTTTAGACCAACTTAAAATTTCGGGTTGGTATCTGACCCAACCTAACCTTATTTTTATAAAATTTTGGAAAAGACAACAAAGAACAAAATTGTAAAGGATGAAAACAACTAAAGCGTTGTTCCATTTACTCCATCAGGAATGGATGTATAAAGTTAAACAGGAACCTAATACCCTTCATGAATAAAGCAAATATTGCTACAACAAGCAAATTATAAAGCTATCAAAATGGGAGAAGAACCAAAAAAGATAAGTACCTTATATACCGGTTATTTGCTCAACTCTTCCTTGTCCAAACAAACCTGTTGCCTGCTCCTTGACCTTGACCTTGCAGCAGAATCATGGCCTTGGCCTCCCAGAAACTTGGCTTCTTCCTCTACAGCCTTGCCCATGTCTTGCTGCTATTGGCAGGCTTAGTGCATTGTGATGGTTATCTCTCTCTCCTCTAGTTCCACAGCACTATACACACAAACACAAGAGTTTCGTAACTCCTAATCGGGTTCGGTTAGAAATCACGACTCTCCATAATAGTATGATATTGTCTATTTTGAACATAAGCTTTCATGGTTTTGCTTCTAGTTTCGCCGACCAAAAAGCTCATATAAATGAAGATTGCATTCTTTACTTATAAACCAATGATCTTCTCCTTTAGTCAGACTACTTCTCTTAATAATCCTGGCTCATGTTTGGCTGTCTGTAAACACACAAACAGTTCCATAGTTCCCATATCATTTTCTCAATGCTGCCTCACAAAAGCTTACACTCAATTATATCTATCATTTTGCAGTGAAGGAAGCGCTTTTCAAAGCCATGAACGGGTACAGAGAGTTAAGTAAACTTCCCTCCATGAAGAGGAACTCCAAAGCAGACTGCCTCGTCATGCAAATGGCTTGGGAATTCGATGACCAGTCGACCATCATCAGCAAGTTCATCAGCGGCTCCACCATCTCTCCAAGCAACCTCACCCAACTACCCAGTCTCCCCGACTACCTATTGCAGTGTAAGATCGAGCTCAACAACACGAAAACGGGTCTGATCTTGCCCCTCTACATCCCCAGCTTGGTGTTGAATCTTGTTCTCGATGGATGTACAGGTTCCCAAATGACCAAGTACTTGAGCAAACCTGAATTCACGTCGGTGGGAATTGGGTATTATCAACAATGGGCAGTGATCGCTTTGGGCACCGATTCGCCCCTCGGAAGCTTTAATTCTGCCGTGAATTTGTCTGATCTGGGCCTTAGATATTTTTACTTCGCGTCGTCCTTGTTGGTAGGGTTGTTTCTTCTCTCTTGTTGAGACCGTTGTGTGCTGGTTTCCATCTGAAACGACATGTCGGCATGGTTAGGAAAATTTGAAGGCGTGGTTGCACAATAATTGACTTCTTATATTTTTATTAATTATGAAAATGTCCATGATTATCACTTTTTATTTTTTATTTATTTTTGGATAAGAAAAGCATGCTTTATGGATGCGTTTATGTTTGGCTAGAATTTAGAAAGATTTTAATTGTTTTTTAAGAGTTACAGTAATATTTATATTAAAAAATTGAAATAAAAGACACTGGGTTAAATGTGTTCGTGGAATCTAATTACCAAAAATTAAATAGTTTTAAGAGTTTTTCAACTTTCTTTTTAATAAAATATAAAACAATTCAAAAAAGTCATGAAACATAGTCAATTAAATAAGAATAGTACCTTAAGTAAAGTTGATATATATAGAAATATAAATGTAGTTTACTGATTAATTAATACACCTATTTTAATTTCTTTTCAAGTAGGAAATTCAAACTTCATTTTCACTTTTATTGTATTTAAAGAAAAGAATCTTCAATTTTGATATCTAACTACTCATCTTCTACTAACATATTAGGTATATAAAAAAGTTCCAACATAATTTTTAATGGGTCTTAGATTACAAAATGCGGCATCTTTTTATTCTTAGATTTTGAGTTTAGCTTTTAAATCTTAAATTTTTTATATTTTACACCTCTCCTCTTAAATAACTGTGACTTGTGTTAGTTTTTTGTTTTTGGTATTTGGTGTTAATATTTAATAAATTAAACTATTGAAAAGCTAACTCAAATTATTAAAATTGGACATTAGTGAATACTCAAGATAAATGAATAAGATATTAATGTGTATTGACCAAAAAGAAACTAAATTCAACATCGCTACATTTTGAAAGTGAAGTGCAAGTAAAATTTGAAAATCAAACAGAAATAATACTCAAAATCTAAAGCTTAAAAGCTTAAAGATCAAACATAAATCGTGTAATATTTTGAAATCTAACATCAAACAGGGACCACACTAAAAATCTAAGAATATATCAGGAAACAATACTCAAAATCTAAAGATAAATACTTTGATCCTATTTAACATTGTTAAGGATTGGATAAGTGTTAAATACAAAAGCAAAAGAGAGGGGAAGGAGGTTCGAAAATTGGGATGGAAATGCATGGGAAGAGGGGCAGGTGGAAGAGGTTGGAAGAAGAAACGTGTCTTTTTAGGCTGTCAAAATTGCTCTTCCAAAAGGGCACCTGGAATGGCCACAACAAAACACCAACCCTATCTACACTCTGTTTTCTTTTATAAATAATAATAATTCCCCACACCCTCCAACTCTTCATTCATCCACTTCAACATAATGTCTTCTCCTTCTTACTTTTCTATCTTTGGCGTTTTCGCCATTGCCTTCCTCTTCTTCTCCTCTCCTGTTCTCTCCAAAGGTACTCTCTCTGTCTCTCTCTCTCTCTCCCCCTGCTTCTTCTTTTCCAGTTGTTTCTGTGCTTTGCATGTATATTTGAAACTACATACCTCTACCGTGAAATCTAATTCAAAGAACAGGGGACCAAAATTGGTACTTTTACCTAAATTATTTTCCCTCGAAATCTTTGGGTTGTTCTTTACCCCACCCATATACATGTTTGGATTTTTTTTTTTTTTTTTTTTTTTTAATGGGAGGGAAAGGACAAATCCGAGGGTAGAATCTCAAAATGGATGAGTATTATCTCAAAGTCTATGGATGAGTATGATCTCAAAATCAATGGGTAGAATCTCTCACTTCTTTAATTCTTTTTGACTTAAAAACAACCCCCACTTGAGCTATTTGGTTGTTTTTATCCCCCATGTACATATTTGGTTCCTTTTTTTTTTTTTTCGATTGAAGATAAGAGGACAGTTCAAATTTGAAGTGGCTATGTGGTATCAATTATCCTTCCAACATCGATATCGATAGTTGAATCCCAACTCCTAAGCTAGCGTTCTAGGAGAATCAGCCTCTGATTCAACACCTAAGCTAGCGTTCTAGGTGAATCAGCCTCTGATTCAACACCTAAGCTAGCGTTCTAGGAGAATCAGCTTCATTTGAGAGAAAAATTGAAGGCAGATATGACTAAAATATGTCTATTAAGAACTAAATTGAAAAGAAAAAAGAAACAAAATCTTAATGTAGGAAGATTTATTAGAATATTACACAACACCAGGAGGTGGATTTGAACCTCTAAAAAAAACACCATACCTAGGAGATGGATTTGAACTTCAAAGATTTCTTAGTTTAGGAAGATCTCTTAGAATATTACAACATACCTAGGAGATGGATTTGAACTTGTAAAAAAAGACAAGAATAGGATTTTTGTGGCATATTATCGAATAGCTTTGTGTAACCCAAATTTCTAAGCAGGACAGTTTAATTAACAGATTGTTGTAAATTTGTATAAACATTGTAGAAACGTGCCTAGATAATTGTTTCCTTTTTTAATTTTAAATCATATCTGATTTAAAGAAACTGTTTTCTTAAAATCTGATCATGACTAGAGTTGAATTATGCATATAATTAGCATTTTATTCCAAGGAATTCCCATACTTCCTATGCCTTACCTTGTTCTTTTGCACTTTCTTTTTTTATTTATTTTTTATTTTTGTTAATTCTTACCTCGAGAAAATTTATCATCACCAATTTTTAAGAGATTGAACTAATTAGACAAATAAGAAATCGAAGGCACCTTATTAGTTGTGTAAAAAAGAAGAATACCAATCACCTGATTGCAGATGAAGAAGACAACCTTCTCCAAGGCCTAAACAGCTACCGACAAGCACAGAACCTCCCACCGCTCGCAAAGAACGCAAAAGCCGATTGTATTGCTGAGGAGATCGCGGATGACAACAAAGACCAACCCTGCGCTGTCACCACCGCCAAATCAAACGTGGTGCCAAGCCGCCCGTCGCAGATCACGAAGTTTATGGATTACGCCGAGAAATGCAAGGTGGACATCAACACCACCACGGACGCCATCGTGATGCCAGTATGCGTGCCAAAGCTGGTCCAGACTCTGCTTCTCGCGAACTACACGCACTCGCAGTACGCTAAGTATTTGAACGATTCGAGGTTCGTCGGCGCCGGTGTCGGCTCGGAGGACGACTGGATGGTGGTGGTTCTGACGACCGGAGCATCCGGCGGGAGCTTTGAAGGATCGGGAACGGAGTCGTTGATGGCTTCGGTTTGGGGATGCGTGGCATTGGCTCTGTTAGGGCTTATGATCGGGAATTTTGTGAGATTGTAGAAAATGAGTTTGGATTTTTGGCGCCAAAGTTCGTAGTTTCGTTTGCTTTTATAGGTTGGAATGTGTATGAACGACGTCGTATCATATCATTTTAATGGGACGGTTTTATCCTTTTTTAAGTATTTCATTATTTTTTTAAACACCAAAATTTAAAAGGAGATAACCTAATAGGACGAACTATGACGCTCGGACGTTCCTTTGCGTAGAATGAAACATTCGGGTATGGAAACTTTTTTTCCGACAATGATACGTGATACGTACGGATAAAAATGGACAATATCGGCTAGCTATAGGTTTGAGTTGTTATATCTCTTTTTCAGTCTTTGAAGTGTTTCGGAGCATATGATTTAATAATTCGATTCGTGATTATTTTTCATGGTCCGATCTTATGCAATACTCATTGCATAGGACGCCTACATGTGTCCGCTAACATATCTTCACATGTACAGTTTAGTGATTGCCTCCACTCACATGTCTCACTAGTGGTGACATTGTTTATATCATATACCAAGTGTTTATATCATATACCAAGTGGGCTGCTTCTTCACTAGTGGTCACATTGTTTATATCATATACCAAGTGGGCTGCTTCTATAGTGTCTTCATGATAGGTACTCTACTCAACTTCATGATAGGTACTCAACTTTATCCCTGTACTATAGATCATTTTGACTATATATTTAAACTTTATGTACTATAGATCATTTTGACTATATATTTAAACTTTATCCATAATTATATTATAGTCAGAGGGTTTTTAGTGACTATATATTTAAATTTTATCCATAATTTATTATAGTCAGAGTGTTTTTAATGACTATATATTTAAACTTTATCCATAATTATATTATAGTCAGAGTGTTCTTAATGACTATATATTTATACTTTATCCATAATTATATTATAGTCAGAGTGTTCTTAATGACTATATATTTAAACTTTATCCATAATTATATTATAGTCACGACTATATATTTAAACTTTATCCATAATTATATTATAGTCAGAGTGATCTTAGTTTGTTGGATAATTTATTAGAATCACTCTTAGTTTGTTGCATAGTTTATTAGAATTAGATTAATGATGTTAAAATTCACTTTATTCAATAACCGTTACTGAATAATTATTAATAATAACTTTATTGAAAATACAATATGTTTTTGTTTACTAATGAGTTTGAAATTTTTTAAATTAGGGCATCATGGACCCATGCATTTTAATTGGCCGGTTTTATCTTTAAAAATATTTTACCTTATTTTTAATGATTAAAAATATTTAAATTATAAAAATTTGTATAAATTCTAAATTATTATATAGTAAAATTTATCAACTTTTTTTTATAGAGTGAACAGTTATTTTATAGACCAAAATATTATTATTATTATTAAATAATAAAATAATATATATTTTTTTATTTTTTAAGAATAACCTATAAAATGGAGCGACTAATAGGAGAAAAAAATTATAATTTAATATAATGAGTCCAAATAACAGAGACCAGTTGGATACACTCTGTATATTCCGGCTAAGATGCGCGGCGCGCGCATTTGCAGAGCATCAAAGCCTTGAATCTCAATTCTATCGACGCCGACGGTGAGAACCGGCCGCAGAGGAGAACACAGGGATAGAGGGACTCTTCGCTATGGTGGAGGATGACGACGATTGGGGCGATTTCGTCGACCATTCCTCTCAGATCGGCGATGGTTTCGATCTCTTCGGTGGACTCTCCTGTGCCCGGCCTTCTCCCAATTCAAACTCCTCCTCCGACATGTCCCCGAATATTCAGTGGGCGAAGTCTCAGGGGGCTATTCCGCTTTCCATTTTTGGGGAGGAGGAAGAGGAGGAGGAGTTTGGATCCGGTGTAGTTGGTTCTAGTGTTGGGTTTGGAGAGATTTCGTCTGTTGGGAAAGAGAGTGGTTCGGCGAAGAAGGGAGGGGGTTTGGGTGTTGGGGTTCGGATTGATGATTTGATAGCGAATTTGTATGGTCCAAATCAGCAGATCAAAGCGGGAAGTCCATTGAAATCGAACATGGAATTCGATTCTTTGAACTTCAGTACTTCGTTGGATTTTAAATCTAGTGACTCCAATTTGAATGTCAATGGGGTTCATTCTTATGCTAGCCAGACCAATTTCGAAAGCGATTTTAGAGGTTTTGAAGCTAATGGAGTGAAGTCTAATGGGTTCCATTCTGACTTGACAAACGTCGGTGAGAGCAATGAGGATGACGGTGAGGAGGTGGCCGATTTTGATGGCTGGGAATTTAAGGCTGCAGAGTCAGCTACGCCAACGGGTGATGCTCAGAAAGCCAAGGTAAACGAACAGGGGAAGTTGAAATTAGACTTCGTAAATTGGTTTCGTTTTCAAATTTCTTGGAGCTCCAATGAATTGGAATGCAAGTACTAGTTTCTTAGAGTTCCAATATATTAGAAGTAGAAGCTAGCAAAACAAAGTTCAAAGATTAGATAGGAGTTCAGAGTTTTGTTGTTGTTCATTTTATTAATTTCAAAATAACAGTAGGAGCTACTCATTTTCATAACCATACCAGGAAGAACTGGTTTTTGAACTATTTCATTTGAAGATAGAGCCTCCAATGCAAATTGAAGGTGCAATTCGGGCGGGTATTATTGTTTCTTTACTTCACAATTACCAACTCTATATTGTTTAAGGTTACTGGAACATGCTGAGAAATTTATAGATTTCTGTTAACTACTACCTATTCTCGGTTTGTGCATTACTTCCAACTTATACTGGAGATTCCTAGTGTTGTGCTTGATTGGTTATTCGAGCCTTTTAAAATAATGTGTATGAACTGCTATGTGTATAAGAGATGATACTTTAAGGTTGACATTCTATAATCTGAAGGTTGACACAACAAGACAAGAAGCTTTTGATGGAGTAGCACAGGCATTTGAGTTTGCAATCAATGGACATAACCATGGAGATTTAATTGTAAAATCAAATGGAGCTGTTAACGACATAGATGAATGGGACGTCGGTTTTAATCTTGATGCAAGCCCTGTGGCCCAACATGGTGTTGTATCAAACTCCCAAAATAAAAATGGTCAGAATGATCTAGATTGTGGCTTGAATCCTTCTCCTATTGATCGGAATGCCAATGGTGATGGACATGTTTGGGATTTCAAGGATGCTTTTTCTGATGCATCAGACTATAAGTTGGTGAGTTGGTATGAATTTTTTTAGCATTATATTGAGAAGGTTAAGATATTTAATAAGATGGATCATGCTAAAACTTCTATTTTCATTGTAGGAAGAGTTGAAACCTGTCATCATTCCCCCTAATGGTGTAGAGGTGCTTGTTCCGAATGGTAGTGTCGATGTTTCTTTGTTCGCTCCTGGGATTTCTGACAAATCTAATGAACAACAAAATTTTGACTTAAGTTTCAACCTGAATTGGGGGAAAGAAGACAATAATCTTTTGAATGGAAACCAGGATGGCAACTTCCCTGATACTGGGAGAGATTTAAACACTTCTCTAGCTAACGAGAATGACGATTTCAGTGAGAATATTTGGGATTTCAAGTCTGCACTTTCAGATTCTGGATCAAACAATAAGGTTTTTTTTTTAAGTCTGTCATATTCATGATATTTAAGTTCCATTTTCTCTGTATTTGAAATTGATGTTCCACATCTTATTTGGCTGTAGGGAGAGCCAGTTGAACCTTTGGCTGGTCTTGAAGCACCTGCTTTTGATTTTAGCTATAGTAGTCAGGTGGTTGCTCATATCTCCTGATGTATGATAAATTTTTATGGAGTTGCTTCAATTTTTGCCTCTGTGTTCTAGATGGCAAAGTTTCCAATAATTTGAAATTCATACCTTTCCTCTTATATTGGTGTCGGGGTCGGGGTCGATTCCCCAAACCTTATAATTGTAAATACTATGAATATGGATTATCTAACTATTCTTGTTCTAGTTTTGTGCACCTGAAGAAATATTGTGCTTTGGGTTGTAATGATTGCTTCTTTCAAATTTTTTTCTTTCAGAGGAATTTAGAGTTATTGTCCAGTCACCGGAAGGCCTTGCCCTTGTCAATTCTTGAAGATGAAGAGCTGGAAACTGCGGATGATTTTACAATGAATCAAGATGCTTCTACCTTTATATCTGTCACCAGTGAAGGACGTGATAACAAGAATCCTGGTTCTAATGTATCTATCAATGACATGATATCAAGTCTATATAATCAAGCTGAGAAAAATGGTTCCATCAATTATTCCCCTGAAGAAAATGAAAATGGAACAAATTTATCATCAAGGATGTCACATTCCGATTTAGGCAATGATGATGATGATTCCTGGGAATTCAAGGATGCATCACCGAATGTTAACGTGACCGATCAAACTTATGTTACCATTCTTGGAGATTTACCCAAGCCATCATCTACGAAGCTACAGTTTGATTGTTACATGGATTTTTATCACAAGTTAAATCTTGTTTTGAACCATGTTGTTCACGGCCTTCTTGGGAATTTAGAGGTCGGTAATCTTATGAATATGTCGTCCTTCCACGAAATGTGTTATTAACGTTGTTTAATTTGTTTTTAATTTTCTTCCTTGATAGAATGCTCAAAGTAATACCTCTCTTTCCGGTGAAAATGCAAAATTAAGAGCCATTTGTGAAGAAATTCAGGTTTGTAGCCATGCTTGCTTCATTCTTACTGGCTTTTCTTTTATTATTATCTTTTCAATTTTAAGCCGTGATGTATACTTTCTTTGATTGTTTGTGTAAACACTAAACACTATTGTTAAAACTTGTTGTTTACCTTATGTATATGCATCTCTTTTCATAAATCATTATGAAACATAATTGCTATGAGATGACAATCCATGTCTTTCATATGGAATGTGTGGTATTTTTCCGCGAACTCCTGAACATAATTTTCTTATTTCTTCAGAATTTCAGTGCCGAACTGTCCCAAGAGAACTTCACGACTGATAACTTCTCATCAGATGTTTTCCTTCCAAAAAATGCTTTCAGTGAAATCTTTGAAATGTTGCGGGATCCAAGGTTTCATATTCTGGATGAAGAATTCCAGTTGTCGGAAAGGTTACCATTGGTAAGACTATCTTGCATTAGGATGATACATATTTCTTTTTGACGGAAACAAACGCTAATTATTATCTTTTAGAAATTTGAATTTCCTAGTGTTCATGTTCCAGAATCACACACCATTTCCTAAATGTTGAATGCACAAACCCAAATTTTTGTTTAATTCCTTCTGTTTCAAGCATGAATGCGTTTTTTAATTACAAATGATTTAGGATTGTCTTGATTGATGCAGTGAATAAGGGTGTTCTACTCTGGTATATTTTCTAGAGTTTTGAATTTTATGGAATATTTTTGTATTTTTTAAGTACATGTCTAAATTACACTCTTATGCACTACAGTAATTCTTTTGGCTTCAGAAGCTAACTGTTTGAATATTCTGTCCTTGGTTATGGATATTACTTGATATTACTTGTTCTATTGATAGGCAGAAAATGATTTGACATCAGCTGTTGAGCTCTTGAAACACGCTGTGTCAACTCTGAAGATTCTCAAACTTGTGTCAGTGGAGAAGCAATCTAATTATGTTTCCATATGGAACGAAATGATGTTTATTTGCTTTCAAGAACTAAAACATGGTGCTTTGATTTGGAACGAATCCATACAGAGAAATGTTGAAAGTTACATATTATCTGAACTTCAAGGTACTGACTGCATCATTTAGCTCTATGGATAATATTGCAAGTTGCAAGTTAGCTGACCAGTTCTTAATCTGTCATTGTTTCAGGAAAACGGTATATCTGCGCCCTTGGAGAGATTTATAGGGTAGTTCAAGTGCTTAGAGCCTCAGTTACACTTTACAAGCCATGGATACTGTTGGGTCAGGTTGATCCCAGTGGCTTGATTTCTCTTCTAAATGAGTGCTCCAATATTTGGACGAGTTCAGGACTCGTTGAGGCTCTCTGCAAGACTGATGGTCCTATTGATTGCAAGGCATTATTGGATTCTATCAATTTTATTCAGAATCTTGATGAATGGGGTCTGAGAAAGCATGTTCTCTTCGGACAACAGCCTACTTGTAATCTATCACTCGTAAATGCTGAATCAATTCCAGGTATCCACGATTTCATTATACTCTCTTTTTTCGAACTTGGAAATCGAACTTTAATAGAACCAAAGATTACAAAAGAAGGGGAGATGAGTTATCAACCCACCCACTGATGAATGAGCCTACAGAGAACCTACTCCAATGTTCTTGAAGATATATAGAAATAGAAATGAAAAGAAAAAATGGACAATTACAAACGAAATGCAAGAGTATATACCAAAAGATCCCCAAAGAGCTAACAAGATTCCAAATTTCCAATTACACGTTACAATTGAGACCTCTAGATTTCTGTTGATATCGACACCTTGATTCCACCGTAGTGTTGTGCATGAACTCAAAATTTACTTAGCACTAGATATTATTGATCTGCTGGGATTTCAGAAAGAAAAAAAGAATAGAATTCTGTCAATCTAATACTATTCCCATTTCTATCTTTATGCCCTATGTAAAAATCATTTTTACAGTTCCATCTTCCTGATATTTTGATTTGGCATTAGGCTTGGATTTGGTGGTCTGGGATGGGGAGAGCTACTTTTTGAAGCTTGCAAACTTGTGGGCAAATCTAATAGACCGCGATCCTCCATTCATTCAGCACCCAAATAATAGGTGATAAGAGGGTTGAGTTGATTTGTATGATAGTCTGGATGATGTGGCTGTTGCTATTTTCTCCAAATTCGTCCCAGATGCTCGTCCGTGTCGATGTTTAATAGGAAACGCTAGATAATTTCACATCTTGAGATGAAAGTAAGAAAGGAGAATACTTTCTGGCCATTCAAGAAGATCCAAATAAATCCATCTGGGTCTCTTGGGAGCCATTCTTTAGAAGAGCCGCTACATAGCAATTGAAGATGTTTCATATCTGTATCATATTGTGCCCAGAACTGGATGGATTCAGACCACTGCATAGATAGAGAGAAATTTCCTTTCATTCCTTCTGGTTCTTGTTTAGATGTTATATTTCTAGTTCAGAATCCCAGAATCAGAGTGAGGTTTGTACACTGTATATATAGATTTTTTCCAGAACCATTGTGGTATTTTTAGTTTGTGAAGGTAATTGATTCCATTTTTCCCATTGTTTTAACAGTTTGCACCAAGATATTGTCTTACTGCTGCAACGCCTCAGATGAATGGGTATGCTCTGAAAATCTTTCATGTGTAGTAGTGTAGCATTTCATTACTAAACATTTTAGTCGATTAACAACTCTTGCACATGATCAAGTCTATTAATAAGAGCTTGATTGTTGATTGTTGAAATGGTAGGGTTACAAACTATTTTACAAAGAGTAATTGAGTACAAAATTTATGGCATTACCTATGGTCATGCTATTATTGACCAGAACCCTCTAACAAAAAATCCTGCATTTCAACCTAAAATATGGAACTCTCCACAGAGGATATATTAATTTCTAACCAACAAGATTGCATTGTTTCCATGTTATTGCTTCTTCTCCTTCTTTATCACAGGTTTTTGGCCTTTATTGACACCTTCAGCTACTCTTTAGTCTAGGCTTAGTAAGAAATAGATACCTTCTGGTTGCAAGTATTAAAACCCATGTACTTGAAGTGATCTTCTCTTTTATCATCAAAAGCAGAGCTGAACTAAGTACCGTTTTCAAGATCTGTGCTTGCAATCCCTTGAAAAATCCTAGTATCCCTTCTTTTCTCCATATAGAACGGACAACACCCGGAACTGTTCGGCGGACGTTTGGACGATGTTCTTTCGTTTCGTTGTCATGTGCAGCTTGGATCATCACCTTACACCTGCGTGCGGAGAAAAATCTTTAGTGTTTCAACATGCCAGTGTGAGAAGGATAAGGATGTGAAAGAAATATAGTGCACCTGATTGCAGGATATGTCAAAAGGGTGGCAATGCTTTTTGAAATTGCACCTATTACAAAAGCTGTAAAAGCAGAAAGGACAACTGGAGATGAACCTTTTTCTGCTTTGTTCTGTTTTCCTTTGAGGATGTTCTGCTTTAGCTGATCAAATACTGTGTACTGAAGTAAAATCATAGTTGTTGTGTTAAATCCAGAGTGCAGCCACAAAAAGGAATGTTTAGAAGAAGATAAATTGGCTGGATTGAACGGTAAGAGTACACCGCCCAAGCCCAAGTCAGGCAAGAAGCCTACCACTAGCAGATATTGTCTTCTTTGATTTTTCCTTTCGGGCTTCCCCTCAAAGTTTTTAAAACGTGTCTGCTATGGAGAGGTTTCCACACCCTTACAAAAAAGTGTATCGTTCTCCTCCCCAATCATTGTGGAATCTCACAATCCACCCCCCTTCGGGACCCAGCATTCTCACTAGCACTCCTTTCCTTCTCCATTCGATGTGGGACTCCCCAAATCCACTCCCTTCGGTGCCCAGCGTCCTTGCACACCACCTCATGTCCACTCCCTTCGGGGCTCAGCCTCCTCGCTGGCATATAGTCTGGTGTCTAGCTCTAAAATCAACTGTAACAGCCCAATCCCACCGCTAGCAGACATAGTCCTCTTTGGGCTTCCCCTCAAGGTTTTTAAAACGCGTCTGCTAGGAAAAGGTTTCCACACTCTTATAAAGAATACTTCGTTCTCCTCCCCAACCGATGTGGGATCTCACTGACCACTAATGATCTCAGTCTCACCAGGTACAAACACATGGATGGTTGAAAAAATGAGCATGGACAGGAGAAGTACCTGAATGGCAGGGTTTGAAGTCAGCAGCAATGAAATTCCAAGACCATCAAATGCATCACTCCAACTGCCCTCTGTCAGGGTCTGGAAAAGCCCTTTCGATTTTCCGAAAGCACTAGTCTGCATTCGTGAGGAGGCTGTATCCAAGGGCTACACAAGGAAAAACCAAGAAAACCATTTTTTTTATGTGTTTCAGTTAAGCCATTAAACTTCAATATTTCATCAAGATGCGCTCTTGTGCATACAAGACTTCTCGAAGAGGCTTGGAACTTCATATACCGACAACGTTCATCGAACTTTGCAGCTCGATGTTGCACTCAATAACAAGCAAGCCACTCTTTTAACAAGCAGAACTGCTGAACTGAGAAACTATAACATATGAATGAATAAGAAGCCAAAACCATATTCTGCTTTACAAGAACTAAGCCCAATATAGCAATGACCAGAATCCCAAACACAATTCATACTCACTCTTCTAGGTAGCCAAAACAATGATATGCCAGCCTCAACAAACATCGTATAAGATGTCGAGATCTATGATTTTCTTTCCTTGTTTTGTGATTTTATCTCATTTTCAGGAATTGCAACATCAAAAGAACATGTCTTACGGATCATAAACAAGAATCTATGGCAATTAAAGTAATAGTATGCTTTCTTCTAAGAACTCAAATTCAGGGCCTGCAAAAGTGGAAAGCTAAAGTTTTGATATTTCAACCTGAGTTAAAATGGCATTGCAAGCTCCCGCAGCAGCAGCGAGTAAGAGGTTTGCTTTTGTTCCAATTGATTTAGCCCCAGTTTTTGCCAGATATAGTCTTTTGAAGTAGCTATACCCATAGAAGTACAAAAACTGAGAAACAAAAGATTGTAGATTCTTGGTTCCCAGTCCCTGGTACAGCGAAAGAACTTGATTCGATTTTATCGCTTCCCACAACACATCTGAAAGATACCTATACAAGCCAAACCCAATGGAATTAATAGAGATGCCAAAAGGAAAACAACATCCAACGTTTTTATGGCATTGAATTAGTTTTCTTGCAGAAAAGCAGCACCATTTTGAACCAGGAGGCCATTGCAGTGGTTATGTTGTGTTGTGTCAAAGGTGTTAATCAATAGCAAGTTTTGTGTATTGATTCGTTCTTCCACAAGCATCACTTCATTGATGATCTAAAAGCCATGAACCCAAACAAGCCTTGTTTTTTTCATCCCTACTTCAATTCAATCATCTTACATCCGAGGGGAACGAAGTATTCCTTATAAGGGTGTGGAAACCTCTCCCTAACAGACACGTTTTAAAACCTTGAGGGGAAGCGGGGAAGCCTGGAAGGGAAAGCCCAAAGAGGACAATATTTGCTAGTGGTGGGCTTGGGCTGTTACAAATAGTATTAGAACCAGTCAGCGAGGACGCTGGGTCCTCAAGAGAGGTGGATTGTGAGATCCTACATCGGTTGGAGAGGGGAACCAAGTATTCCTTATTAGGGTGTCGAAATCTTTCTCTAGCCGACACGTTTTAAAACCTTGAGGGGAAGTCTGAAGGGGAAAGCCCAAAGAGGACAATATCTGCTAACGGTGTGCTTGGACTGTTACACAAGATTCCTATGAGCCTACAACACGGAGCTAGCAAAATACATAACAGGGGCTTTTCCAGATTCCAAGCAGGCTGAATTAGCCACAGATGCTTTCAAATTATCCCAAAACTCCCACCAACCGCTTCAGAAATGCTCAAACACTTTAGATCATTCGATTCAAACTTAAAGAGAAGGAACAAGCCTTACAACCAAAAATTCGCTGAAACTAACTACGACGCCTGAACAGTCATGAGATCAATGACGTGATGGATTTTCAATTATCTTAAGATCGGATTAACTCGATTTACTATAGATTTTCCTTCAAAAACAGGGTAACAATAGCAGCAATGATAGCCCAGATCACGATTTGAAAGCAAAACGAGAAAGTTCCCAAAACAAGGAAGAAACCGTCGAGATAACAGGGGAATACACAAAAATCCATATCAAGAAAAGCAAATACGAAGCTGTGGGCAACCTGTATTTCTGTTGGCCATGGGCTTGAACCTCGGCTTGGTACTTGGACTTGCAGGTATCAAGCGGGTACAAGATGGTGGTGCTAACGAGCGAACCGATCGCACCGGAAGTAGCCTCCGAGAGCGATTCGAGATCAGAACTCATGGCTCTCTCGTTCTATGAATGAAATTTCAAGCAATTTCAAATGGGTTTCTCTCGTTTCGGTGAGTAAGGCTTTAAATAGGCACAAGCACATGAAGAAGACGGGGAATTGCGTAGCAAGAGAATTTAGCGCGTCATGGTAGTGACATCTTTTGAAAGAATAAGCGCCACCGTTCGGCGTGTCGGCCGTCGGATTATGTTCACGGCGACTGGATCGACGGAGAAGATTGATCCAATTCTTCGGCCCCATTTAGCCTTCGTTTCCGATTTGAAGAGAAACTCTCAGCTACCCTCTTTGAACACTAGTGGTCGCTAGCTGCATGTTCCACGTGTATTATATATTTTTGTGGAAGTGTTCACGCTCACCAAAAGGACGGTGACCATCTAAGTCCACTGCTAGTAAATATTATCCATTTTAACTCGTTACGTATAGCCGTCAATCTTATGCTTCTAAAACACGTATGTTAGAGAGAGATTACCACATCCATATAAGGAATACTTCGTTCTCCTCTATAACTGATGTGATGTCTCACAATCTACCCTCTTGTAATCCACGTCCTCGTTTGTAACAATCCAAATTCACTGCTAGTAGATATTGTCTATTATAGCTCGTTACTATCACTATCAACCTCACGATTTTAAAACGCATATGCTAGGAAGAGGTTTCCAAATTCTTATGAAGAATGTTTCGTTCTCCTCTTCAACCAACGTGGATTTTCACTAGGACTGATGTCTCAAGGAAACAAAATGAAACATGAGCTCAATTTTGTCAAAATAAACTGTGTCGTATATTAGCCCAAATTGGCCCGAAGTCCAAACTAAAAAGATTAAGCCAACTTAAATTAAGCTCGTTGGGTCTCCAAACTCCCGAGGATCAAATACCCTTTTGAGAACCAAAAATACTTCAAAGATCATGGAGCTTAGAAGCCAAATTTAAGCCAAATACTTTAAAATAAATAACAAAATTTGAAGAGATTTTTTAAAATAATTTAGAGAAAAAAAAGGGAAAAAAATCCCGAATTTGATTGAAAATACGGAAATTCTGTGCACTTCTGGGTAACCTTAGAGTGGAGTATATTAATTTTATTTATTTTCATATTTTGAAAAATAAACCAGGAGAAGAAGAGAACGCATTTTTGTCTCTCTGCGTAATCGAACACTTCTTTCCTTCTTTTTCTCTCTCTCTTCTTCCCGACGCATCCATAGCCGCCGCGCCGCTGCCACTTCTGCCAGCAGCTCCACCCCATCGCCGACGCCGCTGCTGCTGCTGACGCCTCCGCGTCTGGTGGCGCTTTACAGCTTTCCACCTTCAGATAGAATAATCCCAAAGGTCAGTGGATTCACGGTCGATTAC
Source organism: Cucurbita moschata (assembly GCF_002738365.1). NCBI lineage: Eukaryota > Viridiplantae > Streptophyta > Magnoliopsida > Cucurbitales > Cucurbitaceae > Cucurbita > Cucurbita moschata. The sequence continues at coordinate 1,802,173 of NW_019268528.1, forward strand.
CTTCAATACTACGATATCACCCTTCAATTGTCGTTTGTTATTTCATTATTTCACTGATTACTCACACTCCGAAAAACGCTTTGATTGGATTTTATTTTGAGTCTCTATACGGAATTTCATTGGATTTGTGATTTTCTTTTAGGTGTTCAAGAATTCGGTTTTTGTTAGAGATGACTGGATTTTTTTATTTGTGTTTTTATGATGTCAATGTTTTTGTTGTCTGTTCTTATGAAATTGTCAAGTCACTGATGGTTCTTTTGGGATTTCCCTTATGCAGTCTTTGGCCTTCCAATGGCAAGAGCGCCAGCTGGTAATGTACAATCAGGTGGCAGGAGCGGGGTTCGTATAGTTATCGCTGGGGACCGCGGTACCGGAAAGTCGAGCTTGATCGTAACTGCCGCGGCTGACAATTTTCCAGTGAATGTTCCCCCAGTATTGCCACCGACGAGGCTGCCCGAAGACTTTTGCCCGGATCGAGTTCCCACCACAATCATCGACACTTCATCACGGTATTACTTGCTATGTTTGTTTTGTTTTTCATTTTTAGTCTGTCTCGATGCGGAAATAGTGTACGAAAAGAATGTTTGTTTCTAATTTCTTTAGTTTCCTAGACTGATAGTTCACCATCCCGCTCGATTTAATGCGAGTTTTCCCCTAACTTCCAACTGGAAAATATAGTTCAGGAATTCTTGCTAATAGAGTTTTGCCCAAGGTATTCAAGGGGAAGTTTTGAGGACTCTATGGTTTTCTTTTTGTTTGTTTGTTTTTCCCTCCCAGCACTGAGGATAGTGCAAAAGTTGCTGAAGAACTTAAGAGAGCTGATGCAGTGGTGCTAACTTATGCTTGTGATCAGCCTCACACCCTTGATCGGCTGAGTACATTTTGGCTTCCAAAGCTTCGTCAATTGGAGGTTAGTTAACTTTGCTCCCTCCTTGGATCTTGGTGGATGGGAAATGACTTAGTAATAAAATCCCCGATGTTGGTGCTAACATAATAAGATTATATACGCAAGTCTCTTTAATCTGAAAACCTAAGCATCCCCTTTCCTAAATCAGATCAGTATTTTCTATGTTATTTTTATCATTTTTATTGATGTGATTATAATGGTTTAAACGAGCAGGTGAGGGTTCCAGTTATAGTGGTGGGCTGTAAACTGGATTTGAGAGATGAGAATCAGCAGGTGAGCTTGGAGCAGGTTATGTCCCCAATAATGCAGCAGTTTCGAGAAATTGAAACATGCATCGAGTGTTCAGCATTTAAACATATTCAGGTATATTTCATCTATCAATGGAATTGTTGGTCTTCTAAAAAAATCAGGTATTTTGTTGCTCTCTTACTCAGGATTGTATAAAAAAGAAAAAGAAAAATAAACTGTCCGACTATTGTGCTGCATCGGTACCTTGTTTCCATTTTGTTGAAGATTGCAATTGCGTCCATTTTCATTTATTGTTCCATGCTAATTCTTGGCTGAGTTATGTTTTCGTGCTTATATGAAAATCTTGCCATCTATGCCTAGTAGATATTAATTTTCTTATCCCACAATTTTCCGTAGTTCATTTTTAAAGCAACAGAATTGTATGTTCTCAACGTTGTATTATTCCATTTGCAGATTCCTGAGGTCTTTTACTATGCCCAAAAAGCTGTACTTCACCCAACAGGCCCACTTTTTGATCAAGAAACTCAAACTCTAAAACCTAGATGCGTTCGGGCGCTGAAGCGGATATTTATTCTTTGTGATCACGATAAAGATGGTGCTCTGAGTGATGCCGAACTGAATGATTTTCAGGTCTTCCTTCCCATAGTTTACAATTTTTTTTGGCAACACCTCATCAAGTATTTATTTATATGTTAGTTACATTGCCTGACATTTTGTAATACCTGTGCCTAAAAAGGCTGACTTGACTCTATGGAGCTCTTATTAATGTTTTTTTTTTTTTTTTTTTTTTT
>NW_019268528.1:1804570-1826596 GCF_002738365.1 Cucurbita moschata
TTTTTTTTTTTTTTTTTTTTTTGTTAATCTTGTCATCAGGTCAAATGTTTCAATGCTCCTTTACAACCTTCTGAAATTGTGGGTGTTAAGAGGGTTGTGCAAGAAAAACTTCCTGAAGGAGTGAATGATCGTGGGCTCACTTTGACAGGATTCCTTTTTCTACATGCTTTATTTATAGAAAAGGGGCGTTTGGAGACAACATGGACTGTGCTCAGGAAGTTTGGGTACAATAATGATATCAAGCTTGCAGATGAACTTATCCCAGCTCTTGGAAAGAGAGCTCCAGATCAGGTAATGAAAAATCATATAGCAGTCTTCTCAACTTCTGTATAAAAGGTCGACTGCACCGCACAGATAAAGACTTTCAAATCTTGCTGAACTTAATAAATATTGATTTTTTACAGTCTATACAATTTATTTGTTCTCTCCTAGATTTTTCTCGAAACAGTTATTTCTTTCACTTTCATGGGGCAGGCTTTAAATTAAGAATGTACATGTGGACAATACTTTTTGAATGGAAACAATTTTCTTTTCGTGGATGGATGGCTGACTTTTGGGCTGTGAAATTTGTCACTTTCAAGTGGAGTGATTTTCCTTAGCTAGGTATAGGAAAGATTTCTTGTTCTCTTGTTGTTTGTATTCTTCATTTCAAGGTATGCTATAATCTTATTAAAAAAAGGGTTAGGATTTGCCCAGTATTTTTCCATCGGGCTTCTGTTGATTTTGTAAGATGGTATACTACATTTAGTAATTGTTTCATTGGTTTTGTTTAAAGTGTTCCATGTTATTCTAATTCTAGTTCAAAATTTCTTATTTGAAGTCTGTTCTTTTTGTAGAGTGTGGAGCTCACAAATGAAGCCATCGAGTTTCTACGGGGAATATTTGAACTCTATGATGGTGATGGTGTATGTCTTAGTCTCTAATTTCCTAATTATAAATTCTTAGTTTATTTGTTTCTTTCTCAACCTAGGATTTGTTTTTTTTTTTTTTTTTTAATTGTGAGAATTGAATCTAGCTTATGCATCTGTTTTCATTGCCAAGTGCTTATCACAAAATAGCTGAAGCTATCACCTGCATATCTTTTCTTTACCCACCAGGATGGTGCCTTACGGCCTCGCGATCTTGAAGAACTATTTTCTACAGCACCAGAGAGGTATTAGCTTCACAGCTTTTGATAGTTTTCTTCATGTCATTTTGGAGGATTATGGTTCAAACATTTATAAGCTTAGAATGGCATCCTCGTGCATTGAGAGAGAAAATCATTTGTCATATTTTTTTCTCTCATTCGTTGGTTTTTTGAAATGTGTTATTTTTATTAATTTGTTAAAGTTTAATCCTTGAACTTTCTGGTTTATGTCTACTTAGTCCTTCAATTTTAAAAAGTTTTAATGTCCTCCGGTTTTCAATTTGAAGTTTAATTTTTTTTTTGTCATGGTCCTCGACCTAAAATTTCTAGACCTAATAGACATTAAATTGATAGTTTCGAGTCTTATTAGACTGTTAGTTGACCTTACCAGTGAGAGTGTTATTTGTTCCCTTTCTATACTGTCTCTTCACATAGCCCCCTAATTTTTACCCTTAGTTCTGCAATATTCTGATAGAAATCCTATCAAGATTTTTGTATGCCTTGCATTCTTTAGTTTGCCTTTTTTTTTGTGTGATGTATTGTTATATTCTGATAGAAATCCTATCAAGATTTTTGTGTGATGCTTTGTATTCTCTCTCTCTCTCTCTCTCACACACACACACACGCTTTCTCTCTTTTTAATCAATGTTCGATTATTCATTTAGAACGGAACTTTATCAAGATTCTAGATAGGAACTAGGAATGTTATTATAATAGTAAGGATATAATAGTATGGTTGGTTATAATTAGAGGGGGTGGGATCAAGGTGAAGACAGAATTATTTAGTTAGTTAAGGTTCGAGTGATTCCAAGAGAGGGAGGGTTCAAGTACCTCGAATTACAGAGCCTTGGGGGCTATTGTACTTTTGACTTTTGAGTGGTATCTCAAAATAGGGGAAGTTCTAAGTACCTCGAGGCTGTTATAATATAGTTCTTCTATCGTTTGCATTTCAATATCATTCTAGTTTTTTGGGTTCTATTATGTTCTTACTAAAGAATAGTCTTTTTGCCCCTGTAATGCTTGTTTTCTAAATGTTTTCATGCCTACCTTGCGACTAATTAATCTCCAAATCTCATGTAATGTTGTTTCAAATATGCTAATGCAATTGTGATAGAACATTTCCCTTTTTGCCTAGTCTTGTATTTATAGTCTTAATTCCGTCATGAAGACCTGTTATATTTAACTTGTGGCTGTTTAGATCCTAGGTTTATACATTTAAAAGAGGTTTTTTAGATTTACTCCAACGTTTATTAGAACATTTCCCTTTTTGCCTAGTCTTGTATTTATAGTCTTAATTCCGTCGTGAAGACCTGTCATATTTAACTTGTGGCTGTTTCGATCCTAGGTCTATGCATTCAAAAGAGGTTTTTTAGATTTACTCCAACGTTTATTAGTTGACTAATTTGGCAATCATTATTTTTGTCGACATAATTTATTTTTTTGGCATACCTATGAGCTTCCATGATTTCTTATGCAACATTTTCTTTGAAACTCCAGTCCTTGGAATGAATTTCCATACAGAGATTCTGCAGAGAGAAATGCAATGGGAGGATTGTCGATTGATGACTTTTTATCACTGGTATGTTTGTAACCTAATTTTTTCTACTATTTCCCTGATAACCCGATATCTTTCATCTCTCTCTAACTTTTTGGTACTTGAAGGTGCATGCATACTCTTCTCATTTAACCCCTCCCCCTCTCCTCCACCATGCAGTTTTTGATACAGATAGGTTTTTCTTCTAAAAGAAGTGTATTTGTTGTCTATTCTTCTTGAATTGCTGCAGTGGTCCCTCATGACACTCCTAAACCCAGTTTACACCATAGAGAACCTGATATACATTGGTTACTCTGGTGATCCTGCATCTGCTGTTCGTTTGACAAGGAAACGGCGGTTAGACCGCAAGAAGCAACAATTGGACCGAAGTGTTCTTCAGTGCTTTGTGTTTGGGCCTAAGAAGGCTGGAAAATCTTCTTTATTGGATGCATTTCTTGCAAGGTTTATTTTCAACATTCTCTACTTATCTAGTTGTTGGAGGCATTAATTCTACAGTACTTGTTACAGAGCATGTCATTTGTTAAGAAAATTTGATGCACAGGTCATTTTCTGAGACTTATATTCCTACGACTGAAGAACGCTATGCTGTAAACGTTGTCGACCAACCTGGAGTAAGTGCTGCTATGTCCTTGTTTTGAAAAATTGACCATAGATTCAGTTTCCAAATTTCTTGGTTTTAATATAACCTATGTCCACAATTTGTAAAATTGGAAGCAATTAAACCTGGTGGAGGAAGTTAATGATTATTTTTAGATGGTACGTCAAGTTGGTGAAATATGGTTTAGCTACCATATAATATGCTTGCGTTTAGATACTTCCGGTAATTGATTGAGTAACTAAATTGTTTTAGAAATTGATTCTTTTCTAGAATATTTATGGTTCACATTTAATAGGCATTATTGAATTCCGAAAGGGAGTGCAGACTCCTGCTGCTCAGATTTAGTACTTGTTCACCTTTTACAAAGTTCCATATACTGATCATTGAAGTTGTTGCTCTTTTGATTATTTTTCTCTACATATATTCAAAGATCAGCAAAATGATAGTCACTTTTTGGGATATAAAATCAAATGATCGACATCAGTTTTTGTTAAGAAATTATGCTGTATGCGGTTATCTGTTAGTTTCTTTGTCTATAAATTTCTTTATTTGGTTTGAAGGGAACAAAAAAAACCCTTATTTTGAGGGAAATACCTGAAGATGGAGTGAACAAACTGTTGTCTGGCAAAGAGTCTTTAGCTGCTTGTGACATTGCACTATTTGTGCATGACAGGTAACTTCTTTTTTTTTTTTTTTTTTAATGGAAACGGCCATTGCTTATTAACAATGTTGTGCTATATTAGGATGATAATATTTTTATTTTTGGATTGGAAAATGGCATTTGTATTCCGAAAAGGAGGAAAGCCTGGGTGTGACAAATTTATATAAGCTTGTGCCACAGTTTTCTATTTTGATGGCCACTTTTTTTTTTTTTTTTTTATTCCTCTCCATTATAATTTCATTTTCTGAGCATGTTATTTTCATTGCTACGTGGAAAAATCAAAAGGAATGGGACACTCACCCAACCTCTTAAGGGAGATATCAAGATGCTACGCCAGTTGGTGTAAATCAAAAGAGAATCATAATTATGAAAGGACTTGGAAAGATTATACGAGGAAGAGCTACTTTATGCATTCCCAAGAGTTAAAAAAAATCTACAAACAAATTTACCGTTCCTCTCCAACCAACGTTTCTAAATAAGGGCTATAACCTCTGATGTTTTAGATTTGTACATCATCATAAGTAGGGTTTACTAGATTGCTTAAATAATGAATCTAAGAATGGTGTGCCCCAAGGCTTCAGTTATAAATTAATTCAAAGTCTTATCTTCGTTTCTTCTTTCTCTGTTTTCTTCTTGTTAATGATTTGTTATCTAGTTGCATGGACTACCAGTAGTTCCTTTTCCCCTTTCTTCTTGTTAATGATTGGTTTTCTAGGTGCGTGGACTAATTGGTTATTAGGGCAGTGAGCTTCTACTTGTACTGCACATCACTCCAATAAAACATACCTTTAAGTATTTTTGTTACGAGTTCTCTTCGATCTTTCTGTAGAATACCTGTTTCTATTAACGTAATGAAGAAGAAATATGTATTTTTGATATTATTATAAACAATTCCTTACATGTTTATGCCAATGAACTTTTGAATCCAAATGTATAGCACCAACTTTGTTTTCTTTTCCAGCTCTGACGAGTCCTCCTGGAAGAAAGCAACTGATTTACTGGTTGAAGTCGCAAGTCATGGTGAGGATACTGGCTATGAGGTGCCTTGTTTAATTGTTGCTGCCAAAGATGACCTCGATTCATTTCCCTTGGCCATTCAAGATTCTACGAGGGTAATTTTTTGTTCTCTATGTATCATACAAATTCGATTGTTCACACAGGACATCATTACCGTTTTGATATTTACACTGAATTCGTATATAGTATAAAAGTAAATCTCCACTGAATCAGAATGTTGTAGATAACAGGTTTACCATAAACTTCTCTATGTGAGGATTTCTATTCTAATGAGAAAAAATTATGTTTGTTTACAAATTGTTTAGTGCTCATGCTCACTTCACTTCATCTCTCCTATGGAAACAACGATTCATCAACTATTAGAATCAGTTGCTCAAATTCTTTATTTGAACAAAAAAAATTCCTTTAGTAAGTTAAATACTTACATAATTTTGTTCATTTGAATGAAATTTGGTTTCGCACTAAAAAGTAAACAATACAATTTCCTTAGCGAGTATTGAATCTGTTTATGGTTTTTCTTTGTAATCCATATTTTGTTGGGTCCACCATTGCCATGTAGTATTTTAAGTATGATTGCGATTGAAATCCTGAACCTTTGAATATCATCGTTCTCATCATTTTTGTTTATCATAATAGTCTCGTTGCAATTTTGTAGGTGAGCCAAGATATGGGTATAGAAGCTCCAATACCTATCAGCACAAAATTGGGTGATTTCAATAATGTATTCCGAAGAATTGCATCTGCTGCAGAGCACCCTCATTTAAGTATCCCTGAAACTGAGGCAGGCAGAACTCGCAAGCATTATCACAAGCTCATAAACCGCTCTCTTATGTTTGTTTCAGGTATGTTGATTTCTATAGTTTTGCCATCCACTCAGGTAACATGAAAAACCTATTCGGGAATGAATATTAGATTCCACTGCTGTGTGACATTTTTCTTCATTACTCCACGTGTTAAACTTTTACAAGTTATTTAATCACTGTTTATAAGGCATATTTCCATGTTTGATATCATAAGTAGAAAACATTTTTGAAAATGGCTCAGGCAAACTCCCTACCTGATTCAAGTGTCAGTGGGTTATCTTTGCTATATAATCATAAACTTACTAATACTTGGTTTGGTACATATCAACCTGATAGGTATGATTCTCGCTTCCAGATGTCTTGGAAAATCACTTTTTTTCCTTTTCTTGGTGGAAGTAATGAACTTTATTCTCTTGGGATATCATCAGTAAGGACATACTTCAGGATTCAGTGATTTTTTCAAGAATGACAAGAGGATATACTGGATTCAGTGGTTTTTTCAAGAATGACATTCTTGGATCATAGTGCCAAATTGATAAACCTTTGGGTTTGAAAGGAAAATCTTTGATTTCATTTTAATCGCTAAGGAGGTGGTTGATGAGCAAGTGCAAGGATAAAATTGGATTGTGATGAGTGTTTATCTTTTTTAAACCTTGTCTTGATGAAGATTAAAAATTGACTCACCTTTCGGAGAGGACCTTTTTCGCCAAGAGTTTGTCGCCCAAGTTGGGAATACTTTTTGGAGTTAGCTTGGTGTTTAATCTAGTTGGAAACTAAGACTATTGTTCTGTTGAAGGAGAGGTTTTTTTGCTTCTCTCTTTTCTTTTTTCTTTTTGAATGTGAATTTGTATTTTTTTAAAAAAATATATATATTATTTTGTCATTTTATGATGAGGGTAGATCCAGTGGGGTGCTAGTTTTTTCATTGTGTTATGAGACCCATCGGATAGAGAGGAACAACATGATGTTTACCGCAGTGGAGAGATCTTTAGAAGAGAATCTGTGGCCAGGTTTAGTGCTTCTCTTTTGAGTGTTCGGCACCAACCGTTTCTAGTGTTGTTCTTTTGGATTGAAATCCTCACTTGTATTGATAGTCTTAGTTTTTGTTCGACTCATCTTTTTATGCGTTCTTTTTATATGCCATTTGATGGCCCACCCTATCCTGTAAAACATTTCTGACTGATTTTGTAACGTGCTTTCATCAGTTGGAGCTGCTGCTACGATCGTCGGACTGGCCGCTTACCGTGTTTACCTCGCGAGGAAGAATTCTTCCAGGTAAATGATGAAGGGCACTACGAATCGTTTCGCTTTAGATATGGTTGGTATCCTAAATCCTTACACTTCTATCTGCTCAATGCTCAGACCTTTTGCCATTTCTCTGATTCTATTGGGTTTCCCGAGTTGGCTTTATTAGATATAATAGATGATAGATAAGTTGCAATTTTCAATCAAAGGAGCACGCTTTAGTTTTAGCACTCTGGTTTTTCTGTATGATAATTTTATGTTAACAGTAAATTGTGGAACCCTATTCTGCTATAGGGTCGTCCCCCCTCCACCACCCAAATAATGTTAGGATTTATGGTTGTACAATCAGACCAGTTATTCAAGAAGGGAAATGAGAAGTTTTTGCTATGGAAATATTCAATTGTTTCTTCCTTCAATTTTGCTTGAACAATGTTCATTGATCTCTATATGTCGAAAGAACTTTATTTGGTGGAAATAATTTGAACTTTTGATGGGTCAGGGTGAGTTTTTGCCCTATAAATTACACTATCCCAAAGACACATGGATGATCTATATATACATAAATTGTTGGAAAAAGAAGGTTAATGAATTTATTCGTGTGTTAGAAAGAGAAACTACCTTGTTTGCTCTCATTTTTTTGTCCATGGTGTTAAACATGTGTACTGAATAGAATAGTTTAAAAGTTGATTTGAGATGCATTTGGAGAACTTTAAAGATATGGTCTAATATGCTCATAGTCATCATTTAAAAAGAGATTTTCAGTACAAGTTTCATAGATAAAATAGTCATTTCTTTCTTTGGTTTGGTTTGGCTTGGCTTGGCGTAGTCTCATAAATTATATGGCATATTACATTTATTTTAATCATCAATAAGATTATCTGTTATAAAAAATACATACATATACGTCTGCATTATTCCTCTTCAAAAACTTTAAAAACTCGTTATTCCTCTTCAAAAACTTTAAAAACTCGTTATTCCTCTTCAAAAACTTTACCTTGATGATGTGTTAATAAATTAAAATTGATTCTTTTAAATAAAATAAGCTAGTTTTACGATCTAGGTCAACATGTTCTATTCAATATCGGTATTATTAAAAAAAAAAAAAATAGAGAAATCAGAACTAGGGTGATTTACAATAAATTTTCAGGATTTAAAAAGTTGATTTTAAAAGCAACCATTAGCATAATTTTGTAAGAGTAACCAAAATGGTTCTACATAAACTAATAATTATTCAGTTTTATCAAATCCCAAAAATAATTTTAAAGAATTCAAAATTGTTTTATTTATTGAAATAGATTTTTTATTATTATTATCATTTTAATTGTCCAGTTCTGAAAGACAAGGATTTGAAGTCATGGACTCCCAAAAAAAATTACAAATTTTTCTCGGTGAGCATAAGGAGAAGTGATTAAGCATTATTGAATTATAAAAATTTTCCAGTTCACTTGATAAAGATAGAACACTAACTAACCATGAAATTCAAGAGAGATTTCTTGGAATGTTTAAATGGCTCTGCAAGTATAGCTTGCGATTTGAGGTAAGCATCTCGTTCGAGTCTTGTTCCCGGGTCGTCGATCAATTTGATTCTCCCCCAGACCTTCCTTTTGGAGCTGCAAACAGTGAGCTCTGAACACATCTGCAGTGACATGAAGTCTGAAGTCCAAATTGAATAGCAATTCTATCTCCATGCTGTTCATTTCTTTGGTGCTCACTCCTCCTACCTTGGCATAAAAGGCATTGTTATAGCACCTGCATAGCATAGCACAAGTTGTGTATAACATCCCAGAAATCAGGAGGAAACAGGCATGCCAAAATATGACAGATGAGATGCACGATATCGGGTTTAGTAGTATCGAACAAGTGACTCAATGGTTTGAGTTGCATGTCATTGTCTTCTAACGTTACTATTATATTGCACAAAATTGAAGAATGAATCAAACATGAGGGACTAAATCATCTATTTAATCCATTTCTTTACTAAAATGGTCAACTATATTGTGAGATCCCACATCGGTTGGAGATGGGAACGAAACATTCTTTATAAGGGTGTAGAAACCTCTCCCTAGTAGATGCGTTTTAAAAACTCAAGGAGAAGCCCAGAAGGGAAAGCTCAAATAGGACAATATTTGCTTGCGGTGGGCTTGGGCTATTACAAATGGTATAGAGCCAATCCCTGGACGGTGAGGATGCTAGCCCAAAAGGGGGTGGATTGTGAGATCGCATGTCGGTTGGAGAGGGGAACGAAGCATTTCTTATAAGGGTGTGGAATCTTCTCCCTAGTAGACGCATTTTAAAACTATGAGAGGAACCCCAAGGCCAATAACGGTTAGCGGTGGACTTGACATATGTAAACCTGAACTGAACTGATGAAGGGTGAGTCAACTGAAAGAGAGTAAGCGTTGAGCATGAATGGAAAGACTAAGCTGCAGATAATCTCCAATCTCAAAATCTTGTCATCTCGAGTTAATTACACAGTTAAGCTAACGAGGCGATATTAGAACTTACCCGGCGTCGTTAAACTTCGCTGCAACCATGATGCTAGTGATCAAAAGGCGGTGGACATTCAAAGAAGTAAGGTAAGCACCCATCTTTTGAAGATACCTTTCGATGTATATGTAGGCAACAACTAAGCAAGGCGTGCCACAACATGTGTACTTCGAGATGCGATCGATATATTGTCCAGTGCTCATAGTGGGCGCTCGGGAACCATGGAAAATTGTGACACTGTCTTTCTTTTTGAGCCTTTTCAACAATTTTTCGTTCTTCTGAATCGATCTCTCAAACGTAGAGGAAAGAATCGATAACACTCGAGAAGAGCTCGGTATAAGCTTCCCAGATTCACTCAGTCCAAGAAGTGAATCTGTTTCTACTTGAAAATCCTTACCATTATCTGCCATCTTTCTCATGTTTATCTAGACCTGCATAATGCACAAATATTATTTACTTAACTCATACATAATCCTTAGTGAATGGCATAGAAACAATCAAATAATACCCATGGGTCCCTCTTAATCTAATATTAGAACCTACATTATTGATATCGTCCTCCCCTCTTTGGACCTTTCCTTTCGGGCTTCGCCTCCTCGCTGGCATATCGCCCGATGTCTGGCTCTAATACCATTTGTAACAACCCAAACTCAAGCCCACTGCTAGCAGATATTGTCCGTTTTGGGCTTTTCCTTCTAGATAACATATCGCCCGGTGTCTGGCTCTTATACCATTTATAAGAGCCCAAGCCCATCGTTACTAGATATTGTCTTCTTTGGGCTTTCCCTTCCGAACTTCCCCTCAAGGTTTTAAAACGCGTCTGCTACGGAGAAGTTTCCACACCCTTATAAAGAATGCTTCGTTCCCCTCTCCAACTGACGTGAGATCTCACACAAACTATTTTCCAACAAATTCTAAGTTCAAAATGATTCTAACAATATCAGATGAGGAATCTCCTCTTTTCAAGCCATTGAACACTAAAGTAATAGCTTATGAACAATTTATTCATCCCATCAGAAATCATCTCAAACACAAGGAACAAGAATCTAAATCTTACCCAGAATTCTTTGGAAGAAATCAAGTTCTGGAAGCAACTGCTCGTGTACTACTTCGACAAACAAAGAGGGGACGATCCGAGGAGAACTGCACACAAAAGTAGCTCACAGACCCTGAAATGCATCAGAAAAAGGGGTTTGTAAGTCAGAGCTTCTTCAATAACCTTCTCTCAGGCTATATTGCTTGAGCATTCTTCAGAAAAGCTAGGCAGTTCATCATGAGCAGAGAAAGATAAAGTTGGTATTAAAATCAGCTTCTTCATAACGTTGGCCTGTAGATAGCAATTTCTCTAGATTCTGGTTTGGTTCATTTCTTCGGAATATTAGAGAGGAATATGAATAAAGTAGCTTTAATCTATTTTTATTCTTTCCTTTCAGGTATAGTCACCAAGGACAACTGTTTCATGTCCTTTGGGTCCATTTGGGCACACAATTATTGAAGCTTTCAAATCACAATGGAAAAGTGTTAAGCATTTGGAGCATTCTTCTAAGAAACCCATTGGGGAAAAAAGCATCAAATACACAACTGAGACATATATGAAACACAAAGAAAGAACACAGAGATTAAACTCGTAATTCGAATCTCAAACAAGTGTTCTTGCTTTGAGATATTCGATCAACAAGATAATCCGAATCTTCCCTTGTAGTGATTCCTTTTCAGAAAAGCTAAGTTACAGGCAGAGGATGAACAAACAAGAACAATAATGGCTTGTTGGGAGGCCAAAAGTTCCAAGAACATCACATAAAGCTATAAAATCTCCTTTTCCATGGTAGTAATTTGCAGGATTATTACGATCTCTCATCTTTTGGGAACCCCAAATTCGAAACCAAAACGTGGGTAAAAATCATTACGCAATCGAAAGCAATGTAGAACAAGAATCATCACATTTGTTCATCATTTTACTTTGACACTCACAACAATCAGGCAAGAAAAAGAAAGAACAATAAAAACCCATCTGAATTCTGAAGTTGGGAACGAAGAACTAGCTTACAGATTGATGGGTTCTGGGCTATGTGACCAATCTGGAGGCAGGGCTTTGCGCCAAAAGATGGGGAATCCTGTTTTTGGATTAAATGGGTATGCAAAGAAAGGGTTGAAAGGTTCCATGGAAATGGTGGAAGTGGTGTAGGGTAGAGGAATTTTGTTTGTTTGCCCAGAAAATTGGTGGGAAAGGGAAGTTTTTCTTACATGAAAATGAATCGGGTGGAGAGGAAAGCTTTGGGGTTTGATGGGTTTGTTTGAATTTTGGAGTGTAGCGCAAGAAATGGGGTTTGAGCAAAAGCATCACACGTTCGTAAGAATCAGATTTGGGTCGGACTCATTTGGTGTTTGTCGGGTTTGTCCAATTTGATTGATTTCACACCAACAACATGCCCGGCGCAAATCCACCGTTAGCAGATATTGTCCTCGATTTTTCCTTTCGGGTCTTCCCTCAAAGCTTTAAAACCCGTCTAGTAGGAAAAGATTTCCACACTCTTATAAATGATGTTTTGTTATCTTCTCAATTATCATGGGACATCACATCCACTCTCCATTACATCATTCATTTTTTTTTATAAACTATCAAACTTGATCCACACGTATCTTTTCATTTATTGTTATTTCCACTATTACTCTTTCCATATTCTTGTAATTTATTTGATTGTAAATAAGATAACTTTCACATCATTTAAGTGTGGTGATTAATCAAACATTTTTACTCTCGAACTTTGTAATCTTTGAAAATTGAAATTTGTGATATCGAGTACATCAAGATTTGATATTTTATCCGAATGAGAGAAATCATGAGTATACTATAGCTAAGAAAAACTTAAATGCACTTTCCTTTTTTTACGGTGGTTAAATTGTAAAAACTTCATGGTTAAACATATTTTACTCGAAATAATTTTATGTTGGATGACCTCTTAATAATTTTTCCAAAATGTACGTGACTAAAATTCTAGAACATTGTTGAATTATTCAAAAATTGATGTTAACGGATAGATGGTTTCGTGAGAATCCAAGATTCCTATGAAATAGACATTTTTATTATTCTATTTGATTTGCACGAATGTATGAGTTATACCTAGGAATCTCGAGCTATTTGAGCATCTTAGGTTGACCATACAAGAGGCATCTCAAGAGTTTTAAATTCCCTCCTTATACGATCGGCGTGTTCAATAATCATATGAAATAGACATCTAAAATACTTTATTTGGTTTGCACGAATATAGGATATGTACTTAGGAATCTCAAGTTACTCGAGCCTCTTAGGTTGACTATTACTTAGCTTTTTAATTTATTCCGACCCAACATATTCGGGTAAATAAGTCCAGTACATATAATCTCATCTTTAAGGAGATAACTTTCCTACCAAACGAATCATTTGTATTAATTAAAGGAAATGAAGTGACTGATCTGACTGGAGATGATAGTTTTGATCACGAGGGAGGACGGGGTCGACGACAACTCCAGTTCATCACAATCTTACAGTGTAACTCTAAGACAATTTATTCACTGGACGGTTAAAACATTGAGTTGTCTAAGGTTGATATGGTATTACCAATTTCAAAAGTTACCACCATTATACTTCTCGGGAGACAGAGAGTCTAACACCCGAAAATAATGATAGAGTAAGGGGTGACCCGACTTTGTATAATCCGATATTCCACTATCAAAAAAATCTTCTATTATTAAAAAAAAAAATGTTTTTCTCTAATTTAAAAAAAAGGGATAAAGATAATAATTTTTTTATTCAAATAGTCTCCTCCACGTTCCCATCTACCAATATTTTTTTTTTAAAAAAACGTGCTTTATTTTATTACTTAATCCCATAATTTATTTATATAAGATTATATTAATTATTAATTATTTTAATTGAATATTTGCAATAAAAATAAATAATATTTAAAAATTTTAATAAAAATGAGATATTTATAAGAGTAAAAAAAATTAAATATTTCACACCCACGATGTTTCTTAACTAAAACGTTGACCGTAATGGTCGTGTTATAACTTCTTGAAGCATGACAGAAGCCTAACATAAGCTATTGCAGATGATAAGTTCGAATTTCATAAACAAATGACTAGATTTTGTTATTAAAACCATTTGTTTAAGCTTGAAATCCCGTATCAATAGTTATCTCAATTTCAGCGGTAAAAACAAACAATTTCTGTGAGAACCGCCAATCCAAACAACATTCAACTATCAAACCACGAGCATCGTTTCACCATTAGAGTTCCTAACTATCACACGCAAACTCGCATACGACAATGCCTGTCGGTATTTATAGATTCATCACGAGCAAAACTATAATTAGAGCTTTTATATGTCTTGAGCTTAAATCTCGTAATATTTTCTAATTTTTTTATTTATCGCCAATTAAAAAGAAATATTTTCTCAATTCTCGTTACAATTATCGCAACTATTAGCCCGAGCCATTCTTTCGTCAATTTATCACAAAATTAATTAATATCAATCAATTAAATTCGTTAAATAAGTAGTATTTATTAAATTATTTTTTTCCGTACTATCAATTTTTACTCATTTCCAATTTCATCTAATTAAACTTTAAATTAAAAATTTACCTATTTTCATTTCATGTTAATTTCACTAAATCCACTCATTAATTACAACAAAATAATAATAATAAAGAAAAATCTAACTTCCTAATTTCAACAAAAAAAAAAATTAAGATATTAATTACAAAAAATAATAAGAATAAAGAAAAAATTTATAAAAAATAAAAATCGCTATTCTATTGTAACTGTTTTGCATTTAATAAAAATAAAAAATTTAAGATAATATATATATACTCGTTAATAAAATAATTGTGTAGAAAGTAAGGTACACGCACCAGAGAGGCGCGTGAGAGAGTACGATAGAAAAGTCCACCAAGATTCATAACAAAAGGAAGGCACGCAATTCTTCGTCCATTAACAACTGCAACGTGCTGCCATGCAAATTCCATTACTATCTAAAACCAAAGCTTCCATTTCCATGGCTTCCTCTCACCTCTAATTCTCTCTCTCTCCTCTGAATCTCCGGCCATCCTTCATGGCCTTCGCTAAAGCTCCCTCCACTTCCAAGCAATGGATCATCAAGCCTTCTCAATCTCCGTCGTCGTCGCAGAATCTCTTTGTAAGTACCAAACAATTTTCTTACAGTAACAGAAGAAAATCCTCCTCCATTCTCATCTTCTTCTTCTTCTTCCTCCTCTGTTTGTTCCTCTCTCTCATTCTTCTCTCCTCTAACTCCAACAATCCTCCGATTATCGCCGCTACAACCACTAACAACAGGCCTCAATCCGCCGCCAGCGAGAAGGAATTTCGAGGTCAGGAGAAGATCAAAATCGGATTAATCAACATAAGCGACAACGACGAAGGAATCGACGATGTATTCGACCTTCTCGGCTTAGCGGAAGAATCGAAACAAAGAATCGAGACCGTTCGGATTCATTTTGATCGTGTCGGGAATGATGTCGAATGGACGAGTCTGTTTCCGGAGTGGATCGATGAAGACGAGAAGTTCAAATCGCCGAAATGTCCGGATATTCCAATGCCGAAAACTGAGCTCTACACTGATCTAAACCTCGTGATAGTGAGGATTCCGTGCAAGAAAGGGATATTCAGAGACGCGTTTCGCTTGCAGGCGAATCTCGCGGCGGCGAGAGTGGCTCTGGCGAGCGGGTGGGTGGAGGAAGATCTGCTTCAGACGGTGTACGTTGCGTTTGTGGGAGCATGTGGTCCCATGAGAGAGATTTTCAGATGTGATGATCTTGTGAATCCTGATCATACGGTGGAGGGAGTTTCGGTGTATAAACCGGAGTTGAGGAGATTGAAACAGAAAATCTTGATGCCTTTTGGATCCTGCCAGCTTGCGCCTGTTTATGCTCGGACAGGTTGGTTTTTCTTCGTTCATTTCTGGAAATTATTTTTTTCCTTTAAAATCTATTTTCCTAATTCTTCTTGTTTTTCATTAATTCATTGGCGTTACTGATTTTCTTGGAATATGTGATGATTATATGCTTAATTCTTTCATTTTTTTTTTAATGTAGCAAAAGCATTTAGTAGAGTGGTTATAGCTATACATAGGTCCGAAAAAGAAGATTAAGCTACCTTACCATAGTCTCTCTCGGTCAATCTTAGTCAACTAAGCGAGTGAGACGAGTAGAGTACTTAGAAGGAAAGTCCGAGAATCTCCCTTCCTAATTAGGTTACTATGTTTTCTTGTTTGAAATTCTCTGTATAGTATTCATTAGTACTTATTTTTTGCTCACATATGCTCAAAGTCGATACCTAGTCTGATTTTTAAATGATTAAAGTCGATACCCAGTCTGATTTTTAAATGATTAAAATTGTTGGATGATGAAAGTCTCACATCGAATAATTTAGGGAATGATCATGAGTTTATAATCAAAGAATTTAGGGAATGATCATGGTTTTTTGGGAAGCACAGAGCAAAGCCATGAGAGCTTATGCTCAAAGTGGACAATATCATACCATTGTGGAGATCCGTTATTCCTAACCTGGTATCAGAGTCATGCCCTAAAACTTAGTCATGTCAATAGATTGGTAAATCCTCGAAGACATAGTAAAAAATGACTAAGACTCCAAAAGAAAAAGGAGTCGAGGGGGAGGTGTTGGATGATGAAAGTCTCACATCGACTACTTTAGGGAATGATTATGGGTTTATAATCAAAGAATACTCTCTCCATAATTAATGGTATGAGGAATACTCTCTCCATTGTGGTACGAGACTTTTTGGAAAGCCCAAAGCAAAGCCATCAGTGCTT
The DNA here is from genome assembly GCF_002738365.1 of Cucurbita moschata. Lineage (NCBI taxonomy): Eukaryota > Viridiplantae > Streptophyta > Magnoliopsida > Cucurbitales > Cucurbitaceae > Cucurbita > Cucurbita moschata. Next base: position 1,820,893 of record NW_019268528.1, read on the forward strand.
ATGCTCAAAGTGGACAATATCATACCATTGTGGAGAGTTGTGTTCGTCTAATTTAATTTATGTTTTATTTTTAATTTGATTGAATTGTATGAAGGTTTTTAAGTATAGAATAAGGTATAATATGTCATGGATTGATTAATTTAATTAGATATAGGGTTAATTTAGTACATTAATTTCTGTATTGAAATTCATAGTCAAAAGAAACGTTTTCTGAAAATGTGCAGATTTTGGCAAGTTAATTATTGATTTATTGATTCTTTCTTTGCTAAGTTTGGTAAGTTAATAGCTGTTCATGAGAATCACAGCCATTGGACTGCAGGAGAATTATTCTGTTTTTATCTTCTTTTTTTTCTTCTTATTGTTATGTTCTTACTATATTAAATATAAATATGAATCTGATTATTCATGTGTTGATTCTAACATTAAATTATAATAAATAAAATATATTTGTATTTTTGTAAAAATATTCTTGTGTCTGAAACTTAAAAAATTTACTGTAAATCCATAAATATTTGATTGTGTGGATTTGGATTAAACTATTTAATATCTTTTAAAGTTTAATGTTTTATTTTACCCCAAATTTAGAATTGTTAATTACTTTTTAGGAGTTTCTTGTAATTTAGTCTATTAGTTAAATACCATAGTATTGGATCAAGCCAAGAAATTTATGATTCAATGTATTATAGTCGAATTTCAATGATATCTAGCTGTGTATTGTTGGGTAACCCCATCCCAAGTAATCATTGTTAGATTAATACGACTCTCCACAATGATATGATATTGTCTATTTTGAGTATAACCTTTCGTAGCTCTACTTTGGACTTTGCCTCATACAAATAAGATAGTATTTTTTTATTATAAACCTATGATCATTCGCTAATTTAGCGGATGTGGGATTTTCATCCAACAATCATTATTTTCTTTATCTGAGATTAGGAAATAAGAACTCATTTTCGATGTAGTTCGGTAGATCAAGACAGGGAATTGTGAATCCACCGTGCATGAATTCAATTTGGGATAATAAAAATTTGTGATATATATATTTTTGTTGGTTTTGCAGGGAGAGAAGTTTGGAGGAATTTCTTGTTACAAAAAGCACCAAAAAACAACTCAACCGACCAACAAATTAGAATCAGGCCAAAAGAAGCGTACGTGACAATCCTCCACTCCTCAGAAGCCTATGTCTGTGGCGCCATTGCCTTAGCTCAAAGCCTCCTCCTAACCGACACATCCAAAGACCTGGTACTCTTGGTCGATAACTCCATAACCAACAAATCCCTGGACGCCCTCGAGGCCGCCGGGTGGGACATCATGAGGTTCCACCGCATACGCAGCCCTTTTGCCGAGAAAGGCTCATATAACGAGTGGAACTACAGCAAGCTCCGAATATGGCAGCTCGTGAAGTACGACAAGATTGTCTTCATTGATGCTGACCTCTTGGTTCTCAAGAACATTGATGAGTTCTTCGCCCTCCCTCAGCTCTCTGCCGCTGCTAACAACAAAATGAGGTTCAATTCTGGGCTTATGGTTGTTGAGCCATCAAATTGCTTGTTTGAGGACTTGATGGTTAAGAGCTTTGAGTTGAAGTCTTATAATGGTGGTGATCAAGGGTTTTTGAATGAGGTCTTCACGTGGTGGCATAGGCTTCCTTCTAGGATCAACCATCTCAAGATCTTTCAGAAGGAAAACGTTGAGAATAATTCAGGTGATTCTATTTAACCTTGACTTTCTGAATCGTAATCCTATGATTTTAGATTAAAACTACTTCCTTTGGTGTCATTCAAATTTAGTTTCTTTTTAACTTTAGATTAAATTTTGATATTAGTTTTCAAATCCTAAAAAGTGTCTGATATTTATAAAATTCAATGGACATAGTCTGATTATATATTATTATATACTTTGTAAGGCATGGAATGAAATAAATGTTAGGAACCAAGCATCTCCATAATAACACGTGCCGAAGATTGTTACGTGTAAGTCCTACATTGGCTAATTTAAAGAATGATCATGGAAATATAAGTAAATGAACATATCTCCATTAGTGTGAAGACTTTTGGGGAAGCCCAAAGCAAAGCTATGAGATCTTATGCTCAAATGGATAATATCATACCCCACATTGGCTAATTGCCATGAGATGATATTGTTAACTTTGAACATAAGCTCTCACGACGAGTTTGACTTTGTTTTTTGTTTTCTCGAAATGTCTCATACGGATAGAGATGTACGTATTCCTTACTTATAAACCCATATGATCAATTTTGAACATAAGCTCTCATGACTTTACTTTTGGTTATGTACGTATTCCTTACTTACCCACTATGATCAATTTTGAACATAAGCTTTCATGGCTTTGCTTTTGGTTATGTACGTATTCCTTACTTATAAACCCACTATGATCAATTTTGAACATAAACTCTCATGACTTTGCTTTTGGTTATGTACGTATTCCTCACTTATAAACCCACTAGGATCAATTTTGAACCTAAGCTCTCATGGCTTTGCTTTTGGTTACCCTGAAAGATCTTATATCAATGGAGATGTATTTCTTACTTATAAACTCATGATCAACTCCTTAATTAGTTGAGGTAGGACTTTTCTTCCAACAATTCTCAAGTACCGATTTATAAGTTCATACATTAAACTTGGTACACCAAAGCTTAGTTTAGTTAATTTTTACTGGTGTTTGATATTATAAATACATTGTTTATGAACAGATCCTTATGCAATACATTACCTGGGGATGAAGCCATGGATGTGCTATAAGGACTATGACTGCAACTGGGACAAGGAAGACCACCAAATTTTTGCAAGTGACTCAGCTCATGCCAAATGGTGGGAAGTTTACGAAGCCATGCCCGCAGAGCTGCAGCCCTTTTGTGGACTGACGAAGAAGATGGATTTCAGGCTAAGAAAATGGAGAAGTTTTGCCAGAAACTCCAGTTTCCCTGATGCCCATTGGAAGATCAAGATCAAAGACCCTAGACGACGCCGTTTTATGGATCGACAATAGGCACAAACAATCAAAAGAAAAGAAAAAGAAAAAAGAGACAACTATCTCATCAACAAATCTGTAAGTTCCTTACCTTTTTTTCTTCCAATTGCTTCTTCTCTTGGTTTTCACATATAAACTTAGACAGGTTTGAGCTTTAGAGTTCCTCTTTGTTCATGTTTTTTTTCACAGAGAAATGAGATTGTAAAGTAATAGAGAAAATTTGGGACTTAAAATTGTAGAGTAATTAACGTTTATAACTTGTTTTTTTCGAAAAGTGTCTAATAAGTTTGTTGGACGATAAAAGTCCCACATCGGTTAATTTAGGGAATGATCATGGATTTATAATCAAAAAATACTCTCACTATTGGTACGAGGCCTTCTGGAGAAGCCTAAAGCAAAATAATGAGAGCTTATACTCAAAGTAGGTTGGGTCGTGTTCATCTAACAAAGCGTAGCACTATTTTTTTTATTCAATTTCTAGGAATCAATAGAAAATGAAAACTCCCTATAATACACTACATCGGACTAGGTCATTGTTAGAGTGAATAGATAGATCTACAAATTATTAAGCTTGTGATAAAGCCGCATGATGTGAACTTTTAACTTCTAAGAGAATAAAAAATGTTACAGAAAATCGACATAAATATAGAGCGATTGTGTGACACTTGTTCTAAACCAACGAAACATAAGAAATTCAGACTTCGCAGACATCATCGACATATGCTTGAGCCTCGAGTCACATTTGTAAAAAATGTATTAGAAAACATGAGCGAGAATATACGTTTGAAAATAATTTTAAAGAATGTAAACTTACAAAAACTAAAACCGATCAGGCAACAACGATTTTGATAGGAAATGTGAGCGAGAATATATGTTTGAAAACAATTGGAAAGAAAGTAAGCTCACAAACTAAAATCGATTAGACAATAACAACGACTTTGATAACATATAACTCAGATAAAAAGAAATAATATATAAAGAAAATCTATAATTTAATCAAATTTACTTAATATTTATTTATTTGATTTTGTGATTTGTGCATGAAGATGAAAGTCTCAGTTTATGAATTTATAATCAAAGAATACTCTCTCTATTTTTTAATATTATTAAATCAATTTAATTTTTTTTAGACCTCTCCCCCACCGGAGAGCGGTTCCTTCAAAATTAAAAAACTGCACTGTCGGCTTTTTTTTATTTATTATTATTTATTTATTTTTAATTTTAAAATAATTAATTTCCTTTTTTTGAAAATTATTCTCCACTTTCTTTTCCCTCCGCTCTCTTTCTCTCTCTAGACTCTGACTTTCTTGGCGACCGCCATTGATCGAAACTCTTCATTTTCTCTTACAATTCACTCTCCCTTTACCCTGTTCGTCGCACATTCCTCATTTCCTCGTTCTCTACTCTCTTCCGATCCCTCAAATGCAAGATATCTTCGCTTCTGTTCGCCGATCATTGGTGTTTCGCGCTCCTCTTGAGAATGAGGATCCTCATTCCCCTGCAATTGGAGTTGGAGCCCTAGTTGATAAGATTAACTCCAGCATTCGGAAATCCAGAGTGTTTTCTAGGCACTCCCCCTCGTCCTCGGCTCTTCCTCCCATCCCCAAGGAAACTGACCCTCCGATTCGATGGCGCAAGGGCGAGTTGATTGGCTGCGGCGCCTTTGGTCGGGTGTATATGGGTATGAATCTTGGCTCTGGAGAGCTTCTCGCTGTCAAGCAGGTTTGCTGCCTTTGAAGTTCGGTTTCATTGCTTGTTGGTGAATTGTGCTTTTGGAGATTGGTTTTGGAATCGTTGGGTCTCATTTTGATCGTTTTCTGCGTCGTTCTCGTCCAGGTTCTGATTGCTGCAAATGGCGCTTCGAAGGAGAAAGCGCAGGTTTGCTTTTAGTTTGCAGCTGATTCTAATAATATGATTTTGTTCTTACTCTCCTTTGATTCTCGTCTTTGAAGCAATCAAATATGGATTTGATTAATTTTTCTCTATATATAGTCTATATATTGACGAGAATGCTTAAAATTGATGATCCTGGATCGCCGGTAACTGACTATAGCTGCCATTTTTCACCAACCACATTCCTGATCAACATTTCCTGGACATATTTCGTTTAGTTAATTCCAGTTAGTTTTGAATTTTAATGGACTTGAGTTAGATACTCGATAGTTATATTCATTTTTGTTTTGCTTAATACTTAAAGCACAACGATTTCTTAAACAAGGCCTCATTGTTTTTGTTTTTATTCTCTTATTTGTGTCGCATATTATATGCCTCACCTTACTTAAGCCCTTAACCTCCAAAAGGCTATTGCACTTCAATGCTCTTCACACTCTAAAAAACATTCCCACCTCTTACATGGTGTTATGTTTTTATCTTTTACCTTTCGATATTAGAAAAAATTAAATTTATGCCACTATATTAACTTAGACTGCTTTTATAACTGAGAAATTCTAATCTATCATAAATTTTCAGACTTTGTGGACTGCCCAATAAAAACTTTTTAGTATGATTTATGAGGTACTACGGAAGTTTTCAAATTGAAATGAACTAGGAGAAACCATAAGTAAATTTGAACAAATTGGAAGTTTTCCAATTGAAATGAACTAGGAAGTTTTCAAATTTATTATCAACATTTGAGTTTTTTTTTTTTTTTTTTTTTTTTTTTTTTTTTTTTTTTTTTTTTTTTTTTTTTTTTTTTTTTTTTTTTTTTTTTTT
>NW_019268528.1:1826813-1849924 GCF_002738365.1 Cucurbita moschata
TTTTTTTTTTTTTTTTTTTTTTTTTTTTTTTTTTTTTTTTTTTTTTTTTTTTTTTGTTGCAACCAGACTCACATTAAGGAGCTTGAGGAAGAAGTGAAACTTCTCAAGGATCTTTCTCATCCAAATATTGTTGTGAGTATGGCCTTCTGCTTCTCATTTACGTAAATAAGTCCATTAGTTTGCCCACTGAATACATTGTGTTGTTTGTTAGAGATACTTGGGGACAGTCAGAGAGGATGATTCTTTAAATATATTATTGGAGTTTGTCCCTGGTGGATCAATATCGTCACTTTTGGGGAAATTTGGAGCCTTTCCTGAAGCAGTAAGTCATTCTATTTACTACGTTCAACATGCTCGTGTCAGATGCACCGAGTGTCTAATCCTTAATACCAACTGTCTGTAGGTTTTAAGAACATATACAAAACAGTTATTATTGGGATTGGAATATTTACACAAGAACGGTATCATGCACAGGGACATTAAGGTCGGTTTTTATGATTTTTATCATTGCATGCAGTTTACTTATTCCCCGTGTCAGTTATAAATAGGTTGTGTTTCTTGTATTCTATTGCAGGGGGCGAATATCCTTGTAGATAACAATGGATGCATTAAGCTTGCTGATTTTGGGGCATCAAAACAAGTTGTCGAGCTGGTAAAGCCAGTGATCCTTGACTTTTATTTAGTTTGAAAGCTATCTGGCTTCTGATCAAAATTCCTTTGTTGTAGGCTACAATTTCAGGAGCAAAGTCTATGAAGGGCACTCCATATTGGATGGCTCCTGAAGTAATTCTGCAGACCGGGCATAATTTGTAAGAACTAACTGATGTCAAGCTCTACTTAGAATCTACGATCTGTTCTGAATATTTGGATACCAATTATTAACTGTAAAATGTTGATTTCAAATCCTGTTGACAAGCTTAAATTTGAGGCAAATAAGTGGACTTAAGTAGCTTTGCCTATAGCAAAATATTAATTTGGTGAGATGGATGATCATAAGTATGTGATAATTATTCCTAGCTCTGCTGACATATGGAGTGTTGGATGCACTGTTATTGAGATGGCTACAGGAAAGCCTCCTTGGAGCCAACAGTATCAAGAGGTATCTTATAACTTGAAGATGTTTTAGTGGTGGGTGCATTAAATTGTTTTGTAAAGTGAACTGACAATTCTTTTCTTTTAGGTTGCTGCTCTTTTTCATATAGGTACAACGAAGTCTCATCCACCAATCCCCGAGCAGCTTTCGGTTGAAGCTAAAGATTTTCTGTTGAAATGTTTGCAAAAGTAAGTCTCATTTCTTTGCATTTCTAACCCCGATCTTCAAGAAGCTAATCCTAGCTTTACAATGTTCAAACTTTGAGATTCGTTGGAAACGTTCTTCTTTTGCTTCTCTTTGCCACTATTTCTCATGGAAAGTCAAATCAATGTGGGTCAAATTGCAGGGAACCAAACTTAAGACCAGCTGCCTCTGAACTCTTGAAGGTGATTTTTAACTTGATTGATATTTTTGTTGTACTTAATAAAAACAAATAATAAGCTGCAGAGGCTCTAGCGGCGTGCTTCCTCTTTTATTCTAGCAATAACGTATTATACACTGAGAAATAGTGCCAGTGGCGTGATTGTTTTAACTATCATCTAACCTTCCTGTTTTGTTGCTTGAAGCATCCGTTTGTTACCGGGGAGGAGGCAGAATCTCAACTCGTGTCACGTGATGCATGCACGGTTAGAGGATTAAAGAACCAGAATAATTTATTCATGATTGTTTGTTTTCCTATTTATAACTGTAAATTTGCCATCATCAGGAGCCCTTGGAAATCCATTCACCTTTGTATACTTCAAAGTTTGAAATGAGGTGAATCCAAAAATTTGACTAGAAAAGATTGTGCATTTACCTGCTTACAATTATTAAGGTTTTTGACGTTCTTTTCTTGACAGTAAAACTCCAACACATCCTGGATCAAGTGATATTTGTAATTTGGATAGCCTGAGCTGCTCAAAGGTATACACTGCAAACAAACTAGAAAGCGATATATGGACAGCAAACAGTGATGATGAAATGTGTCAGATTGATGACAAGGATGATTTAATGTTAGATGAAGTAAAAATCGGTTCTTCTATTGTACATGAGAATTTGAAGGTGAGGAAACTTTTATTTTTTCTTCTTTTTCAATGCCTGGATGGCACTTTAGTTCGTTCACAAAGCTCTTGAATTAACTTGGCTAATTTTTTTCTTTTGGTGAAGAGTTATAACCCAATTTGTGAGCCCTCCGATGATGAGGATTGCAAATTTGATAGAAGTCCAGCAGTAGACCAAGGAAGCAATTTAGAAGAGGAAGCTCTTGCAGCTAGAAGCTGTTCAGGAGTTTTTGACGAGGACCAGAACTTCTCATTTCCTAGGGGACGATCACTCTCTGAAGACGAGGATGAGCTTACTGAATCAAAAATTAAAGCTTTCTTGTATGAAAAGGTTTGGATTTTCAGTTTGAGATTGCAATTACTTTGTCTTTCTAATTCTCCCCTTCACTGCCGTTTTATTAAAGAAACTTGTTTGCTTAATTTGTTATGTTTGATTTCAATGCCTTAGGCTCTTGAATTGAAGAAACTTCAGTCACCGCTTTATGAGGAATTCTACAATAGTTTGAATGCATCCTGCTCTCCAGTTTTTATTGAGAGTAAACGAGATGAAAGTACTCCCACATACTTGAAATTGCCTCCGAAAAGCCGGTCACCAAGTCGAAGTCCTGGTAATCCATCCCCAGCAATTGATGCTTTTGGCACTGGTAGCCCAGCTAGTGGTAGCAGGGGTAATGCAAATGATCAGAGATCACAACTCAGCGATTGGAAAGGACTTCTAGTTGATGGTCAGTCAGAAGCTGGTAGCCCGAGGTTCGACTTTTGGATGTTCTTTTTAGCAGGCTTAGTATCATTGACGTCTGTTGTATTCTTGATGTTTGGACAAGTGACGTTGTGTGTTATCATCTAGCAGCAAGCATTATTCTGATATACAAAGGAAGTGGAAAGAAGAGCTTGATCAAGAGCTTGAGAAAAAACGAGGTAGATAATGTTATTATTCAATGCCATTTACACGAGTCCACCGTGGGCTGTTAGAACTCCATAGTGACTATTCTATTTTGCAATTTTCTTGATTGTTAACAGAGATGATGCGTCAAGCTGGTGGCGGAGGCAAAACTTCATCACCAAAGGATAAAGCCATGGGCCGACACAGAGAGCGGACAAGATTTGCATCTCCATTACGGTAGATGTTTAAATCTCTTTTTTCCTTCACACAGTGTGTGTGATTATTATGGCAATATGCATAATTGTGAAGAACCGTTGACAGAGATGATGCATCGGGCGCTGGAAGGGAGAACAGGGAAAACATCATCTCCTGAAGGAAGTTATGAAAGAATAGCATCTTCAAACTACATCAGCTGAGTTTATTTGCTCATTTTTCCTTTCCTCTGCAGTCCTTGTGGAGTGTATGAAATGCAGAGGTCCCTTGCTGACTCATGATCAGATTCTCAAAAGGGGGGAAGGAAAAAGACACGTTGAGCTATATGCTAATCTGTTTTTGTTCTTTTTTCATTGATTTTGTTGGGGGTGGGGAAGCTTTTAAGGATACATATTTTTCAATTTTGTATCCAGTGGTGAATAGAAAATGTATCATTAGTGTACAATATTCTGGTTTGATGATATAAAATGGCACAGGTTTGTTTCTTTCCATGTCTGTATCATTTCTTCATCACAAACAACACAACCACTCGGGCATTGAGAAAATATCAAACAAAATGTTGTTTGATAGTACTTTTACTTCATATTTTGTAAATGGGTCTCATCTGTTCTTGAAGTTAACCGAAACTTTCTTTATTGATTTTCACAGGCTGATACAATGTGATGGAATGAAGGAAGAACACAAGAAACACACTATGGACATTGAGAAAATATCAAACAAAGAATAATTTAGAGCAACTTCTTTCAAATTCTCATCTGTATTATATTGGTTGGTCTCTGTTTCAGTCCACTCAGATTAGTGTTCCCATCATATTTCTGTACACTTTTTCTGCTTTTCAGGGGAGACACCAACCTAGCAGCCAGTCTTGAAGGTGAGAAAGATTGCCTCAGCTTGGAACCTGTAAGTCTTGCAGGTGAGAATGGTTGCCTCAGCTTCGAAGTTAACAGCCTTGACGGTGAAAATGACCGACGCAGCTTGGAGGCAGTGGATCCCTTTGGAGGAGACTGCTTACTCGAGAGTACTGGTTTTGTTGGCGACCGTGTGATCACCACCGGCGGGCTCCTAATCTTCACCTGAAACTTTGAAGCTGACGCTGGAGACTTGATCAAGAACTTATGTGGAGTTGTTTGCTGTCTAGTTTTTGTGATGACTGGAGACTTTGTTCTGCAGAACTTCGGTTGTTGGGAGTTATCTGATGATGATAGGAATATAGGATTTGGAAAAAGTATGGTCTTTTTCGTCCATGGCCTGCTGTTCCTAGGTGACACTCGGTTTGCTAAATACTGCGCATTCTCTTTATCAACGACATCTCTTTTGGTCGGAGGTGAAACGACCTTGAAATTGATCCGGGACCGAACGCGTTGAAGCGACGGAGAATGCGATTCAGTTCGTTTGGATTGTAACTTTTCTTGCTTCTCTCTTTTCCTTCTTACTCTTAGTTCTGAATCTTCCAGGTTTGGTCTTCGGTTTCTTTGTCGTGTCAACGGAGTTTTTGGGTCATCCATCGACGTGCTTTTGGTGTCGATGGTAACAGCTTCAACCATCTCTCTTGCAAATTTGCTAGCAGTCAGTATTTCTCCAATGGTTTCACCTACAAGCATTGCTGGTAAAGACATCCTCTTCCACTCCCCTGCTCAAAATGAAAATAATGAATAATCTCGAAACTTATTAAACGTTTTTAAAGTTCAAGAACCTATTTAACACAGAATTGGTAGTTAACGAGCACATTAAACCGTTCTTGAAATTGAGCGACTGACTAACTCAACCTTAAAAAGGCGACCAAGAAACAAACAGCAAGAACAGGAAAGATTCAAGGCATTAAAAGTTTAGAAAGAGACCTCCTCCTGCATTAGCTGGAAACTTCCCCACAGGAGATTTTCTGCCTCCACCACCATTTTTGATCCTTCAAAAATGGAAACAGAGAAGAACCCATTTGAGTATTAAACAAAAAAAAGCTCAACTTGACACAAAACCGATCGAATTGATAGCAAGAAATTAAACCTCAAAGATTCCTGTTTACATCTGAGGCTTGTCTTAAGATAGCCTCTGGTACTACGTGGGCTAAGGCTCACCCCTGATATCACTTTGTTCCCTCCTGTTACTGTGAATTGCAGTTCTTGTAGCCTTCTCATGCACATTTCCACCTACACAACCCAAATTACTCCCAAAATGTAAGAACAAGAACAAGAACAAGAAAGAGCTACTTGTTCAATCCTGAAGTTTTAATGGCAGCGGAGTATTAAAATATATTGGATTGCAAGTTCTCATTGAGCTGAGGTTGAAGAACAAATGTATTTTCGTTTACATCACTTGATGAAGATCCATTTGAGGATTGTTGGGAGGGAGTCCGTCCAACGTTGGCTAATTTAGGGAATGATCGTAGGTCTACAAGTAAAGAATACATCTCCATTGATACGATACATTTTTGGGAAACTAAAAGCAAACCCACGAGAGCTTATGCTCAAAGTGTACAATATCATACCACCGCGGAGAGTCGGATTGGAGGGTTTGTTTCCCCGAAAGTGAGGAAGAATTTACATTTTCAACCTTCTAGCTGAGAATATGTAATGAAAATGAAGAACCCAGATTGGATCTACAGCTTTCCTCGCAGTATTTTCAGAGAAATGAAACAAAGATAATGAAATGAAAGAAAGAACCTTTCTGAAACTGTTCCACCAAAAAAAGAACAAAAAAATGGAGAAAGCTAAAAGATCCAATGAAGAACAATGTAAAATTATCAACATTTGAGCTGAAAAACTACGCTAAAAATGAAGAAATACCCAAATGAGATCTGCAAACTTTCTCCAAAAACTTAGAACACAATAAAAAACAGAGTCCTTATGCAATTCAATCAAAACAGAGTCCATGAACTTTGTGTTCTTACCTTCTTGAGCGTTTCTCTCACTTGAACTGGGTTGAGAGTGGCTGCTGCTGCTGCTGCTGCTACCATTTTCTTTTGCTTTGGTGGGGTTTTGGCTACCATTTTGATTGAATTGAAGAATCACCAACGTGGGTCTTCAACAAATCTCTCTCTTTCTCTCTCTAAATAGCCATGAGAGATTATGAGGGGTCGAAACTGATTGAATTGAAATTCTTGTTGCCGAACCCCTTTTTGTCTCACAAGTGGGGAAGTCAAAGGAGAGGGCTTTTTTAGATAATTGGTAACGTATCTTTGTTGTTCCAACGGTCGATTTTCCATTCAATCTGAAAACGAAAGGGCCAACGGCTACTTTTTTTAAAAAAATATTTGATGGGCCTTCCATGCACACACCCAATTCAGCCCTAGTTTTTAAATTTTGGGTTCTACTTACTATGTGGGTCTCTTCTTCATCGTTGAAACAAAAGCTAAAGATGGCAATATTTTAAAATTAGGGTTTGCTCCATTTATTTATATTGTCCTATAAAGGTGTAATAATGCACTTTTTTTTAAAAAAAAAATGTTTTGTAGATAAGTATCTTGTGAGTTAATTATTAATTATTTACTCGTTTTCCATTTAGTCACGGTACTTCGAGTATTATGTTTTGTGAGATCTCACGTCATGAGGAGAACAAAAGCTCCCTTTATAAGGGTGTGAAAACATCTCCCTTAAATAGAAGCTAAGCTCAAATAAGACAATATCTGCTAGATGTGAACTTGGGGAAGCTCGAAAAGGAAACTCCGGACAACATAGGGTGGGTTTGATTTATCCACGACGTTCAAATTTAGGTTTTTAGGTTATGTTAAATTAATATGTTTATTTGATAAATTTTGGCTAAATTCACACGATGTAATATAGAACATACCCTATAGAAATCATCTATATGTTAACTTGGTTTGTTTTCTAGACCTCATTTGGTAAGCCAGAAGCATACAATTTAGCTGTAAGTAACATCTCCAAGAAAAGAACAATTCTATGAATCAAAAAGACAAATACACAGAGAACATGTTGTAGTGAGTGCAGAGGTTAGAGAAACACACTGTTGTACAAAGGTTGAAGATGATGTCTATCATTGAAACACAGTGGAGGATCGAGACGGTATTAACGATGGCCTCCTCCTGCAAGTTTTGAGCCTTGTATCTTGTGTACAGAAGGTTGAAGATGATGTCATCATTGGAACTCGGTCGAGGACGATCGAGATGGTATTAAAGATGGCCTCCTGAAATTTTTCAGTCCTCTCAATTTGAGAGGACTCCACACAATTGGTTTTCTTTGTAATGCAATAACTTTGCCATTTCTTGAACCACCACCACCACCTTGTTGTGTTGGAGGGCTCCCCATGAACTTGCTACTGCTCCTCATGGCAGCAATAGGTGTTGCTGCCTCTACTGCTGTTTGGAATTCCGGTAATGGAGAGAACAACTTTGAGTATCTTGCTTTCCTTGTTGCAAATAATTGTGGCCCCAATGCAGCACTTCCATTTCTTAATTTTGAGGCAGAGGTCTGGAGTGGGGTTGCCATGTGAGAGTGCAACTCGGGACGAGGACGAAGTGTAGCAATTGAGACCCGTCTTTTCGGTTGAAAAACCTGTGTCATAGTCGTTGTCGTTGTCGTTGTCATCATTGGAGTTGACCTAACAGCAAGCGAATTTCGTCTTGGTATAAGAAGGCTTCTTGTGTTTGCTGCTGCTGCTGTTGTCATCATTTTGGGGACATTTTCTTTGCCTTCTGTTGGATGAGCAGTGTTTATGAATGAAGAGACACGCCGTTTTTTGGATGGCAAGGGAGACGACGTTGGCGGTATGAAATTGGTTATCTTTCTTAGGGGAAGCCTTAGCTTTGAAGGACCTAATGGTGGTTTCTTTTCTGTAATGGTTTTAGGAGCTGCCAACTTTGGAAGAGAGAGCATTGCTGAGGGCTGAGAGGCACCAACGACAGTAGCAAGAGCTCTACTTTCTTGTTTTAGTCTGGCTTTCCTCTCATCTGCGAGGTGGCTCTCGAGATCGCGAACCTGTTGTTAGTACACAAACAATAAGCAAATTGTGCAATGATGTAAAAAGACCAGCAAAAATAAAGAACTTCAATTGTTTTAGGACTAGAGGTTATAGCTTATTGTTAAAAATCACGACTCTCTACGACGGTAAGATATTGTCCACTTTGAGCATAAGCTCTCGTGGCTTTGCTTTGGGCTTCCCCAAAAGACCCCATACCAATACCTATGACCATTCCCTAAATTAGCTAATGTGAGGTTCCCTCCCAACAATCCTCCCTTCGAACAAAGTACACTATGGAGCCTCCCGTGAGGCCTATGGAGCCCTCAAACATCCTCCCCTTAATTGAGACTCGACTCCTTCTCTAGAATCCTTGAACAAAGTACACTTTTTGTTCAACACTTGAGTCACTTTTGACTACTTTTTCGAGGCTCACAACTTCTTTGTTCGACATTTGAGGATTCTATCGACTTGGCTAAGTTAAGGGCATGGCTCTGATACCATGTTAGAATCACAGCTCTCCATAATAGTATGCTATTGTCCACTTTGAGTATAAGCTCTCGTGGCTTTATTTTGGGCTTCCCCAAAATGCCTCACACCAATGGAGATGTATTCCTTACTAATTCATGATCATTCCCTAAATTAACTAAAGTAGAACTCCCTCCCGAACGCTTATCCCAAGAACTTGGTTAGAAACTTTATATTAATTACCTTCTCTTGAAGAGTCCTGCAAATATGTTCCCTAGCCGTGAGTCTTAATTGCAAAGATTGCACACTGTCTTGTAACTTCTTCATTTCCTTCTCATCATGCTTGGACTTTTCTGCCTGTATGTTTAACAAAAAAAGAATTATAAACAAGGTCAAAGCACCAAAAGAAGAATCTTCAAGAAGTACAATCCGAACTTTCTGGTGTTCATATTCATATACCATTTGCTTGAACTTGAACAGGTCTGTGAGATCGGTCTGTTTGCGAGCTGGGGCATTCTCGATCCCCCTAACACGGCTTGCAAAATTCAGCGAGCAGAGTGTCTCTCCAACATCGGCTGCACTTGGACTAATCTGTACAAACATCAGGGTTTTGCAATCTCCTCCTACATGTAGAAGAGTTTCAATTAGTGTCTATGAAGCTTCACAGTAAAGATTAAGGAGCAAAGTATTAAGGCAATAAATCCCCCACCTAGGGAGCTTTGCAGCAAATGAGTGAGTTTTGAGTTTCTGTTACAAGAAAAAAAAAATCAAAACTCAATCAGATATAACAAGAAAATTTCCAGAGAAAACAGGAGAAGTTGGATGGAGAAATGCCTGTAAGGAATGTGAGCTGTTTTAGAAGCCAGGGCAGATATAACATCACCGAGAGCCGAAAGTGATTTATTGATGAACTGAGATTCCTTTAATCTTTCACCATCAACATCAATCCTCCCCACACGCTCGCTACCAGCCAAGTCCACTAACCAAAGATGACTCTTTGTCCTCTGTCCATTAATAAGATTCTCTCCCTTGACAGTGACTCGCAACAAGCTGCATACAAATGGTGATAGTAGAGGATATCTTAACATGTTCTTCAAGATGATTCAGCATACGGTGATCAGACAAGAACTTTACCAGTGGGAGCGGCTGCTGAGCTCATTAGCACTGGTGGACCCAACAGATCTTGCCCGATTTCCAGATTTAAGTATTTCCCACACTTCTTCAGTTCCATACACTTGAGCTTCAATCAATCCAGGGACTTCCTGTGTTCCTTCTGCTGCTTGCTTGATCTCCAACCTTAAAACAAACTTCACATTAACAATCTCTCCCAATATTTTTAACATTACTAATCATTCAAATGTTTCAAGTCGGGGGGAGGACATGTTGCAATGAACTGATAACAAATATCTTAGAACACTAATGCAAGAAATTGTTTCATATGATTATTGAATTTTTTGAACCAAAAGCATTCTGCTCTGTAGTGTTACCAAAATCACAATCACGAAATATGCCATGTAATATAGACATGTGTAACCATCCACGAAAAGTTACGGGAAAAAAAGAAACTCACTTCTTCAGATTTGGGTTGGAGTTGTCTGCCAAGAGATCCCTGATTTTCTCATTGTAAACCTCCAACATGCTGACATACAATTCATATTTCATAACACCATCTCTCTCTTCTGAAATCTTAAACAGCTCCTTTAGAGTTCGGTAGTTGACTCCTCTGTTTTCCGGCGTTCCCTCCATAGTAAATGTCTTCCCTGTTCCAGTTTGTCCGTAAGCAAATATGCAGACATTGTAGCCATCCATCACTGAAGCTACGACAGGTTTAGCTTGACTGAAGACAGCTCCTGCACATTTGAAAAACCATCATCAATACATGGATTAAGAATTCACAGTAACTTACAGCACTAATTCTCACAATTACCTTGGCCGTCCTCAATCTTGAACACATGATCAAACTTAAACTGTTTTTTAGAAGAATCAGAAGAAAGAACTTGAATCTCGTTTTCCTGAGACGAATCAAATTCAATTACAGAGGTAGATCCACTTTCCAATTCGCTTTCATTTAATGGTCTACATCGGCAGAAAACTCTAATATTCCCTTTCAATTCAATCACTTCATTGTAAAGTCTCTTTCGCTCAGAGGACTCTTCAAGGTATTTCTTCTTCAAAAGTTCATGTTCTGTACCTAAAAAACAAAAAACAGCCCAGGATTCATTGCTAAGGAGTGATTATTAAAAAACGGCAATGATGGGAAACGGTTGGCCTGTAGAAGAAAGCTACCTAGAAGGTGAAGAGTTTTCACAACTTCAGGGCCTGGAAAAGCATCAGAGTCCAGCTTGAATCGTTCAGTTAGGAGCATATGCTGATTCTTCAAATTCTGAAACCATAAATCAACAAAGTAAGAATTGCCAATTTTGCAACTGGAGAAAAGAATAAACTAGAAATTTACCTTGTAAACTATACTCACAATATAGAGCATAAATTTTTTTTTATTAAAATGTAATTATTGGATACAAAGAATTTTTCAGCAGCCATTAGAAAAACAAGACCTCAAGTATTTCTCATTACCTTAATTTTGTTGCTCAAGTCAATTACTTTTTGCAGGATTGGAAGAGTATGCGCTCCCTCTGGTGATGCTAATTCGGCTTCACTGGATACTTCGTTCCCCATCTTATCATCACACTCAAAAGATTCTCCCAAAGCCATATCTGGACCGCTCAGAAATTTAGTGAAACAAGTTGACGGAAAAGATAATCATAAACGTTTGAACTGATCATGAAGAAAGGCAGTCCATGAAATTCTCAGTGGCCAAACTGAAACCAAGGAAAAATTGAACAATGAATTGGTCGTTTTCACACCACGACAGAAAACCCTAGGTCTCCAACTGAATGTAAATATATCAAATTGATTGCTTTTTCGAAATTACAACCATAAAAAGAACGAAAACAGAACCATATCTTCCTGGTCGGAATAGATCCATCAAAACAAACATTCTTTACACATCGAGAACCAGAAAGAATCGTTAAGAAAATGAAAGAATTAGCGAACCTGAACCGGCAATTAAAGGCAGAGACCTCGAATCATGACTAGGAACAACCGGAGTGCATAATTCTGAGACAACTTCCATTGCAACTGAAATTGAAACAACACTTCCCAATCATTAAATCAACCAAATCAACAACAAACCATCTCGATCCACTCCTTTCCCCCACAAGAGCCCACCCCAGAAAGCGAGAAAGAGAGTACCTTCCATGGCTTCAAAAAGAGAGAACGAGGACGTGAATTTCGAGAGAAGCGCAAGAATTTGATGGAGAAGAAGAAGAAGAAGAAGAAGAAGAAGAAGAAGTGACAGAGCACTGAGTGTAGAGAGAGAGAGAGAGAGAGAGAAATGGTAACGTAGGGTTTGAGATTGAATTCGAAGATTTGAAATGGCGAGCGGGCTATTGACGCTCTTTCAAACGGCTATAAATTATATCAAAATTACGTTTTTGGCCCTCCGTTTTCTCGAATCTCGAATCTCGCCCAATGGATCTCCGACCTCTTTCATTTTTTATTTTTTATAATTTTTTATTCTAGAAGTTATTAATAATATATATATATATATATATATATATATATTAAATAGAAATATTATAAAAAATTTATGATATTTCGATTATAGGTATATCTCTACTTACCAGTAAATAAATATTTTTTAAAGATTGACTATTGAATTTTTATTTAAATTATATTTTGGTTTAGTGTTCATGAAATATTATTAAATTTATATGATATTTTATATTTTAATAGATATTACATCAAAAATGAAAATTATTCTTTAAAAAAAATTTAAAATAGATATATTTTAATATTTATATATACAATGAGGAAAGAACCTAATTCCAATTAATTTTGTGCTTTAAAACAATTTTAATTGAGCTGTTTAATTGAGCGAGAACTGTAAAGAAGTTGGGGAAGCAAGGGCCGAGAAGAATTTCTTGTCTGGACTTTTTTAGACCCAACTCAGTTATTCAAAGAGCAATTCTTATTAAATAATGAACCAAAAATAATTTAGCCGTAAAACATTTGAGTTGTATTATTTCGGAAGCCGTTTATTCAAATTTTAATCTTTAATAGAAATAATAATGTGTAAATCTTTATTATTTATTTTAAATATTGAATTAAGATTTTAATATATAGTTTAAAAAAATAAAAAGTTATTGTTTTATTATTTATTTATTTTTTTGTTGAGAATTTAACCCATACAAAATGATGACTAAATTTGAGGATAAGCACTTAGCAGCGCCACAAAAAATCCACAACTTCTGAGGAAATTCATTCTATGGCTGACAGATTGGAGGAGAAATAGTGATCTGTTCATGGCTTCCTCATTCCCAAATCCTTCCTTCGGCCATTGCTCCTTCGTAGCACCATCCAATCCATCCTCATCTACGCACTTCCCCTTATCTTTTCCGCGCCCTTCTTCCCTCGCTGCCTTCCCTCCAATTTCATCCACCAAAAATGGGTCCGTTTCGAAAATTCGTGCCAAGTTCGAGAAATTTCAAGGCGAGATTCCCCAGGATGATACACAAGAACCCAATCCGTCAATGTCGTTGCAACAACAAGAACAACAGCCTTCTGTGAGTCAAGAGGTTGAAGAAGATGACAGGTTTTCAATTTCTCTTCCTCCTCAATGTTTGTTTACTGAATTTTAAAATTGTTTGAACCCTAGAAGTTAATCGTGGAAAGATGGAAAGATTCTCATGGTGGCTCTTATTTGATTGATTAATTAGTTGCATATAACGAAGAGCTAGGAGGTATGGATTTTTCAAGCTAATGGAGGATTTGTGACCCATAGGTCTCTCAAAATGGTCTTAAATTATGGTTGAATGATGAAGAATTAAGTTCTGTAAACCCCAAGGGCTGGCCATGGTGGATTTCTTGGTCTAGAAAGTTCATTTATCCCCTAGGAGTGATCCTGAAGTAGCGGCTTGAGATGTTTTGGAGGGTAAGGTGATGCTGGTTGTAAGATATCCTCTAGAGTCCAAAGAGGGAATATGAAACACGGTATTGTCCGCTTTGGACTGTTACTTATCGTTGTCAACCTCACGGTTTTAAAACACATCTACTAGGGAGAGGTTTCCACACCCTTATAAGAAATGCTTCATTCACCTCTCCAGTCAATGTGGGGTCTCACAATTCACCGCCCTTGAGGGCCGACGTCCTCACTGGCACACCGCCTAGTGTCTAGCTCTGATACTATTTGTTACAGCCCAAGGCCACCACTAACAGATATTGTCCGTTTTGGCCCGTTATGTATCACCGTCAGCCTCACGGTTTTAAAACGTGTCTACTATGGAGAGGTTTTCACACCCTTATAAGGAATGTTATGTTCACCTCTCCAACCGACGTCTCCAACTAACGTGGGATCTTAAAGAATCGGACCATGAGCATAAGGCAAGAAGTTGATTCTCTGTAAGCAAAGAAATGCTTTAACTAATTGTTTTTACTGTTTGATCGTCTATATGACTATTACCAACCACCATAGGTTGACCTAGTAGTCAATAAAGACCATGTAAATAATAAAGAAGTGGGAGAGAACAAGTTCAAGCCAGGTAGCCACCTACGAACATCTCATCTATTCTTTTGCAAATAGACTAGACACGTTCAAATTAGCTAGGGATCGCTCAGCTTGACTGGAGATATTGTTGAGGATTATTGGAAGGAGTAGTCCCACGTTATTTAATTAAGAGGAAGATCATGGGTTTATAAGTAACGAACACTATCTGTTCACTAGAAGTAAACGTTCTCAATTGATACGAAATGAAAGGAGGAACAGTATTGGCCATCTTTTTGTTTTGTTTTATAAAGATTTTGTGAAATTGAAATATCCATTCTCATTTGGTTGGTGAAGCAGGGCTTTCTCAATGTTTTTACTCTCACTTTCAGCTGCTTGCCTTCAGACTTGGAGGGAGCAGTCAGGCAATCTGGTGAAGCTGCTGGTTTGTTTGTGTCTTCAGGAGGACTAAGAGCAATAGTATAATACTCTTTATGCTAATCTTTGCCAAATCTTATGCCACTTCTCTATAAATATGCACAAATCATGATAGAACTTGAAAACGCTTGATATTTCCATTGCTGTAAATTTAGTTTCTTCCTGTATAATTTGCCATGCTTAGTTTCACAATTTGCAAGGGCTCCATTGCTACTAATCTCTGAAAAGACCTACTCGTTCGAATGCCAGTTTTGAGACATTTCACCGATTCATTTCTATATCTCCCTCCTCTCTTTACTCTCAACTGTAACGGCCCAAGCTACCGCTAGCCGATATTGTCCTCTTTAGCTTTCCATTTTGGACTTTCCCTTGAGGTTTTTAAAACGTGTCTATTAGGGAGATGTTTTCACACCCTTATAAATAATGTTTCGTTCTCCTCCCCAACCAATGTAGGATCTCACAATTCATACCTTTTCTTTTCAGGTTGAGCTTCTTATCCCCCAGCTACAGTTTCTGGACGATGAAGGTGCTCAAGCTGAACTCTGGGAACTGTCCAGAGTTTTCTTGGAGTCAGTCATTGAGGAAACAAAATGTGAGGTAAGTAGAATATGGAGTTACCACTTCAAGGCCCTGTTTATCAATCAAGAATTGAATTTGGAGAACACTCGGAATATATTATACCATGGAATGTGTTACAAAGAAAACAGTAGAATTTCATAGTTCTTAGGATGTTTATTCACTAGCTTTGTAATATACATATCTAAGTAATGCAAATTTAATTGCTAGAAAGTTAAAGCTGTGTTTCCAGATGCTGGGGCCGCTGCACTTCTTGAATATCGATGGAAAGATGCTTCCTTCAAAATTTCCAGGTAAGTTCCATGTAACATACAATTTGTGTACTCCAAAAGGTTGAGCTAAAGTCGATTTTTGCAATCTGAATCTGTATGTTCTCTTCGTATGGTTGTCGTTCTCAGCTTAAGCGACCGAAAACCTGTAGATACTGCAGATGAGATAGTTGTCATGGTTGTTCCTGATTACCAAATGTTGGAAAATGTGGAGAAAATAGCGGCTGCCCTCTCGGACGATCCGGTAAAAATCTGAACCATTCCATTTGCTGTTGAAGTACATTTTCGAAGTACTGCCTAATGGGGTATATATATGGTTCAGTTTACTATAATATAGATTTACCAGATATAATCATCTATTATATATAACTATCTACCATATATATCTTTGTGACCATTTTTCATATATAACAATTGAATAAGCTATAAATAAGCAGCATGCTCTATAACCCAACATCCACCTCTTTGTTTTTCTACATTGATGGTAGCCAAGGCCTCTTATCATGTGGAATCCCCGTCTCATCAGCGAAGATGTAGGGGTCGGATTTAACGTTCGAAAATTGAGAAGATACTTTTTAAGGTAAATTTCAAAACTCTTAGTAGACATCAGCATTATGATAGAGTTACTCACAAAAGATGATCATCATAGCTCAATAAAGTGTTCTAATGTGAAGTAAATGTCTAACCTCATACATAAAAGTTGCTAAGGAGAAAAGAGGTCTCATATACAAGAGGCTCTAAACTTAGGATTTGTCCAACTCAACCTCTACTTTGTTCTTTTTTGTGCAGCACATTTACAACAGTCTACTCCATGAGGCCTTTGCCATCTGGTGCTGTATTTAGAGCTTATCCTGGGTAAGGAGATTTTAACATCTTATGAGATTCTTTAGATCTATTCACCGTGCTGAAAATGCAGAAAAACTCGGTCCAGTCTGTTAGAATCACACAATAACGCACACCCTCAATCTAGATGAACACAAAAAATAAGAGAGAGAAAATGCTAAGAGAAAATGACTTCAAGTATATACAATAAAAGAGAATACAAAGAATACAGAAAGCACATTTTCAAATCATTGTCTAGAGATATATATATAGTTCAGTTTATTATATATAGTTTTACCAGATGTAACCATCTACCGTATATAGATTTACCAACTATATATAAAACTATTTACCATATCTAGTTTTACGGTATAACAATTGGGTAAGCTATAAATAAGCAGTAGACTCTATAACCCAACACGGTCGTATAGGGAACAACCCAGATTGTGCAGATTACAGTTTAGTTGTATGACCTGAACTAACTTAAGAAAGTAGTAAAAAACTATGATATATCTTACATGAAAGTAACGGAACCATTAATGTGAAATAATAATCAAACTCAAGGCCGTGGTCACTCATCTTACAGCAAATATCCATGGTTGAACTTTCTCCAACCACTTTCTTCTTCTTGTTCTTCCTTGTTTGGGGGGGTTTCTTTTTTGAAGAAGTGATTGACATCTTTGCAATTGTTAACCAGGTTGTGGAAAGTGTTCTTTGATGATAAAGATAGGCCAGGCAGATATTTGCTTGCCAAAGAATTAATAAGTCGTCCGGATGCTGGAGACCTCGAGGTCAGTTACCTAAGAAAATAACATATGAGAAATTATCATGATACTATTAATGTAACAACCCAAGTCCAATGCTAGCATATATTGTTCGCTTTGGCCCGTTACGTATCACTGTCAGCTTTGCGGTTCTAAAACGCGTCTAAGAGAGAGAGAGATTTCCACATACTTATAAAAAATGCTTCGTTCCCCTCTCCAACCGATGTAAGATCTGGCAATATTTGTAACAGCCCAAGCCTACCGCTAACTGATATTGTCCTCTTTGGGCTTCCCTTCCGAGCTTCCTCTCAAGGTAAAAACGTGTTTGCTAGAGAGAGGTTTCCACACTTATAAGGAATGCTTTGTTATAAGTGGGAACCTCTCCCTAACTTATAAGTGTGTGGAAACCTCTCCCTGACATCCGCGTTTTAAAACTGTGAGGCTGACGGCAATACGTAATAGGCCAAAACAGACAGTATCTACTAGCAGTGGATTTAGATTGTTACAATTAATGTGTCTTTTTACTTGCCTCGCAATGTATGATCATAAATTAATATCTAGATTATGGAGCTTTCACAATTTCAACTCTATAATGGTTCTTAAATCCAGAAGAGATTAATTGAAGCAATAATGTAAGCCTAAGTATCGTATGCAGATAATATTTGGAAATGTAGCAGAGTCAAACGACCCGTCATTTTTCGACAAAGCAGCTGGAGTTCTCTCTTCCGTAACCCGATTCATGAAAGCAATTTCAAGATAATCGAAGCGAGTTTCCTTGATATTATTACAACTCATGGGTCCTTGTAAGTTATGAACTCCTAATGCATTCTATTCTGTTCCAGAAAGCAAAGAAGAGTCAGTTTTCTTGATAAATATGTTCTTAGCAGTCTCTTAGTTAACTATAGATAATCAAGCTACAAGCATAGGCTACCAGTTCACTGCTACAGCTATCTCATCAAATTTTCCTTATGGTAAAGCCAAGATACATTGATAAGTGAATCTTCTGCAGACAAGAATCACATATCCAGAATCAACCTTGAAGAGAAATACCTTAAAAGAAATGGCATGACAGTAATCTCAACTTTGTATTATATGCTATCAGTGAATAACTAGGGGTAAATTTTAGCTGAACTTGTGGAAATTACCTTTTTCACCTATAATGTAGCATTTCATGTTATCTTTGATGCTCAAGAACTGTATACAATGGTTATTAAACTTATGGTACTCTAAGAATGGCGAAAAATGATTAATAGTTTTCTTTAAAAGATGAAGAAAACGTGACCCATATCAAGTTTTAACATCTCTCGTTATGAAATTGCAAAGGTGTTAACATAATGTCTACAACTTATGGGGCATGAGTCGGTGAACTACAATATGAACATGTCAATCCTCGCTTCGTCGTAATTACAAGAAATAAATCGAGAAATCATCATTAAAATGATAAACATGTCATAAACCTTTTGGTGATGCACCCAAATTTGAAATTATAATTGATTTATTACTCTAACTAACCTTGAGTAAGTGGCCCTGTCTGGCCTGGTGGAAGAAGCAAAAGTGAACATGGGGAGCCTATCTACGCAATAATATGGGTAGCCTTCACAAGTGGGAAGGACGTCATTATAATAACAGCTCATGTCTAGTATTCATACCAGAGAGGGGAATAAGTTTGGATCGTTAACACGACCGTTATCGTTATCGATCGGTTCCTTCTTGTCATCAGGATCCAAGTAGAAGAGGATGAATTTCTTATCTGGTACATATCCTTCATCTACCATGTGTACAAACAGATCCATCAAAACTCCATAAATGATATCAGCTTGTGGATGCCTTTTGTCTCCAACAGTAAAACTATGGACTTTCTTGTCAATCTCTATCCAACTGATGCCAGTTTCTTTGGCCATTCCCGTCTCCTTCATCTTCCTGATTGTCCTTGCTCTTTCCTTCCAATTCCCCTCAGAAGAATATATGTTGGCTAACAGAACATAAGGGACTGAGCTATTCGGTGTTTCCGAAAACAGATGTTCGGCTGCATATTTCCCCATTTCAGAATCACCGTAGAGGCTGCAGGCGCCGAGCAATGCCTGCCACACGAGTAATCCTGGCTGTTCAGGCAGTTTCTCAATGAAGGTTCTAGCTTCAGACAGCAGTCCTGCTCTACCCAACATGTCGACAACACAAGCATAGTGTTCGCTCCTAGGATTCATCCTGTGATCTTTTGTCATTGATTCAAGGAACTCCATACCTTTATTTACTAACCCAACATGACTACAAGCATGGAGTAATGATAGAAACGTGATGTCTGTTGGCTTTGCACCTTCCAGTTTCATATTCTCATAAAGATGTAGAGCTTTCAAGCCGTCTCCATGTCGAGCAAACGCTGCAATCATGGAGTTCCATGTGACAGAGTTCCTATTTTGCATCCTATCAAAGACCTTCACTGATTCATCCAGTGCTCCACACTTGGAGTACATGTTTATAAGTCCATTGCTCACAAAAGGATTGCAACTAAAGTTCTTTTTGACAATAAACGAATGAACTTGTTGACCCAGCCTCAAAGATGTATCAGCACCAAACACTCCAAGAACAGCTGAAACAACATTTTCGTCAATCTCAATCCCCATTTTCAACATTTTCAGAAAGATTTGGATGGCTTCTTCCTCACATCCATTCTGTGTGAACCCTGCAAGGATAACAGTCAACGAAACCATATCGAGTTCCTCAGCCGACTCAAAAATCTTCCAAGCATCTCCAATGCTTCCACATTTTGAGTACATATCCATCAGAGCACTCCCAATGCACAAATCTGACTGAATTCCCAACTTCAAAATAAGACCATGAATTTGACATCCTTCCTCTAATGCCTCCAAGCCAGAACAAGCGGTGAGTAAGCTCAAATAAGTTAAAGAATTTGGCTCCACAGAGCCACAACTCAGCATTTCCCTAAACAGCTCCAGGCTGTGCTCATGATACCCATTTTGAGCCAAACCAGAGATCACAGCCGTCCAAGTAATCACATTTCTCTCCTCCATCTCATAAAAAACTTGCTTCCCAAAACCAACACATCCACATTTAAAATACGAACTAATCAGAGCATTTCCCACAGTAATTTCTTGTTTATATCCACTCAAAAACGTCAAACCGTGCATCATTTTAATGATGCAACACATCTCCAAGCCATCACAAGCAGATAAAATCGTCGTCAAAGTAGCTTTATCAAATTTACAATCACCAACTAAACACATAGCCTTAAAATAGCTAAAACCAGCACAGAACTCCCCATTTCTCATAAACCCACCAATCAATGCGTTCCACGAAACAGTATCTCTCGTGGGCATTTCATCAAACACCTTGACAGCATCCGGCAATTTACCACACCTCTCGTACATGGAGATGAGAGAGTTCATTATGACGACCCCATTTTCATGGTTGGAGAGCTCGAAGCTCTTGATGATGGAGGCATGGAGGGAAGAGCCCAAATAGAGGTGGCCGTCTCTTCCACAAACGGACAGAAGGAAGCTTGGGTCTACATGGTTGAGGACGAATGTTGAGGAGGTTTCTGCAAATGGGTTTTGATGGAATTGGTTTCTGAATGGGGAGATTCGAGAAGTGGCCCAAGAGGGAAGCTTGGAGCTCAGTTTTTGAAATACCCATTTGAGTTTCATCCATGAAAATGGGACTCGGAGACGGTCGCCGTCGAATTGGCTCCAGTCGGATGAAGAGGGATTGATGTACCCTTGCCGTAGGTTTCTCTTTCCTTTTTTATTTTTTTTTATTTCACCTAACATTGAAATTTAAACATTTAAAACATGTGACATCCATGAGTGGAGGAGGAGTGAAATTTGAAACTTGTGATCTGGATGAGTGAGAGTAAAATTTAGAATAAGTGACATTTTGGTCGGTTGAGTAAAATTTAGAACATGTGACCTCTTGATCAAGCGAGTGAAATTTAGAACATGAGACATCTTGGTCGGTTGAGTGAAATTTGGAACATGTGATCTTTTGATTGAGCAAGTGAAGTTTAGAACATGTGACCTCTTGATTGAGCGAGTGAAATTTGGAAAATGTGACCTCTTGATTGAACGAATGAAATTTGGAACACGTGACATCTTGGTCAAGTGAGTAAAATTTGAAACTTGATAAGTGTCTTTAGTAGTAAATTCCTAAGTTGAGTTCAAACCTATCATCATAATGTAGAGTGTAATAGGGGATATTATGCGTAAGGTGTATATACCGATAGTGTGAGTGTATGCTAGTCGAAGATCAGATTTAAGGGTAAGTATACGAGATTAGGTTCAAGGTTTGGTATACGAGCTTAGGTTCAAGGGTAGGTATACCAGCTTGCATGGGTCCATGTACGCGTACATGAGCCGTGTAGAAAAATTCTATACTTCCAATTCTGTTCAAACCGGAAGCTAAGACCATTGTCATGAAATGATGTTTTATGACATGTCCTAAACACAATGGTCTACAATTGCATTTCTTGACCTCAGGCACATGCTACTATTACTTTTCAGGTAAATAAAAAAAAACCTATATATGGATGATGACATCACAGTGACAGCAGTGAAATTGAAGTTAGGATGGATGCATTTCGTTTTGTTTATAGCCCTTAGATTAGATCAATACATTATTTTATTCTCTTCTTTGTTTTCCGCATTATTGTTTAATGAATTTATTATGAACATATAAGTCGATGACACGTTCTAAAATGCTTTGAAAGGTTTTTACATAGAACGGACGAAAAAAAAAAAAAAAATATATATATATATATATATATATATATATATTTATTTATTTCTAGTAGCACAGGTGGATTGTAGCCTTTAAAAAACTACCCTAACATTTAAAATTTCTTCATTTAAATTCATAGTTGGTAGATAATAATAGGAATAATAATAATAATAATAATAATAAGTGGTTGAATCGGGTCGGGTCGGGTATTGAAACGGGTACAGGTCCATTAAGTTGCCCGGCTGTGTGGGTATAAAAGGGTGTTTTTAGTTCTTACCTTCTTAAACTTCATGAGTTTTCTGAAAAAGGAAAGAGAGAGTAAAAAAATGTTGTCCGAAGAGAAGAAGAAGATCAAAGGCGAAGTGGTTTTGATGAAAAGCAATGTTTTGGACTTCAACGATTTTCATGCTTCGTTTCTCGATCGTCTTCACGAATTTCTTGGCCAACGAGTTTCTCTCCAACTTGTTAGTGCTGTTCATGGCGATCACCGTAAGTTTTCTCTCTCTTCTTTCATCATTATAATCTCTCCCTTTCTCTCTCTTGGTCTTCGTTCTCGAGAGATTCTTCAAGGGGAGGCCAAACAATGTTACTGACGGTTTTTATACTGTCTAGGAATTTTGATTTAATTGCATGTCCCAAGAATCAGGGTTAGGACGACAAATCACAATTTTTCAAAACAAGTCCTATTACAATATTTTAGTCTCTTAATTTATCTCGTAAATTCAATTATAGGTCAAATGTTAGCTACGTTACGTGATGGTCTGCTCGAATAATTTTTCCGTCTTTTTGTTTAAGTTTTTACGACCTTTTTAGCAAGATTCTCTAAGAATATATTAGTGGGTATGAAAACGTAGCTTGAGATTGAATTTTAATGAAAAAAAAAAAAAAAAAAGCTAATACTTCAATTATAAGTTTTGCTTTTTATCTTAAAAGCATACTTTTGCTTTATAATTATTTTCGTTAATTTTCTCAAAAATTTCTTTTTACTTAAAAATAATTTTTTTATATAGCTTAAATATTATTTTATTAAATATATATTATATAAAACCACATTTTAATTATTATTGCTAATTTTTTAACAAATTATATTATGAAAATTTAGAGATCTAAAAAAGTTTAAATAATAATAATAATAATAGACATTATTTCTAAATACTATTATTTATTTATTTCTTAAAATAACTTTATGCATAAATAATTTAAAATAAAAAATAAACCAATAATTTTTTTTCTCCTTAAAAGGGAAAAAAAATAGTCAACATTTTATTTACAGAAAATAAGGTTTAATTTGGTTGAATTATTATCATTTTTTAAAAAATTATTCTTATAATTGATTTTTTTTTTTTTTTTTTTTTTTTTTTGAA
>NW_019268528.1:1849969-1984153 GCF_002738365.1 Cucurbita moschata
TTTTTTTTTTTTTTTTTTTTTTTTTTTTTTGGAAGGCAATGGGTTGAGGGGTATATTGGGAAAAACAGCTTATTTGGAGGATTGGATCACTACAATAACTCCATTAACGGCTGGGGAAGCTACCTTCAATGTTACATTTGATTGGGATGAAGAAGAGATGGGAATTCCTGGTGCTTTCTTCATTAGAAACGATCATCATAGCGAGTTCTATCTTAAATCTCTAACACTTCGACACGTTCCCGGCTATGGAAGAATCTATTTCCTTTGTAATTCTTCGGTTTACCCTTTTCGTACCAGTAAAAAAGATCGGGTTTTCTTTGTCAACCAGGTTCGGGTCCTTTTCTCTTTCTACTTGATATTGAAATGCGTTGGAATTAGAATATGTTTTTTTTATTCTCGTTCCTTGATTCCCATTTCGGGTAAATAGCAACCCCAAAGTTAAAAAAATTACGATACTTATGTGAGAATGTTTGTTTAATACACCACACATAAATAGTGTGTAAAAGTTCTCTATTTATAATCAAATAAATTACAAGAATATGGAAATAGTAACGAATGGAATAACAATACAGGGAAAGATACATGTACTACTAAAGTAAATATTTTGATATTTGCCTTTAATAAAATATCAAATATGATATATATGATAAACTATAATTTAGTATTAAATATCCTTAACACACGAGTTAGATATATGTTAAATTATATTGAATTTTTATTTAGTTTATTTAGTTTTTGTCTATTTAATTTTTTTTTAAATTATATTTAGGATTTTTTTTTTATTAGTCTCTTGATTTGTTATTACCACCGTTCTTAAATTTTGAATTTTATGTCTAATGGTTTTTGAACTTTCAATTATATCTAATATGTTATGTGAGATCCTACATCGATTGGAGAGTCGAATGAAACATTCTTTATAAGGGTGTGAAAACCTATCCCTAACAAACGTGTTTTAAAGTTGTGAGGCTAACAACGATATGTAACGGGCCAAAACGGACAATATTTGTTAGCGGTGGGCTTGAACTGTAACGAGCCTAGAGGAGTGAATTGTGAGATCCCACATCGGTTGTAGAAAGAAACAAAACATTTTTTATAATGGTGTGAAAACCTATCCCTAACAGACGTGTTTTAAAGCCGCGAGGCTGACAACGATATGTAACGGGCCAAAACGGACAATATCTGTTAGCGGTGGGCTTGGACTGTAACACACCAAGGAGGTGGATTGTGAGATCCCACATTGGTTGTAAAAAGAAACAAAACATTCTTTACAAGAATGTGGAAATTGAGGCTGACGACGATATGTAACAGAGCAAAATAAACGTCAGTGAGCTTGAACTATTACATTATCGAGTTGTATTTATTATAATTATTGAATCAATTTAAAATTCAAATTAATAATTGATCTATTAAGTAATTTTAAAGTAATGGGACCATAGAGTATCGAGTTGTATTGATTAAAATTTTAAATTAATAATTATTTATCTAATTGTTTAAATTTAATTTGAAAAGGCTATTATTTAATTGATGACGTCAAAATTGAAGTTTAAAGGTATAAATAAATGAAAATTTAATTTTGTTTTACCCAAATTGAAACAGACCTATCTTCCAAGCGAAACACCAGAGCCGCTTCGTAAGTTGAGAGAAGACGAGTTGCAGAGCTTGAGAGGAGGTGGCAATGGCGAACTCCAAGAATGGGATAGGGTTTATGATTATGCTCTCTATAACGACCTTGCTGATCCAGATAAAGGTTCAGAATACGCTCGTCCCGTCCTTGGCGGCTCGATCAACTATCCTTACCCTCGGAGAGGAAGAACCGGACGACCGCCGACTAAATCTGGCAAGAAAATCAAAATCTCTTCCAAATAGTATTGTAGATTCAATTTATTGGAAATGTATCGGAATTGGAATCGATTTTTCTTTTTCTTTCAGATCCGGAAACTGAGAGCAGAATACCACTTGTTCAGAGCTTAAACATTTACGTTCCGAGAGATGAGAGATTTGGTCACGTGAAGTTGTCCGATTTTTTTGCTTATGCGTTGAAGGCATTATTGCAGTTTATCAAACCTGGCCTCGAAGAATACTTTGATGCCACTCCGGGTGAGTTCGACAGCTTTCAGGACGTTCTTGATCTCTATGAAGGAGGATTTCGAGTGCCGGATGGTTTGTTTGAGGTTATCAGGGAAAACATTGCGGCTCCTTTGATCAAGGAAATTTTTAGAACTGATGGTGAAGGGCTCTTCAAATTCCCTATGCCTCAAGTGATTAAAGGTATTTGAAGTTTGTAGTCTCTGATAACTTAGGTTCTTGTCGGCTTAAATTTCTGATGATTTAATCATTTTTTGTAACAGAGGATAGAGCTGCATGGAGGACGGATGAAGAATTCGGTAGAGAAATGCTGGCCGGAGTGAACCCTGTAGTCATTCGTCGTCTCCAAGTAATTTCAGCAATCTATAATAACCTCGTTTTTCAAATTTATAAAAATTTGGGATTAAGAAAATCTGAAATGTTTCCCAAATTGAATATTCATACTTTGAATTGCAGGTGTTTCCACCAACGAGCAAGCTTGACCCTGAAGTTTATGGTGATCAAAACAGCAAGATAACTGAAGAACACATAATTCATAACTTGGATGGATTTACGGTAGAAGAGGTGAATTATCATCATTGAGTAAATAATCCCAAGAAAAAACAAGTTTTGATCCTCGGAAGATATTATTTCTGCATTCTCATATCTTGTATAATTTGTTGGCTTAGGCAATCAATAAGAACAGGTTGTTTATATTGGATCACCACGATTCACTGATGCCATACCTTAGACGAATTAATACAACTTCCACAAAGACTTATGCTAGTAGAACCCTACTTTTCCTTAAAGAAGATGGGACTCTGAAGCCATTGGCAATCGAACTGAGCTTGCCAAATCCTCGGGGAGATGAATATGGAGCGGTTAGCAAGGTTTTTGTTCCAGCCGAACAAGGGGTTGGTAGGTCAATCTGGCAACTTGCCAAAGCTTATGCGGCGGTAAATGACTCTGGCTACCATCAACTCATCAGCCATTGGTATTATTCTTCTGTGATATGGACTGAAAATTTGAGTATAGTTCTAGTCATATGGATTCTTGAATTTAACTTTGGTATCTTGTAGGCTGAATACTCATGCTGTAATTGAGCCGTTTGTGATTGCAACGAACAGACAACTAAGTGTTCTTCATCCAGTTTACAAGCTTCTCCATCCCCACTTTCGAGACACCATGAATATAAACGCGCTTGCTAGACAGATACTCATTAATGCAGGTGGCCTTTTAGAAGCAACAGTTTTTCCGTCCAAATATTCCATGGAGATGTCGGCTGTTCTATATAAGGACTGGGTTTTTCTTGAACAAGCGCTCCCTGCAGATCTCATCAAGAGGTAAAATATTCATGGTAGCATTTGCTATTGAGCATTAGTCCGGTTTAGGAAGATTTTCTTTTTCATACAATGTCCTGATACTTTGCAAACTAGTCATATAACTTTCTCAAGATCTTTGGTTCATTTAGAGGAATGGCAATTGAGGATTCAAAATCTCCACATGGAGTTCGTCTCGTAATTGAGGATTATCCATATGCTGTCGATGGACTCGAGATCTGGTCAGCGATCAAGACATGGGTTACAGATTATTGTTCTTACTATTACAAGACTGATGAAACCGTGCGGGATGACTCGGAACTTCAGTCTTGGTGGAAGGAACTTAGGGAGAAAGGTCATGGTGACAAGAAAGATGAACCGTGGTGGCCTAAAATGCAGAACATTTCTGAGTTAATAGACACATGTACTATCATTATATGGATTGCTTCGGCTCTTCATGCTGCAGTGAACTTCGGACAATACCCTTATGCAGGTTATCTTCCGAATCGACCGACTATAAGTCGCAAGTTCATGCCAGAAGAAGGCACTCCCGAGTATAAAGAACTTGAATCAGATCCCGATAAAGCCTTCTTAAGAACAATCACTGCGCAAGTACAAACTCTTCTCGGTGTCTCGTTGATAGAGATTTTGTCGAGGCATTCGTCTGATGAGGTCTATCTCGGCCAAAGAGACTCCCCTGAGTGGACTACTGACAAAGTACCACTCGAAGTGTTCGAGAAGTTCGGGAAAAAGTTGGCCGAGATCGAAGAAGCAATAACCAAAAGAAATGAAGATTTGACATTGAAAAACAGAGCTGGACCAGTCCTGATGCCCTACACTTTGCTGTATCCATCTGGTGATGAAGGGCTCTCAGGGAGAGGAATTCCCAACAGCACCTCCATTTAAACCTCTTCTTTGAATAAGGTACACAGAAGTGGCTATTATCATTCACTAAAGTATGGTAAATTATGTTCAATAAAGTGCAGTGTGTTCAATAAGTATTTGAAGCAATGATATTTTAGTAAATTATGTTAAAATCAGGAAAGTGTGGCTTTTTTCTTCCTGAGATTATGACCCTAACATTTCCTTGCATCCTCGATGATGTGATCTCGTTAGCTACTTGATTTGAACTGCTTCATAGATTGACAACTATCTCCATAAGCCGACACGGATTCTTTTAGCATGACTTGTCTTTATTCACATGTTTTCTAGAAAAAGTTATAGGAGGTCACTCAAAATACGATCGTCCCAAACTAAGCAACCTTAACTTTGGAGTTCTTATGAATGAGCCACCAAAAAGGAAGGTGTACCTAGTTGATATAGTTATGAACTATCAATTCTTTTCAAGTAACGATGGTGCACCTTATTGGTATAGTTAGTAACAATAAATTATTTTTAAGCATTTCTTAGCTATCATATGCTCATAATCACTCTTATATGCTCATAATCACTCTTATTTGGATGAAAGATTATGGGTATATAAGTAAGGGACTTATGCCTGAAGTGGGCAATTTCATATCAATCTAAAAGTTCCTTGTTTTATCGGTGGTCTTGAGAGTGCTATTCGAAAATCTTTATCTAAAAACTTGGATCTAAGAAAGAAAGCAAAGCTCGATGAAACATGAATCAATTTACAAGAACCACAAACGAGAGTAGATGAAATAAAACCAAGAACTAAACACAAACCCATAACCAAGCTATAGGTATTCAAATAGAAATGCTGTTGGGAATTCCTCGCATTGTAATCCCATCTTTGCTGGTAGGAAGTAGTAAAGTGTACGCCATGCTCATGGGTTGTCCAACACGATTCTTCAACGTGAAGTTTTGGTTTCTTTCCGCTATCATTATTTCAATTTCAGCAAGCCGTTTCTTAAATCTCTCGAATGCATTTAAAGCTTCTTGATCAAAAGTCCAATATGGATCGCTTCTTTCCCCTAAATAGGACTCGTCTTGAGAATGCGTAGATAGAAACTGAATCGTTGAGATATTCAAAATATCAACTTCTGGTAGTTCCGAAGTGATTGTTTTCATGAAAACTTTTTCGGGATCAGACTGCAGCTCTAGATACTCAGCCGTCCCTTCTTCAGGTAAGAATCTTTTGCTGAGAGACGGTCGGTTGGGAAGGAAACCACCGTAAGGGTATTGTCCAAAGTTAACTGCAGCATGAAGAGCTGAAGAAATCCATATGATAATCGTGCAACTGTTGATTAGTTCTTCAAAACTCTCCATCCTTGGCCACCATGGTTCGTCTTTCTTATCTTCATGGCCTCTTTCTCGAACCTCCTTCCACCATGATTGTAGCTCTTGATCCTTACGAATCATGTCATCATTCTCGTAGTAGAGTGAGCAATACTCTAGTACCCATGTCTTGATGGCTGCCCAAATGTCAAGTCCATCAACAGCATATGGATAATCCGCTATTAGTAATCGGAGTCCATGTGGGGCGCTTGAGTCCTCAATAGCAACTCCTCTAAACGTATCACAAACCAAGAAGAACTACATGAATTTATATCTCTAGGAAGCTAATAAACGAAGAAGAACTTATGATATCATGTTAGATAAAAGTTGTTACCTCCGGATTAGATCAGCAGGGAGTGCTTGTTGAGTGAAATTCCAACTTCGATAAGCAAACGAAGACATCTCCATTGAATATTTAGAGGGATATTGAGTTTTCTCGACAACGCCATTGGCATTAATGAGGTTTGCTCTCGCAAGAGAATTAATCTTCATGGTGTATCGAAAGTGAGGAACAAGCAACTTGTGAATTGGATGAAGAACACTGAGTTGTCTGTTCGTTGCAATCACAAATGGCTCAATTACGGCGTGAGTGTTCAACCTGCAAACAACGTAAGTAAAATTCTAACTTTTTTTCTTATGATGAATCGATCAAATTCTAGAAAAAAATTAAGGGATTAGAGAGTTTCACCAATGACTAACGAGCTGGTGGTGTCCAGAGTCATTGACACTAACATAAGCCTTAGCTAGTTGCCAAAGTGCTTCTCCAACCTTGTCTTGATGTGGCAACAATGTTCTACTAATGGCTCCGAGTTCGTATCCTTGAGGGTGCGGCAAGCTCAATTCAATTGCCAAAGGCTTCAAAGTCCCATCTTGTTTTAAGAAGAGAACTGTTCTTGTAGCGTAAATTTTTCTCGAAGTTGCATTTATTCTTTTAAGATACGGAATTACTAAATCATGGTGGTCGAGTATATAGAGCTTGTTCTTCGCAATGGCCTACATAAAAATGAACGTAATAGAATAGTAATCAATGACCGAAACCAAATTTGAACGACAAAAACCCTAATACTAAATCTCTTACCTGATCTATCGTGAGTCCATCTAAACTATTAATTATGTGTTCTTTGGTAATCTTGCTGGTTTGATCACCATAAACATCAGGGTCAAGCTTGCTAGTTGGTGGGAACTCCTGCACGTAATAAGAATAAATATTCGAAAATGAAGTAAATTTAAATAGTTTTATATAAAAATTAGAAAAAAAAAATTGACATTTACTTGGAGACGACGAATGATCATCGGGTTTGCTCCTGCCAACATTTCTCTAGCAAATTCTTCATCAGTCCTCCATCCGAATTGATCACCTGTTTAATTATACCATAACCTTTGTTATCCCTTTTATTATATTTTCCTGTTCGGTAAGTACAATTAAACTATTTTGATTTAGAAAATCTACTTAACATTATTCTTAGAACCAGACGAGATTGGAGTCTAAAGTAGTGTTGTAGTGACCTAGATCGAAAATTGGGCCTCGAAGACCGCACCACAAATAAGTATAATATTTTTAACTTGCCCTTATTTATTTATTTTTTTTTTTTGGAGAGACTGAATCAATAACGTTACGTTCTATAGTTCAAAGACTAAATTGTTATTGAACTCTTTTTTGACCGATCATAATTTTCAACTTAAAGTCGAGAGAATGCTACGTACCTTTGATCACTTGGGGTAGTGGAAATTTCGATCCTCGAAAGAAGGAACGCGGTCGATAGAGTGCAAAGAAATCTTCGAGGGAGTCGAATCGTTTCGGAGAATTTTCAATTAATGTAGCTTTAATTTTACCTTTAATAAATCCATATGTTGATTTAACTTGATGTAAAAGAAAATCTGATTCCTTCAAATCACTAAATCTTTCATCACACGGAATGTAAATGCCTTCGATAAAAGGTTTCGTCTCATATCTATCATCTGTCAATTCACAACAAGAATATTAATTAATTAATTTTTTTTCGTCGTTATTGTTGTAAATGTATCAACCTTTTATCAATAGAATGGTACTAATATGAAAATAAACTTACGAGATTAAATTGTATCTTACCTTTTCGTGAACGTGGCCTCCCCGTTCTTCCTCTACGAGGATAAGGATATTCTTTTGACCCTCCAAGAATGGGTCGGTTATTTGTAGAGTTAGAATCTGGATCGCTAATATCATTGTAGACGTCGTAATCATATATGTTTTCCCAGCTTTGGCGTTTCTGTTTACCATCTCCTCTCATTTTCACCAGTTCATCTTCTCTATACTTTTGAAGTACTCTCGGTGTTTGATTAGGAAGATATGCCTATAAAAACAACAAAACCAAAACAAATATTCCGTTATAAAATTTCTATTTTTAGAACTGAGAATGTTTGATTTATTATAACTTTCTTGTTTTACAAATTTTTAATAAAGATTATAACTTTACAAGAATTATTTTTTAAAAAAAAATTATAAATTGGAGAAAATTACTAGCCGCGAACTCGATGTCCACAAAAATAAATGGATAATTCAGCAGAGATTGAACTGGAAAGTCTCGGTCTCGAACATCTTGAGAAGAGAGAGAAAGAAGATAAGTACGAACCTCAAGAGGAGACCAAATAAAGAATAAAAATATTTGGTCTTAAAAAATAAATATAAAACGTCACGTGATACTAACATAAAAATTAATGTTCGAGATTCAACGGTTAAAATATTAGATTAAATTAAAGGAAGAAAAGTACAATTTTTTTCAAAATTTAAATCTTATTTTTTTTGTTCACAATCTTGGAAGCATACAAAATATTTACCTTATTGAGAAAGAAAATGCGATGATGTACGTACTTCTTAGGCTGAATCCAGGAGTTGCAATTGAAGTGAATGTTTCCCCAATAAGGGATATGAAGAGTGATAGATTTGAGGAAGAACTTGGAAGAATGGTTGTTTGTAACCAACATGGCTCCTGGGTACCCAATCTCTTCATCCCAATCAAACCTGATTAGCCCTTCATTTTTAACTCCTTCCATCTCCATCAAGTGTTCTTTCCCCACTTTCCCTTGCATTCCATTTGCTGTGTATACAAAGACCGGATTAAGTAATTACA
The DNA here is from genome assembly GCF_002738365.1 of Cucurbita moschata. Classification (NCBI taxonomy): domain Eukaryota; kingdom Viridiplantae; phylum Streptophyta; class Magnoliopsida; order Cucurbitales; family Cucurbitaceae; genus Cucurbita; species Cucurbita moschata. The sequence goes on from NW_019268528.1 coordinate 1,858,698, forward strand.
AACGTTAACGGGTTTAGAAACTAATCAGGTCGATGAAGTGATTAGAAACTTTAACGGGTTTAGAAACTAATCAGGTCGATGAAGTGATTAGAAACTTCAACGGGTTTAGAAACTAATTAGGTCGATGAAGTGATTAGAAATTAATCAGGTCGGTGAAGTGATTAGAAACTTTAATGGGTTTAGAAACTAATCAGGTCGGTGAAGTGATTAGAAACTTTAATGGGTTTAGAAACTAATCAGGTCGATGAAGTGATTAGAAACTTTAATGGGTTTCGAAGTTCATGATTCAAAGCTCGTCTATAAATGAGAGGTTTGTACACCATCCCAGTAAAGAAATGCTTACAGATTCCCGTAGCTGCAAACACGTCTATTAGGGAGAGGTTTCCATAACCGCCCTTGAGGAAAAACATGTCTATTAGGGAGAGCGGGTGTGTAAACCCCACTCCAATCGATGTGAGATTTCATAATCCACCACTCTTGGTAGCAAATACATCTATTAGGGAGAAATTTCCACACCCTAATAAAAGATGCTTCGTTTCTCTCTCCCGATCTCACAATCCATTGCCTTTGGTGGCAAGATGGCAAACACATTTAGGGAGAGGTATCCACACCCTAATGCTTCGTTCCTCACTCCAACCGATGTGTGATCTCACAATCCACTACCCGTACCCTTGGTGGCAAACACATCTATTAGGAAGATACTTCGTTTCACTTTTCAATCAACGAGAGATCTCACAATCCACCGCCCTTGAGAGCCCAACGTACTCATTGGCACACTATCCAGTATCTATTAACAAATATTGTTCTCTTCGGGCTTCCTCTCAACGTTTTAGAATCTATTACACAGAGGTTTCCACATTCTCATAAGAAATGCATCGTTCCCCTCTCCAACTAACACGAAACCGCACACAAACATTCATTACACAAATTAAACAAAAGGGTAGCAAGAGTTAAACAAAATACAATGCTCAAAACCAAGAAACTTACATGGATCACCATTCATGCAGCTAATGAGTTGGAAGGAAACATTTTGTCTATCCTTACTACATAGGTTCGTCAAACTCACATGACCTAAAAGCTTCTCTACTCCCAACATCTCTGTCTCTCTCTCTCTCACAGCTATAATCATGCAATGTTTCATATTTATAACCAATGTTTCATAAAGTGAAAAACTAGAAATATTATTCATTATATCATATGATCAAAAACTATATAATATAAATCCACTAGAAATTAAAATATAGAGAAAGTTCATATAATATATACTCTTTTCCCAAAATTATTCAATGCTTAATTATTTTTCTACCCTCCTATTGTTCTAAAAAAGAACACATTTTGTCGTTTTGAGGAATTTAATATTTACAAGTGAGTAGTTTAAGGATAACCATTTGTAAGTTTATTTATAATTTATTTGTAGTCAACTAATTATTGATGAAAGTCCCAATTATATATATGAGTGTGACAACTTTGTTAAGAACATATTAGGGGTATGCTTTATATTTAATCTACCAACAACTAGATTATAATAATAAAGATTGATTATTTTATTTACTATTTGATATTATCCCTTTGTTAGTATAAAATAAAATAGTGAAAAATTAGAAAAATGGGTCAAAGTTAGCCTCGGGATAAATGATTGGAGTTGAAATGTCGAAGTTTTTTTACAAGATATACTCAGTAGGTCGAGATGGAGTTGAAATGTTGAAGTTTTTTTTACAAGATATACTGAGTAGGTCGTGGACATCTATTTTAGGATGTTGAATGGCTCAATTCCGTCAAGAATCGAGAAAGAATGTATGGGTTTTGAGTTTTTTTAACTTAGTTTGTTGAAACCTTTTGCGATGATTTCAAAGAATGGAATTACCATACCAAATAACTCGAACACTTTCGTATCATTAACACGTTTGACGCAGTCTCAAATTTTATAATCCCACAGTCCAGTTAAAATCACAGCAATGCCTCCTTCCTTGATCAAACGTTTCACGAGGACGGAGTTTCACCGGAACTACGAAATGCTGATATTTTCTTCTCTTCTACTTTCTTCCTTGGATGATGGTGCTACTGTGAAAAGAATGAAGTAGGACTTAGAGCAGTATCGACAATTCTATTTCTCGATCATAAATTAAAGAATGATGTTAAAATATTTAGTAATAAATTATAGTTTATCATATATATCATATTTGATATTTTATTATAAGGCAAATATCTAGATATTTGTCTTATTATCATAATTATCTTTCAATTTATTACTCTTTCCATATCTTTGTAATTTATTTGATTATAAATAGATAACTTTCACTTCAACTGCGGTGGATTAAGCAAATATTCTCGTTTCTTCCTTCTCAATTCACTATGATCAACTCAGTTTAGCCCTTTTTATTAAAAAATTCTCGAACGTGCTTTCAAAAGGCTCACTTCAGCTGAATTCCTCCACAAATGTTAAGAATGACCCAATTGTTCGATTCAATTATTATTCAAATCTTAACGATCTTGCACAACACGATTACAAAAAGTGGGAGTATCAAACTGATATTGTCACGAAATTATTATTAAAAACAAGATACATGCACGTTCTTAACTTGATCTTTGTTGCAGCATCTGAAGGCCAACATACCTGAAGAAATAAAATTGAAAATGATTAAAAAAAGCAAAATTATACGTAATATTATAAATTTAATAACTCACCGGCCAAGCATCATGACGGTGGCCATTGGATTAGTTCCCGGCGAGACAGCGAAAGTTGAGCCATCAACGACACGCAAATTTTCGACTCCGATGACTCGGTAATTACTATCGACCACTTTTCCGACCAAGCATCCGCCGTGGTAATGCCAATAAGTGGTCACTGTTTCCTTACAATACTCTTCAACGGAGCTATTATCCGACAAGTTTTCCGGCAAGGGAGGCCCCAGAAACTGAAACCGTTTATTACCCTTCAAATCTTGCGTCTTGATCTTTTCCATCGTTCGGGTTTTAAGCAAATCTCCCACTTTTCGTAATCCTCTAACGCATCGTACAAGATCGTTAGGATTTGAATAATAATTGAATCGAACAATTGGGTCATTGTTAACATTTGTGGAGGAATTAAGGTGAAGTGAGCCTTTTGAAAGCACGTTCGAGAATTTGCCAATAAAAAGGGCTAAGCTCGGGTTGATCATAGTGGATTGAGGAGGAAGAAGGCTAAAAGTTGGTGAAATAAAAAATGGAGAAGGGCTTGCCAATGTTTCCAAATAGATATTGCCGTCTAATATTCCGACTACTTGTGATGATGAAGCTACCAGTGGGAATGGAAGCACGATGGCGGCGGTGAAACGGGGATTGTCGGACATGAACTCGCCGACGTCGGGTTGGTCAAGAACGACGGGTAGTTTTAACGATGAAAGATGAGATTTTGAGCCAACCCCACTTAGAAGGAGAAGCTGAGGGCTTCCAATGGCTCCGGCACTCAATATGATCTCTCCTTTCTTGCGGATGAATGCGGTATGAGTATTTCCTTTTGAATCGGAATATGAAACTCCAATTGCTGATAGATCTGTGATGAGTTCATGATAATCAAAAGTTAGTGTTTCAATGTTTCAATGCAATGAAATTAAGTTTATTATCAAGTTCATTTCCTTTTCTTTTAACCATTTATAGCCTTAATTCGAATAGATTTATGAATCTTGTGATAAGTACGGATCCATTGAAATGTCCACGGGACGGTGATAAGGAAAGTTTTCCCACGGAATGGAGATGTCCCCGACCAAGGGACTGAGTCTCACCTTGGCTAATTTAGGGAATGATCATGAGTTTATAAGTAGAGGAATACATCTTCATTGGTATGAGGCAAAAGCCCAAAGCAAAGCCATGAGAGCTTATGCTCAAAGTGGACAATATCATACCATTGTGAGAGTCGTGATTCCTAACATGTATTAGAGTCATGCCCTAGACTTAGCCATGTCAATAGAATTCTCAAATATTGAACAAAGATTTGTGAGTCTCGAAGGTGTAGTCAAAAGTGAATAAAGTGTCGAACAAAGGGTTTACTTCGTTCGAGAGCTCCATAATCCTCAGGGGAGACTTATAGAATATCATACCATTGTAGAGAGTCGTTAGATGTTGTCCTCTTTGAGCTTTCCCTCTCGGGTTTCCCAAGGAGAACGAGTGCCAACGAGGACGTTGGTCCCTGAAGAGGTAGATTGTGAGATCTCACATCAGTTGAGGAGGAGAAAACAAGGATGCTGGGCTTTGAAGAGGTAGATTGTGAGATCTCACATCGGTTGGGGAGGAGAAAACAAAGATGCTGGGCTCTGAAAGGGTAGATTGTGAGATCCCACATCGGTTGGGGAGGAGAAAACAAGGATGTTGGGCTCTGAAGGGGTAGATTGTGAGATCCCACATCGGTTAGGGAGGAGAACGAAACATTCTTTATAAGGGTGTTGAAACCTTTTCCTGGTAGATGCGTTTTAAAACCTTGAGGGGAAGCACGGTAGGGAAAGCTCAAAGAAAACAATATATGCTCGCGATAGAGAACAATTTATGCTAGCGATGGGCTATAACAGCCCAATATCATCACTAGCAGATACTATCCACTTTGACTCGTTACGTATCGCCGTCAGCCTAACAATTTTAAAACACGTATGTTACGGAGAGGTTTCCAGGTTTCCACATCCTTATAAAGAATGGTTCGTTACTTTCTCCAATGATTGCTACAGAGAATCTCTTGTTCTCCATTCCTTGTTTAAATTAGAATTTTTTTAGTGAACTGGGATTCCGGTCATACAAGTTAAATAGACATTTCTACTCACCCGAAAAAATGATTTTCTCAACGGTAGCACGAACCGCAACTTTAAGATTTTCGGGTTGAACCCCATTAAGAAGCTCCACAGCTCCATGTCTATTTCCTTCCACATCAAAGATAGAGCCTCCAATTTTAGTCCCCACAAGATGTCTCAAATCAAACCCATTATAAGGGCGAACACCACCTTCCAACAAAGCACTTCTAAAAGCACTTTGCCAATCACTCAACCTTGGGCGAGAAACCACAGTCTGTTCAACCCATTCATAAGCCTCCTCCACCAATTCCATGTCCCAATCAACGCCTGCACTTTCAAAGAACTCCCGATGGCCCCTCGAGTAGAACCCAGCATTCACCATGCTACCACCGCCAAGAACCCTTCCTCTAATGACATCCACACCATCCACAGTGATGAAGCGCTGGAAGGGGTTTTGGCCATCATCTTCTTCAGCAAAAACGTTCAATAAACCTTCCTCCTTCAACACAGACGGGTATTTGTTGGGCTCACTTCCTCTTTCTAGAACGAGGATTGAATATTTTGATGACAAGGTTGCAGCTAATGGACACCCCGCTGTTCCTCCTCCTATGATTATGTAATCATATTCTTCGTTTTCGGGTAAGTCGGTCGCGTCATGAACTAGCTTCATGTAGCTCTCATCTTCAAAACAAAAGCTTACAACAATCAAAATCAATAAACAAATAGTATTGTTAGACGAACACGACTCTCCACAATGGTATGATATTGTCCACTTTGAGCATAAGCTCCATGACTTTGCTTTGGGCTTCTCCAAAAGACCTCGTACCAATGAAGAGTGCCTTCTTAGATTAGAAACCCATGATCATTCCCTAAATTAACAGACGTGGGACTTCCATCATCCAACAAATATTAGATCCTACGTCGGGGGAGAACAAAATACCCTTTGTAATGGTCTCGAAGCTTCTATGTAACAGACGCGTTTTAAATTTTTTGAAGAGAAGTCCGAAAGGAAAACAAAAAAAAAATGATGAGTTTGAGCTTGTTCTTACCTTGATTAGAGATAGCGTGCGAGGAGAGGACTCGTACGAGAAAGAAAGAGATAAAAATTAGTGGAAGAGTGATAGCCATAGAATAATGCTCTATGGTTTTCAAAAGCTGAATACAATATTATGCTCTCTAGTATGTTTCTTCCTTGGTATTTATATAGATCAAAAGTTTGGAGTAGGGATAGAGAAGTTAGTGTTTCCTACCGTGGTTGCCGTCATATGTTCCAACCAAAATTTCATTTATTTTCGTGGGGATTAAGATGAAGATTTTGTGTAATAGTCGAAGTCCACTGCTAATAGATATTGTCCGCTTTGGCCCGTTACAAATGATCGTCAGCCTCACGATTTTAAAACGTGTTTACTAAGGAGGGGGTTTTCATACCCTTATAAGGAATGCTTTGGGGGCCAGCGTTCTTGTTGGTGCACGACTCAGTGTCTGGTTCTGATACCATTTGTAACAGCTCAAGCCTAATGCTAGCAAATATTGTTCTTTTGGCCTTGTGAGATCCAACCCGGTTGGAGTTGGAGGAGGAAAATGAAGTATTTCTTGTAAGGGTGTGTGGGAATCTCTCCTAGCAAACGCATTTAAAATCGTGAGGCTAACGAGTCAAAGCGGACAATATTTTGTTAGCGTTAGTAGTGAGTCTAGGCAGTTACATTCCCAAAATTCGTACCATTGAGTTTTTCATAATTTTTTCGTTTTTATATTTTTTCAAAAAAATTATTCATCAATGAATCTATTTAATTGACAATTTCTATTTTTTTTTATTAAACTTCTATTAAAAAAAATGTAAAACATCTCATCAATCTAATAATATTTTATAAACATATAATGACATATTCTGTCCGTTTAATTTTTAAAAATTTAAATTTTAATATTTCACCGTAATTTTCAAACGCTTAAAAAAAACTTCAATATACTAAAAGAAAAAAATCTCACCTCACTCCTTTTATTCCCCGTCCTTTCAAAGTGGGTTCCTTGTAGGTTAAATAGAAAAACGAGCTCCGTACCAAATCAGAAGGATATTCGTTAAATATGGCCAAACTTGATTAACATAGATAGAATAATCAGAACCCGAGATGGTATTACAAAGATCTAAGAAAAAAAATGAAGCGTTATTTATCTTAATCAGATGAGTTATATATAATTTCTAATACCAAATGCTCTCGGGTGCTATAATTTTAAGCAAATTGTGTTTGGAATACGAGAATAAGGATCGGAATGAATAAGCGCTCGAGAAATTTTAAACTTTCTTTTATCGACAATTCAACAAATTTGATTTAATATTTACGAGCAAGAATTTAATGAACGGCCGACCTAAGTACTAAACAATGCAGTCAACGGCACGTACAATAATGGCTACACCTAAATTAGGTGGCCATAACATTCTTTTATAAACTAACGTAATTTAGATTAATTATAACAAAACTATAAGCTAAAAAAGTAAAAATATTTTTAAAAATATATATTATTATTATTTTTAAAACAAATTTCAAAATAATTTTAATAGAATTTTCAAATTATTTTCGATAAATATTATAGTGTACTAGCTTACATATTTAATGCTATTAAATAATAAAACTACCGATTGATAAACATCTTAATTACAAGTGGGTTCCAACCCGTCCCTGCCACTTGTTCCAATGAAATTTCTCGTTTACTTAACCTATTCGGGGCTAGTCTTTGCAAGGACATCGCTACTCGGTTTGGAGTTTAGATGTCAAATTGATTAACGTTGGTTGGTGTGAATGTCACGTTTGATTGGTCGATTCACGTATATTTATTAATACGAAACAACAAATATGTAGATATGAGTATTCTTGTATCGCACGCATGGACGACTCAATTTTATTACTAATTATAAAATAATTGATGTAACGTAGATGTGAATGTGAATAATAATACTAGCGTCTTTGTTCAAAACTTCTGTGATAATTTTTTATACGGAACTAGAGATTAATGTATATTTGTTGGAATCTGTTGGTAACGAGGACGATAATACTTTTGACACTTTCTCTAGGTGGAAACAAAATGATTGAATAAGTTGGATAATTCTAGCATCTACTATAGCATCTAAGTCAGTTTTCAGTATTGGAAGACGTGTAGTTTACTCATCTCGTTCTTCGTTTGATATAAGAACGAGAGAGACTCTTAATGCACTCAAAACTAGCTAAAATAAAGTTTTTTTTTTTTTTTTTTGAGATCCACATCGATTGTAGAGAGGAACGAAACATTCTTTATAAGGGTGTGAAAACCTTTCTCTAATAGATGCGTTTTTTACGATACGTAACGAGCCAAAGCTAAAATATATAGTAGCAGTGAGCTTGATCTTTTACAAAAGTACTGATTAGTCAACCAATCGAATCCATTCATAAAAAAATTCATTTATTTTGACCTTTTACATTTAATTAGCAACACGTTAATAAAACAACAATTACACGTCAAATTTTCTTTAATAATATTTTTATTCTCGAAAATTTTTAAACACAAAATTTACATTAAATATTAGAGAATATTTAATATATATATATATATATATATATATAAAGCTAAAATTAAATAAAAGTTCTAAGAAAAGCAGGAGAGGGAAAAGATCCACGTAAAACTTTAGGAATTATGGTCGCCAGGGTTCGAACTAGGGAACTCACATATGAGACAACCTATCGGTGCACGACGCGTGGGCATACGCGTATAAGGCTCCTTGAGTGCGTGAAGGCACGTGAGGTTAGTTTTTCAACTTGTTTGACTCTCGTTGGACTGTTTCGCTCGTCTCGAAATTAACCATATTTTGACTTGAATTATGATCCATCGGATAAATTTTAAAATTTTTGAAGGTCTTAATACGTGAAAAATTTAGCTCGAAAAGGCACACGTCATCCAAAAAAGTAATCACACGGACTTTAGGCAAGTAATACTTATAAGAATCGCTTGGACATGCTAGCATGTGAACATCTATTACCTTAGGTGGTTAAAAAATGCATGTTAAGGACTTCAAAATGACATTTTTGGATGAGTCAATAGTATACTTATGTTATTGTAAAATTACCGTTAGGATCCTAGGTTTAGATTTCCGAGAAGCATGTTGTTTTGCATATTATGTAATGCTAGAAATAGATTATGCATGACTATAATACGAGTTGGGCAATATGGATGAGTATGTTAAACATGACGTAAGAAATTACCATAATACCCTTGTGATGAGATTCGGGATGAATATTATTTTATATACTTTTACCCCGTGTTAGAAAAGAGGTTAAGCTATTGTGATATGTGATTCATGTGAGATCGTCTTCATCTTGATTTTATTAGATTTTTATCTTTTATTTTATTTTACTATTATTTTTATTTATTTTTATCTTTCATCTTTTTTTAGTCTTAGATTTAAATTTCAAAACCTCAAAATTTCGATTCTTACTGACATATGAGGATCATGTTCAAGTAATAACCTAAATGGTTTATAACACAAGGATAAGATTGAGGTTGAGTGTCTTATTCTAGTAATACAATTGATACGAGTCACTTTGTAATTGTTACAAATTATTTGATCCAAATTGTTGATATGAAGATATATGAGTCGATGTTTCCGATATAATGAGTTTATATAAAACTTAACAATGAAATATTAATATGATCACAACTGCACGCATGACATGATTAATTTGTGCAAAAAAAAAAAAAAAATCATAATAAATACTTTAAAACGTCGTCATAAAATACAGAGGTGGAATATAAATTACGTGAATTTAAATGAAATAAAACAAGTCGTAATCTAATCTAAGAGCTACCAAACAGAGATGAATTCGACTACCCTAACTTTGGTTCCATGACCTTCATCATGAGACCCTCATCTGTACTGGAGTGTCTTACATTTACCTAAGAAATAAAAGTAGCACGTGATTTAAAGTAATACTCAGTATGTAATCCAATTGTTGGGGTCTCTTAAAATACTCCAACAATGAAGTTACTTATGGTATATTTCTTAAAATACTCAACCCACGTATACTCTTATTTTTTCAGGTGAAGGTAAGACATCTCTATACGGATGACAACGTCGTGGAGAAAGCTATGAGACCGAAGCTAAGATCGTATTCATGCTTGTTTTTGCAGCTCTTAAGTTAGATCAAGTTATTACTTTTTTTTTTTTTTGTTTAAATTCACGTTATTTATGTCTGCTATATAATTTAAATGACTTTATTATTAACGTTTAAGTTAATGACATCGTTTATCCAATATTTCTACAGAACTTTCCGTACATACTCAGCATGTCATGCATGTAGTGATGTGTCTATTTTATTAAAAAAAAAAAAAAAGATCGTTACACGGGTTCCAAATCACTAAATATTATGTTTTTTATAGTTCAATATTATGTTTATTGACAATTTTATCATTTAGAAAAAAAATACGTTAAAACATTACAATTTCATGTTTTTTTTTTCAATCTTTATATAACAAAAATAATAAAACAATAAAACAATAAAATATTTATTATTATATTCTATTAATAAATATTTGAACCTCAACCCCACATGATTCACATTTGAATTGTTTTCTTATTTTTAATTTTTAATACATAAAATTTAGTTGCTGTCTCATCTTCTAAAATCACAGATTTCTTGAAATGCTAAAAACGATAATATTATTATCTTTTATGTACAGAGACAAAAATTTACCCATAATTTAAATATCAATTTTTTCTATTTTTTAATTTCTGAAAATTTTTCTCACTAATTCTCTAATTCTTTTTAAAATGGGTTTTTGCACAAATCTTTTTACCCATTACCAATCGGGTGGAGATGGAGACACGGAATATAAGCCCGTCTCTAGCCCCATTTATCTAATAAAAAAAAATATTTCTCACTCCCGGGCGCATTTTTCATGCCCTCCCGTTCGAGGCACGTAAAATGGACATCTCTTTGTTTGATACGATATTGTGCTTTTTGGGCTTTCCCTTTTAAAATGCGTCTATTAAGGAGAGGTTTTCACACCCTTGTAAAGAATGTTTCGTTCTCCTTCCCAACAGTGGGGAGTATCACAATCTACCCCCCTTTGGTTTCCAGCGTCTTCGCTGACACTTATTCCCTTCTCCAATCGATGTAGAACCCCTCAATTCACCCCCTTTGAGGCCCAGCCTCCTTACTGGCACACCGCATGGTGTCCACTCCCCTTCGAGGCTCAGCCTCCTCACTGGCACATCGTCCGTTACCCAGCTCTACTACCATTTGTAACGGCCCAAACCCACCGCTAGCAAATATTGTCCTATTTGGGTTTTCCCTTCGGCGCTTCTACTCAAGGTTATTAAAAAGCATGGGTTAGAGAGAGGTTTCCACGCTATTATAAAAAAAATTATATTTATTTTAAAAAAATGTAAAGAACATTCGAAGTTTTTGTGTAAGAAGCTCGAGAGTATATATAATGCTTAATGTCCAAGATTCAAATCAGAATTTGAAAACTTAGTTATGGACATGGGATGTTAGATATGGTATTGGAGCGGAACCTCTCCAATAAGATATTGCGACATTGAGTAAAAGAGAGGTACACGAATGAGCTAAGACTACATCTAAATGAGAGTGACCCTTAAAATAAGATAAGTAAGAAAAGCTAAAAAAAAAAAAGTGAAAGTTACTATCTATATCAATAAGGTATACCTTCATTTTTTGTGATTTAATTATAGAAATTTCATGGTAAAGCGTGCTTCACTTAGATCAAATTTATATATTATAAAGAACGGTAATTAATCTTTTTATTAACAAATTAATAGTTGAATCAACAACAATTATATAAAATAAATTCGTCCAATAAAAAAAAACTAATTCAAAGACATTATTAAACCCATTTAAATTTGAAACAGGTAAAATCCTTTAGAATTTGAAGGCATAAAATTTATCGGAACGGTATGACACGTGCAAGTAAAATTTAGAAAGTCTTTCTTTGAAAATATATTTATACTAGCTATGTAAGTTGGGGCAGATCGAAAAATTGGGCAAGGACGGGAATGGGGACGGGGATTATCTAACGAGGAGAACTCTATCTCCACTCAGTCTCTCATTTTGGTCTATACGAGAAATCTCCGCAAATTCCTATTAAGATAATTGGAGGGGGAGTCGTGGATTATTCACAATAATTGAGAGTGGGACTGTGAATATTAATTGAATTTGGCAGAGAATATGAGGGTGGAATTTGTTACTGTTACGGATAAGATATGGAAAATGAAAGATTGCAAGTTTCAATGCCCAAATTTAAAATATTATATAACTATTTTATTATATTTATTTACTTACATTATAAAAACGTTCATAACTAAGCTCAAATAGCTTCGAGTTTTTTTAGAGTCATCTAATTTTTTGAACACCTTTAATCTATTTTATAGTTAAATTAGTCTATTTGTTATCATTTTAGTTTAATACGCTACTAAATTTGTAGCTTAGAAAATTTGTTCCATTATGGAGTTTAAAGTAGTCTATTTGCTGTGTTGTCTACCTTGTCACAACTTAACTGCGTAAGATATACAATCTTAACTAAGAGGATCGGGACTAGATTCTTCACTTCCATGCAATATTGAACTAAAATAAAATGTAACCGCTAATAGATATTGCCATTTTCTGGGTTTTCTATTCGGGCATCCCTCAAAACTTTTTAAAATATGTATGATAGGGAGAGATTTTCACACCCTAATAAACAATGCTTTATTCCCTCTCGAACCCATATGAGATCTCACAATTCACTCCCATTCAAGGTCCAACGTTCTTGTTGGGACATCGCTCCGTGTCCACCCCTTTTGGAAGACGTCCCAACGTCCTCGCTGGCACACCACCTTGTGTCTGGCTCTGGTACTATTTATAATAGCCCAAGCCCACCGCTAGCTAGCAGATATTGTCTTCCTTAAACTCTTCCTTTTAGAATACTCTTTAAGGTTTTTAAAACTCGTCTACCAAGGAGAACCACCCTCAAACTGATGTGGGATCTCACATAAAAATACTGTTGTATCTTTTCAAGGTAATAATACACATAATAGTTGATATAAATTATCACAATGTAGTTCGAATATCAATAAAAATGTATAAATGATGAATCGACATTTTTATTATATGGACGGTCAAAAACTAATTAAATGAATATATCTTTGGGAGTCAGATCTATTATTGAGGGATTTGAAAATGTGAATCATGTGAGGTGTCTATGGCTATGAACATGTGTTCATATTGAAGAAAGGACAAGCTTTTTAGTGCTATAAATAGCATTCCCCAAAACCCTCTTCTCCAAGCCATCTTCTCTAGCTATTCCAAATTAGAGACATACAAAATGTTTGGAATTGGGAAGAACATCGTAGAGGGAGCGTTGAATACCACCGGAGACCTTGCAGGCTCCGTCATCAATGCCGGCGGTAACATCATAGACAGAGTCACCCATCTCCGGGGAAAGAAGATCAAAGGGAAACTCATTCTTATGCGAAGCAATGTGTTGGATTTCACTGAGTTCCATTCCTCTCTTCTCGATAACTTCACGGAGCTGCTGGGCGGCGGCGTTTCTCTTCAGCTCATCAGCGCCACTCACACTTGTACTACTAACCTTCCCTTCCTCCATTCTCTCTTTTTAGTTATCTCTATTTGGTGTCCAGTTTGTAATGAATGATATCCACAGCAAATGACTCACGAGGGAAGGTCGGGAGCAAGGCGTTTTTGGAGAGGTGGCTCACTTCACTCCCGCCGCTATTCACCGGAGAATCTGTGTTTCAAATCAACTTCAATTGGGAAGATGACTTTGGATTTCCAGGAGCTTTCTACATAAGAAATGGGCATACAAGTGAGTTCTTCCTCAAGTCACTCACTCTTGAGGATGTTCCTGGCTATGGAAAGGTCCATTTCGATTGCAACTCATGGGTTTACCCTTCTGGGCGATACAAGAAAGATCGTATTTTCTTCGCTAATCATGTAATTTTTTGTTTTTCGTCTTTCTCTCTCTCTCGTCTTACTTTCGTCGAGATTTTATGTTTTTAATGGAATTATTCGTATGTAGACATGTCTTCCAAACGACACACCAGCTCCTCTTCGTAAGTATAGAGAGGAAGAGCTGTGGAATTTGAGAGGAGATGGAACGGGAGAGAGGAAGGAATGGGATAGAATTTATGACTATGATGTCTATAACGACCTTGCTGATCCAGATGATGGTGACCATCGTCCTGTTCTTGGTGGTAGCCAACAATATCCTTACCCTCGTAGAGGAAGAACTGGAAGACCACGAGCGAGAAAAGGCAAGGCTTATTGTTTTCTGAGCTTAAATTATACTTTCACGTTTATATTTAATAAATTTTTAAAGTTGAAAGACCTACTCGACATTTTAAAATCAAGGAACTTATAAAGTTGAAAGACCTGCTCGACATTTTTAAAATCAAGGAACTTATAATTTGAATCATGAAATTATATTTGTTTATTTGCAGACCACAACTACGAGAGCCGATTGTCACAAGTGATGAGCTTAGACATCTACGTACCAAAAGACGAGAATTTCGGGCACTTGAAGATGTCGGATTTCCTTGGGCATACCTTGAAAGCGGTTTCGATATCTATCAAACCAGGGCTTCAATCCATATTTGATGTAACTCCGACTGAGTTTGACAATTTTAAGGAAGTTGATGATCTCTTTCAAGGAGGGTTTCCCGTTCCATTTAATGCGTTTAAGACTCTCACTGAGGACCTCACACCACCTTTGTTCAAAGCTCTTCTTAGGAATGATGGTGAAAAATTCCTCAAATTTCCCACTCCCCAAGTTGTCAAAGGTAACAATATGGATATCTTTTTCATACAACATGTTTTTAGACCAAATTTTACTACTTTTTAGTTTATTATTGTATTGATCGTGTAATGATATGGAACAGATAACAAATCTGCATGGAGCACTGATGAAGAATTTGCAAGAGAAATGCTAGCGGGAGTCAATCCTCTAGTGATTCGTTGTCTTGAAGTAATCTTAATGCATACTCAATATCAACTCTTTCAAATCTTATTTTTTCTTTCCATTCGTTAATTCAATTTATTTTTATATTCACAGGTTTTTCCACCGATAAGTAAGCTTGACCCAAAAGTTTACGGGAATCAAAGAAGTACAATCACTGAAGAACACATAAAGAATGATTTGAACGGACTCACAGTCGATGAGGTGATTTAAATGACTTCGAAAACAAATTTGATTTTTTTCTTCTCATAGTTTAGATGAAAATAACCAAAAATGATTTGTTGTTATGTTGGATAGGCAATCAAACAAAACAAACTCTACATACTAGACCACCATGATGCGTTGATGCCATATCTTAGAAGAATAAATGCAACATCCACAAAAACATATGCCACAAGAACATTGCTCTTTTTGAAAGATGATGGGACTTTGAAGCCTTTGGTTATCGAGTTGAGCTTGCCACACCCTCAAGGAGATGAACTTGGTGCCATTAGTAAACTATACTTCCCAGCTGAAAAGGGCGTCGAAGGCTCAATTTGGCTATTGGCTAAAGCTTATGTAGGTGTAAATGATGTTGGGTATCATCAACTCATCAGCCATTGGTATGAATCTTTCTAAATAATTCTTCAATGCCAATGTATCAATTACGAGCTTACAATACCAACTCTTCTGAAATTACAGGTTGCATACTCATGCAGTACTCGAACCTTTTATTATTGCAACACATCGACAATTGAGTGTGATTCATCCAATTCATAAGCTACTCGTTCCTCATTACAAAGACACCATGTTTATTAACGCATCGGCGAGACAAGTTTTGATTAATGCGAATGGTCTGATTGAATCGACTCATTTTCCATCCAAATATGCCATGGAATTGTCATCTTACATTTACAAGGAGTGGACCTTCCCTGACCAAGCACTACCTAATAATCTCATCAAGAGGTAAATCGGTTGAACACAACTCTCTATGAGAAATACTCGCACTCTTTATTAACACAAATCAAGAAGAGATTACAAAACTCTCTCTCTCTAAGCTTTGTATTTCATGGGATGAAAAACATTGATAGGGTGGAAGGGTATTTATAGCTGACACTAACAATTTATTCCTAAAATACCTAAATCAATTTTCTAAAATGCACCGACAATTGACTCATACGATAATTTGGTTTGACTTTATTGGACTAGTGATGATATATTAACAAAATCATCTCGACATGAATTTCGTATTGACTTCCTTTGAGTTTGATTTGTGCAGAGGAATAGCCGTTGAGGACTCAAATTCTCCGCATGGACTTCGACTACTAATAAATGATTATCCATTTGCTGTCGATGGGCTTGAGATTTGGTCGGCCATCAAATCATGGGTTACAGATTATTGTTCTCTTTACTACAAAGACGACAAGGCAATCCAAAACGACTTCGAACTCCAATCTTGGTGGACTGAGCTGCGGGAGAAAGGCCACGCTGACAAGAAACACGAACCATGGTGGCCAAAAATGCAAACTTTATCCGAGCTGATCGAGTCATGCACGACCATCATATGGATCGCTTCAGCTCTCCATGCAGCGGTGAACTTTGGACAATACCCATATGGAGGCTATGTTCTCAATAGGCCAACTACAAGCCGCAGGTTCATGCCTGAAGTTGGCACCGCTGAGTATAAGGAGCTTGAGTCCAATCCTGAGAAGGCCTTCCTAAGAACAATCACCTCAGAACTACAAGCACTTATTGGTATCTCAGTCATTGAAATCTTGTCAAAGCATGCCTCTGATGAGGTGTATCTTGGGCAAAGAGCTTCCATCGAGTGGACTTCGGATAAATTTGCATTGGAAGCGTTTGAGAAATTTGGGAAAGAGCTGTTTGAAGTTGAGAATAGAATTATGCAAAGGAACCAAGATGGGAAGTTGAAGAATCGATCTGGACCTGTTAACATGCCCTACACCCTACTTGTTCCATCAAGTACGGAAGGACTCACGGCCAAAGGAATTCCGAATAGCATCTCTATCTAAGTCGTCTAATTAGTATTTCAAGGGAGTTGTGTAATTTGAAGGTCGCAAATTACGCTTTAAGCTACCCATATATGAGGAAATAAAGACCATATTGTTAGTTTAATGTAGCCTTTTAGGGTTGGATTTCGAACTCAAAGTTCATGTAGTTCGGATTACTATTTAATGAATAAAAGTTGCGTTCAGAATTAATTTCAAATTTCATTCCAATGAAAATTTAGGGTTTGAAATTATATGCTAATGATAACATCCCAACAAAATTACACTTGCAAAATCTACTTATCAAATGTCGTTGCCCAACTACTTGAAAACCAACTGATTTTGTCATATATATTTCTTATTGCAAATCTCCCTACGAGAGAATTGACTTTTATACCAAGTTGTGCAAGCTCAAGATTAAATTGAACCACCAAAGCCAACAAAATCAAATGGATTGATCATAATTCTTGAAAATATGTTTTTCAACAACAGATAAGCAAACTTGCAATGAGAAACTTATTTTCAATAATTGATGATGAATGTGAGCACGTCTAGTGGTCGATGAGGTTAAGTCTTTCACAATACCCCAAATGTCACAACCTGGCGCTCTGATACCACTTGTTGTGTCGTAATGCCACAATATTCAATATTTTGATACCACTTGTGTTGTAACGCCACAACCTTCAATGGTTTGATACCACTTGTTGTGTTGTAATGCCACAATCTTCAATGCTTTGATACCACTTGTTGAATTTGGCTACCAAAGGTTGTACCCTAATGCCACAACCAAAATGTTATGATACCCAATTGTTATTTGGAAGCAGAAGCAAGATCGATCGCACTCACATACCAACAGACAAAAATTAAACAAAGACCACAAAGATTTAGGTGGTTCAGAGAGAAGAAATCCCCCTACATCTAAGGGTGATAGCCAATCACTATAACCAAAGTGTTTACGAGTGTATCTCTCACACTTTCACACTCAAAATCTCTCAACAAAGTTCCTCCCAATTGTCTCTAGACAAATACAAAATGACTATGACTTCGCATCTAACCCAAATGCCACTAGACAAATACAACTTGGACAAGCATTTCTATAGGCATAGCAATATTAATTCTCATATATCAACCAAATATATGAGAATATAAACAAAAAAAAGGTTATGAATTTCATGACTTATGAACCAAAATGAATGAGAGTTAAGACAATACATCTTCATAAAAACTTACAACACTATAAATGAGTTGGGTCAATGCTCATAAGCTTTGCAGGTGAGCGAGGTTGACTGCTAGGGTTGGTCAAATGTTCGATGCCAAATTTGAGGCTCGATTTTCAATTTGGTTTCAAAGCTAATTGTGATGCTACTTCAATCTCATTTTTATGGTGTTTTGGGTGGTGGATTCGTGATGATTTTTTTTTCTAAAAATGTAGGGAAACAAAAGGGCATTGGATTGTTATGAAAATTTACGTAAACTATGAGCCTGAATAATTTGAGAAGAGAAAATATTGGAATCCCTTACAAATTTAAATACAAACCTTATGCAATTTATTAATAAAATATTTTCTATTTTGATGTGTCTATAATTTAGTGCAACTTATTACTGGTTTGAATTAGTCAACATATTAGTAATCGATTAATATTTGGATAATATATTAGTTATGAAATATATCTTCTTAATATTTTCCTTTGTGATTTGATGAGTAGTATATTTTATTTTATTATAAGATTTAGTTAGTTTATATTTTCATTAGTGATAGTATTAGTTCTTAGCTTAAATCCTATTTAAACGTTGTGAATATAAATGAAGATTGAACCTTCGATCATAATTCTATTTTCATTTTTAACTTTGTTTTGTTTTCTTGAGTTCCCAATTCTATTTCTCATTCTTACCTCTGATGAGTAATAATATTTTCAGATCTATTTACACCTTTTGAGTGGTAGATATTGTGTCAGTTGGTATTAGACATAAGATGGATCAAGGGTTTGATATTATTACTCAACTAGATAATAGTNAATAATAATAATAATACCAATATTCTATTAATGAACTTTATAAAATATCACACCCGCAAATAATAATAATAATAATTAAAAAAAAAAAAAAAAAACTAAAGCAAAAAACTAAAAATAAACAACTAGAACAAAATTCAAACAATGCAATGAAGTTGTGGAAAGATGTCGTGAATGAGCCAATATGCCATGAATTTGTAAGCCTTTTGAGTTAAATGGATTCCATCCCAACTAACGCGTTCATCTGGATTTGAACAAACTGATACTCCAACTCCGCACATCTTCATGAGGCTGAAGTTGTAGTCTCCTCCAATCCCGCAACATGATTTTTGCAAAGAAGTTTCATCAAACCCTAAATACAACAAACGTCAATGATTAAGATATCAATTCCTTTGTATTAAGCTAATAATAATTAAGAAAACCATACCGAGTGTAAAAGCACGACGAAGGATCCACAACAATGCATTATAGTAGTCACCATATACGATTATGGTGTGTGGATTCTCTCTCTTGAGCACTTCAATAGCTTGCTTGATTTGATCATTGTGATAAGTAGCCAGGCCATTCAAATCTTTCAAACAATGAAGTTCATCGTAAGCAGTTGTATCATTAGTTTGGAATCCAGTTAGGTAGATGGGTAAACATCCGATTGGAAAGTTTCCAGGAACAACAACTCGAGTAGCTCCGTAGCTTATCACTTTCTGCACACAAAAAACGTCAGAGATAAGTAAAAAAAAAAACCCTAATTGAAGAAGTTAAATATATACCCAAAATTACCTCAACGGCGCTTTTTATGGTTTGAACAACTTGGGGCACCATATCTTTCACCTCTGGAATAGTTTTTCCTTGGAACAACGCATAGTTATAATCGTTCCCACCGATCTCGCCCACCAAGAACAAAGCATTCCTTAATTTCTCATTGCAATCTATAAGATAGGAGCATAATACAAATTAAAATGAAGATATATAAAAGAAAATATAATTAATTGGAGAGAAATTAGAAACCTGTTTGATGGTAGCAAATGGAGTTGAAATGAGAGAACATCCAATAAAGTTGTTGGTTGAGAGAAGAGTTGGTGACCGGAGACAAGATTTGGTTTTGAGAAAGAAGTTGAGAAGACAAAGCCGTAGAACCAGCCACTGCGAAATTCACACCATGCCTTGTCGATGCATCTTTGTTCAAATAAGGGTTCACCAAGGGAAGTCCAGCATCCAAAGCTGCAAATTGAAAGGGGAATATGGCATAACATTAGACACCAATTTGGGGGGCTTGGGAATATTAGTAAAATAAAAGGTTAAAAGGAAGGGATACCAAAGTAATCGATCATAAGAAGACCATTGGAGCAGCGACCAGTGGATTTGTTGAAGAACGTTTCACCGTAAGGAAGATGAGAAAATGGGGTGTTGGGGTTTTGACGAATGAGATTTCCGGTGTCGGAAATTGAATCGCCGAGTTGGTAAATAGCGTCGAACATACAAGTTTTGAGTAGATGGGCTTTGGATGAAGGACAGCCAAGAACTGAAAGAAGAACAAGAAGAACAGCAAGAACGATAGAGGAAGGAGATTTGGTGGAAGCCGCCATTGTTGAAGGACTTCTGAATTGCAATTGGAATTGTTGAATGGTGGAAGGGTGAGAGGTTTGGTTTTATAGCTTACTATCTTTTCCTAATCCTTTTAAGGATAGGATTCCAACTTGGATTCCTTTTTAGATTTTAATTTTTATTAGTTTTGTTTTAGGAAATATAAATTCAAATATTATTTGAAAAGAAATAAAACGCTTTTGGGTTTATAAATTTAAAATAAATGTGAATTTTAAACATTTTTTAGGATAGATGAAATATCTATCAGACACAAATGAAAATGAAAGTTAAATTTATGAGACATAAAATTAAAAGATTGACTATTGAATACTAAGTTAAAAGTAAAAAGAAACTTAATAAACACTTGATCGGTTTGATTTCAAAAATCTAAGTTACAAACTTAGCCGTAGATCATTGACTATTGTTTATTGGAATGGAAAGGATCGCTACAGTTTTCTCTATCGCAATTGATAATGCAAGTTTCAATGATATAAATATTTTGAATATTACGAGAAGGATTTGAAGTTAGAATTCACTTGTCTTGGATGGAGATATATTACACATGAGGTGTTGTGCGCACGTAACTAACATAATTGTGAATGAGGAGCTTAAAAAAAATACATGACTCCATTTCTAGTTATGTTAGATCATCCGGTGAGAGATTACAAAGTTTTATAGATTGTGTTGAACAAGAAAAAATTGAATGTAAAACACTTGTTTGCTTGGATGTGGCAACTAAATGAAATTTCACTTATTTAACGCTTAATCATGCCTTACAATTTGACAAACCCTTCCAACTAGAGGAAGAATTAGATTACGTTGAGTACTTCAAAGAAATCAATAATGGAAACAAAATTATACAGTCACAACCATTGATGATTGAAAAAATCTTGTGTAAAGTTTTCGGAGGTCTTCTACGATGTCAATACAAAGATAAATGGTTCGTTATATGTGACTTCTAATTTTTATTTTCATGAATTTTGGGGCATTCAATAATTTTTAATTGAGTGGAGTTCGAATATGAACTATGCATTAAGTAATATGAGTTCAAATGTGAACTCCAGACTGATAATTCGGCTGATTCGGCTTAGGTCTGATACGCTCGGACCATTTTCTACTAGTTTCAACTCTTCGTAAGCTTTAAGGTTAGTATGACAACATTTTAGCTGATTAGTTTAAAATTTTTGTAGTCAAGTTTACATATTATTTTATGTAAAATTAAGTTTAGCTAGTTTAAATTATTTAGAGTCAAGTTTGCATTATTTTATGCAAAATTATGCTTAGCTAGTTTAAATTATTTGGAGCCAAGTTTAAATTATTTTATTTTATGCCAATTTAGTTTTAGCTAGTTTAAATTATTTGGAGCCGAAGTTTAAATTATTTTATGCAAATTTAGTTTTAGCTAGTTTAAATTATTAAAACCAGGTTTAAATTATTGTATGTAAAATTAGGTTAGTTTAAATTATTAGAAATAAGTTTAAGTTAGAGAGGCTCAGTGAAATAGACATGTCTGTGAAGATGCGGACTAATAAGTGGTTCAACTATCGGTCGGAAGAATTGTTTGATGTATGATGATACGTGTCCAGTGACCCTGCACGTGTCATATATGTGATATATCTTATGATATGATATGTGTTGTTTTATGATATGCTTTATGATAGGCCAAGATATGCCAAATAACATAGTGTTATAAATGAAATGTAAATTCATATTACGATGGAAAATGTTATGATATGAAATGCTATAATATACTATGATATGAATATGTTTGGCATCGACACGTTATAACATGCTATGATATGTATTAAAATGAGGAATTTTACAATTCACAACCCCTAAGCTATGATGTAAAAGTTATGTTATGAATGAAATGATTTATGAAAGTTTGTGCATGCATATTAGCGAGTGTAGCATGTGAGGAATGATACGAGTTAATCTGCATGATTTATTTATGATAGAAAGTATGGGGACCTCATGCATAATTGTATATTCACGTACATCGGATACTTCTCTTTTATGATAAGCGCGTTCACTATGAGACTGAAATGACCATCATGCTTGGCATGGTGCATGACGGTCGTTGTACTTTCTGTTAGGATCGCACAATAGCGCACATATTCGATCAATATGAACCCAAAGAAATAGGAGAGAGACATGCAAGGAGATAGACTTGATTTTGAAGCACTCTCAGCAACAGCAACCATGTTCATACACTCTGCATTGGTGCATGAGGTTCTAGATTTTGTGCCACGTGCTACCACCGTAACAACCTTCACAATCTTCCACAAATTCTTTCCAAACTCCATTACATAATCTGTGTTATCCAATTGACCAATAGAGACTAGGTTCTTCTGGAGACAAGGATTATATCTAACATCCTTTGATATCCATTGATTTCTTGTGCGAGTTTTTATGTAGACATCCCTCTTTCCATCAATCTTCAAGGCTTTGTTGTCAGTAAGATACGCCTCCTCCAAACTTTCAGACTTGAAATTCAGAACAACTCTTTATTTTGAGACGAATGAAAAGATACACGTGAATCCAAAATCCAGAATTCAATTGGACTATCCACTCTGATGATTAAAGCATCCCTAATATCTTCTGATTTGCTGAAATATTTTTCCTCCTTCTCATCCTTTTCTCTTTTTTCCTTCCCCATTCTTAGAAATCCTAGTTAAGTGTCGTCGGTACTTTTCGAGTACAAGAAATTATAAATTGTTGAGTCATTCGAGTAACCTTAATCAAATTATCTTGTTGAATGACTCGAATCATAAGTTTAGAAACGAGTTTACTTTACTTCTAATCTTGATAAATTTTCTTTAGGTTGATTCCTTATCATTCTTGGAGTTCTTAGATAATTTAGATCTAAAGGTTTCTTCTTTAACAAAGTTATTAAATCACTTTGAATGAAATCCCAAGAGTTTCATAACAGGTTCTTTCCCGACTCAAGATAGCTTCAAAGAAAATGGTAAAAAAAAAAAACAATAGAACAAATATGAGAAATGAGTAATTGTTGGGTCTCAAACATAGTAGAGAAAAGAAATTGAAGAGTGAGATGATCAATAAAATGTAATAAATGTTTTGTCCAAACTTTTTAAATTTTTTTTTTTTTTTTTTTTTTTGGAGAGATTAAGGTTACTCGTGTTACTTCTAAAAGTTTACGGGTATTTTTTTAAAATGAGATACCAACTGTTTCATTTATATACTGATATAAAAGTATTTTTAATATTTTTTTTTAGTTTATTGGTATCAATGAAATTTTTGAAACTTAAATAGTATTTTTATAATTTCTTTCAATCGAGAGTATCAATAACCACCTTTAAACTAATTTTTTATATATTTTGTAAAATTTAAGGATTTTTTTTTTTTTTTTTAACTAATGGTATGGGGATTTTTTAAAAAAAAAAATCCTTAAAATTAAGGGTAAATTAGTAAAAAGCCCATTAAATTATAACAAATATGTAAATTAGTAAGATTGGGCCCATTACGGTAAAAAGCCCAAATCCCATGGGTCTCAACCAATTAAGCCCAAACTATTTTCGTTGGGCTTGGGCCCAATGGACAGAAAAGGACCGGTTGTTGAGTATCCGTCAGCACCAGAGAAAGTCCGTCCCTCTGCAAATCCAAGCATCGTCTTCTTTCTTCGAGTCTGTGAATTGGAATTTGCACCGAAGGAGTTCAAAAATGGCGCAAAGGACGAATAATATAAATATTTGGCACTTATTCATTCTGCTAAATTTCAATCTGCTGCTTCCCTTTTCATCTGGTAAACTGATTTTCTTTCTTCCGCGATTCCCTTCTTCGACTGTTCTGCAACATAGTTTCTTTACGAGTCCTGTTTTCATTTTAGATTCATTACAAAATGATTCATAATCGTGTCGAATTGAAATAAATTAGGTGTTTATTTTGATTGTTGTGCCTGATTTCCGGAGATTGCTGCTGGGTTTTGACTCTGCGAGTTGCGCTCTGATCTTACGAGATTTTTTGGATGCAATGAAGTTTTTGATTCCTTATTTTGTGTAATTTTTTGACAAATTAGATGTTTTTCTTTCCAATTTATCAACTCTTTTGTTTCATATCTGGAAACATGGTTGTTTTTCTAAATCTCTGGAATCAGCCTTCTATCAATGAGTATTGATCGGTGAGTGAAGAATTTTCTTTTCTTGTAGAACACAAAACTTTATGGCAGTTTCTTCTTTCATGTGAATTTATTGGTTGACTTGGTTGTATGAGTTTGGATGAACTTGGCTGTATGTTTGTCTCATATCTAAGTTGAATAAGTCTTTTTCTTTTCATCATATTGAATTAAGAATCTATTTTTCAGTGCTTCACTTCCATGCGTATTTGTAATTTGGTTTGGTAGACATAGCTATGTAGAATTTTTCATTTCTTTTCTACTTTATACAGGGAATGACTTGTATCACATTAATAGTTAACGTATGGATTGTAAGGAATACTAATTTACCTCTTCTTTTTTGTTGCAAATAGGACTTGATTTACAAATTGTGTTTTTCTTGTAGGTGAATCAAATGATGTCTGCATTTCGCAAGGTGGTCGTTTCCCACCCTTCTCATTGGAAGGAAAACCTCCGAAAAAGGTTAGCAAAGCACAAGATTTGACGCTTTGTCGAGTCTTCCGAAAGAGGACTTGCTGTGGTGTAGCCCAAACGCACGCGGCTTTGCTTTCTGTTAGGAGGCTGGCTTCGACAGGGGAAGGCAACCAAGAATGCTTGCAATTATGGGAACTTCTGGAGTGCTCAATTTGTGATCCACAAGTTGGCGTTCGACCGGGACCTCCTCTAATATGTGCCTCTTTCTGCAACAGAGTCTTCAAAGCTTGCTCTGATGCTTACTTTTCTGTTGATGCTAAAATGCAGGTGAGCATTTTTTTTTTTTTTTTTTTTTTTGGCTGGTTATGCCTTACACAAAGAGGTTTGGAGTATGAAATAACCTTGACCAACGAGGTTTCTAAAACTGATCGTCTTGATGGCACATAGATCTTGACACTCATTTTACAAGGAAAAAGGGAAAATATGTCTAATTACTGGTAAAACTTTGGATTAGCTTTAAATCTGGTCTCTAAGCAGTAACAACATGCGTATTTAATTCTTGAACTTAGGATTATGCTTCTATTTAGTATGTTCTTTGAATGCCATCGACAAAACATTGACATTGACATACCATCAGCCTATTTAGTTGTCTAGCACATCATTCCAACTCAGTAGATGTTTATCTGATAGGCAGGCCTCATTTGTATTCCATTAATGCTATTAACTTTATGGACTAATTAAACACAATGTTCAGTTGAGGAATGAAATTGATGCGTTAGGCTGACTTTCATGTGTGATGGTGTGTAATTTTTATTGTTATTTTCACAACATAATATGGTTGGAAATTCATTGAAGTTATATTAGTTTGTTTTTACCATTTTTCTTCATGCACGATTTTCTTTTAACTAACGAGAAGTAGAAGTATGAACTTGAGCCTTGGCCGCAAGGCGAGAATAAGAATACTTCCTGATTAGATTTTATGGTTCAGGTTCTAGCACCATGTGGAGTGAATGACTTTGTGTGTGGCAGGGCTTCCGAATGGGTCTCGAATGGCACGGAGCTTTGCAGCGCTGCAGGTTTTTCAGTTAAAATTTCTGATGAAGAAGCCTCTTGCTATGGTAGTAAAGCCAGACTAGACTCCATTGCTAATTCGTGGAAGACTTCACCATCTGTAGTGTCATCACAAAGAACAGGTTACTTGGGTTTCTGGGAGGCTTTCCAGCAATGGGTGAAAGAAATGAGTTTTCATGAACGGGTTTCGTGGCTGATCGGGTCCATGGTGTTTTCAGCAGGGCTTCTGTTTGCAAGGTTGGGGAATCTAAACATCTTCATTACATGGTCTTTTATTTTCCAAGACTTGAATACAGTCCGTTTTATAAGTTTGTTGATCGCTATGCTTTTGGTTTTAGCTTCTATAAGATAATTGTGCTTGTTTTCTCATAATTTCTTAGTCATAGTTCCTCGTTCGTAAACATTTGAATTCTTCGAAAAATTCGAAAAACAAAAATAAGTTTTTAAAAGCTATTGTCTCAGTTTTCAAATTGGCTTCGATTTCAAAAACATTATTGAAACAAAAAGGTGGAAAGGAAGGAGTTAAAGACCCAAAATGTTCTAGCACCTTTTTTTTTTTTTCATCTGTTCTATTCTTATATTGTATATAATGCAGCAAAAGGCAAAGTCATAGCCAGCGCCAGAAATATGCCGCTATTCAACGAGCAACGAAGAAAATTGAAGCAAATATGAGTCCGAGTTCTCTTGGTACTCAAGGAATCAGGAGAGGAAGTAGAAGATGACTGACACCTATGCCAATTTATGAGGTAAACTATGCCTCTTTTCCATTAACTTTCTTTTAAAAGAAAAAGGAAAAATCAGACCTTCGATGCTTTTTCACTCGTCTCTTCGTTGTACTCGTCTTCTCCCGCTTATATTCATTGAGGTTCACCATTTGTAGAAAAAAAAAAAAAAAAAAAAAAAGACTCAGCTGTCCAACAAGTTCTGATGCTTGAAAAGTAGCAGCCATGGTTGCTCTTCCATTTGAATGAAAGAAAGAAGATAACAATGGAGTTATATGTAGTTGTACAATTGTAGGAAGAACTGGATAATGTGATAATTTCTCTTGAATAGTGTATTAAGATTAATCTCCTAAAGAATTTTGGTGAGCATAACAGTTTGTTGATATGGAGTGATGAAGCAGCTTCTTTAACTTGGGTGAATTCTGTAATGTAGTTTTGATATTTATTTGATTGCTTTCTTCCCCTTCCTGTTTCTTTGGAGAATGGTGGGACGTTGGATCATCCAACACAGTTTTTGTTACAGTTTCAGATGGAAATTCTTGAATGTTTACTGTGTTTGTTCAACAAACTTTTGTTGTTTTTCCAAAACTATGATCAAAAGACATTTATAGCAAGTTCCAGATATTCTCCCCGGTCTCCACATTCATAGGATGTCTACCATAGCTATATCTAGAGATATGTTCATGGAACCGTGCGGAGCGCTGCGAGTTGCGAGGAATGTAGCATATTCCAGGTATTCCCTCACACCTCCATATTCGTTGGATGTCCCTTATAACAGATTAGGCTATAGTTAGCTGTAGTTAGAGAGATGTCCACGAGACAGAAAGGAGATGAAAAAGGCTAAGAGGAATTTTCCCCTGCTATAGTTAGAGATGTCCACGAGACAGAATGGAGATGAAAAAGGCTAAGAGGAATTTTCCCCTGCTATAGTTAGAGATGTCCACGAGACAGAAAGGAGATGAAAAAGGCTAAGAGGAATTTTCCCCTGCTATAGTTAGAGATGTCCACGAGACAGAATGGAGATGAAAAAGGCCAAGAGGAATTTACCAGATATTCACGAGACTGAATGGAGATGAAAAAGGCCAAGAGAAATTTACCATATTCTATATATTCCCTCACGACCCATATCCTTAAACTTTTTATTAAACTTTTATTAAAAAGTTTAAAAATAATCTATAAAGTGTCATTATCATTTATATATTGACAGTAAGATTTCTTTTTTTTTTTTTTTTTAAGAAACAAAGGACGGTACTGCTAATTTTAAATTTTCATAAATATTTTTTAAATGNAGTAAGATTTTTTTTTTTTTTTTTTTTTAAGAAACAAAGGACGGTACTGCTAATTTTAAATTTTCATAAATATTTTTTAAATGTAGGAATATTTTTTTGACTCGAAATATATTATATATTTTTGAAACAAAAATATTTTTGAAAATTTTTAAAGGTTTAAAAGTATTTTTGAGATAAAATAGTATTATTATTAATTTAGTTTTAATTATTATTTTTTAATTCAGAAAATGGAGAGATTTGAACCGGATATTATAACATTAGAAATTCACTCAATCACTTATGATCACCATGGAAGAAGCAATCTCTTTCTAAGTCATTTCAGGACGAACCATTTGCTTTCATCTTTACACACACACACACACCTTCTGCACTCCAATTAGCGAAGCCATTGGAGACCATTCAAATCTACCACCCGGGACGGGGACATACTCGATTTTTACAGCTTCGATCGACAGACCTCCGACATGGTCATTACAATCTTAAAAACTATGAAGTGCAGAACACGAACGACTCTGTCGTCCCCAACACCGCTCGAGCTTGATTTTCATCTTCTAAGGATTGACAAGGAACTCCTCCAAGTAATCAAGTTCTTCCAAGTTTGGGAGGCTGTTCAACAAAAGATACAGAACTTTCAATACAACAGTCTTAACAATGCTAGACCGAAAACGAATGGAAAATGGCAGATGAAGATGTTCGCTTGTTCGGTATCGTACCTTCTTAAGAATTATTCCCGAACTGCTTCCTTCTGCTCTTTGCTCGGGTTTCAATATTTCAAATGAACAAACTAGAGACTCATCAACGCTCAATAGAGCACCTGCATTGTCGAACTCTCCGCCGTAGTTCGGAGCAGAAAATATGGTCACCAACCTTCTTTTGGCAAAGAATTCATACCCATCCTCCACCACCTGTGTAATAAAATGAAAAGAACTCAAAAATCTAAAGAGCTGGGTAAGAACTACGAAGCACAAAGCGAATGAGAGAGCTGAGATGCTCGAAACCGTAACAATTTCGAAACGAATTACACAAGACAACCAAATAGACTGCTGTATTTGAATCATAGACAACTTCCAGGGCATCCTAGTTGTTAGATCACAAGAACGATTTTCGTAACGATGATAACAAAATGAAAGATGGAAATATTTGCAATTTATACTCGTGCACGTTAACAATCTCGATGAACTTCAACAAAATGCACACTGTCAACACCTCGAAATAGAAACGGATATAAAGAATTGGTATTAAACTTCAGGGAAGAGCATTTTACCTGATGACCACGACAAATGAGATCGAGGTCATTCTTATCTAAGAATTCAACCACTCGATCTGATCCAAAAGTACAAGAAACGCCCCGATCACTATCTGCCCATCCCTGAATGCTAGGATCAGGATCAGACCAAAGCAGATCACATAGAAGACCGTTGTCGGGGATCTCGGTAGGCCTTGGAAGTTGCGTAATCTGATCCAAACTTTTCAAATCTGGAGATAGTCCTCCATGCATACAGAGGATCTTACCATCAATAAGTCCAGCCACAGGCAAGCAGTTGAAACAATCAGTAAATATTTTCCAAAGCCGAACGTTAAACCTCCTTTTACATTCATCGTAGAAACCATAGACTCGATTGATCTTTGCATCTTCGTGGTTCCCTCTCAAGAGAAATACTTTATTTGGGTGTCTTATTTTATACGCCAAAAGTAAACATATCGTTTCCAAACTTTGCTTCCCTCGGTCGACATAATCGCCAAGAAAAAGATAATTTGCAGAAGGAGGGTACCCACCATATTCAAATAGTCTAAGAAGATCTTTGTATTGACCATGTATATCACCTGGAAACACCCAGCAGAGCACAGATTTAACAAGAGGCAGCATATGAAATAACGTTATAATTCATAAGAATTGGACGTCGTTTATTCATCATTTCAAGCTCGTTTCGTAGTTTATACAAGAAAGCTCAAATACCAAACCAAAAGAAGAAAATTGTATCAAAACTCCATCAAAATCATGGCATCATTTCATTTCTAAGCGCAAACTAAACATAGATCGAGCCTACCGAGTACCAGTTCGTCGATTCTACCAACTCCATAGCCGAAGCTTTTGCAAGCCACACTGAACCATACGTTAACTCTAAGCGCAAACTAAACATAGATCGAGCCTACCGAGTACCAGTTTGTTGATTCTACCAACTCCATAGCCTAAGCATTTGCAAGCCACACTGAACCATATGTTAACTCTAAGCGCAAAACAAACATAGATCGAGCCTACCGAGTACCAGTTTGTCGATTCTACCAACTCCAAACACGAAAACCTTTAAAACCCACCAAAGTGTACACGAACTCTTTCAAATCATAGTCTCATAAACCAAATAAAGATCATACAAACTTGAACTACAATTCCAGAAACTCAAGCTAATCAAAATCCCAAGCCATACGTTGAAGCAACAATTTGAACTACAATTAACCATAGACTTAGGTAAGATTGTCCAAAGCAGCATTAGAAAACATTACAATCCAGAAATGAAAGAAACAGAAGAAGAGAGAGAATCAAACTTACCACAGATACGAATAGGAGCATTAAGGCGGAGGAGATTTGGTTGAGAGAGGAAAATTTGCCTGGCGTTGACACAGAGATGGCGGATTTCAGCCTCTGAAAGCTGAACCTGTTTGCCGCCTCTACCTTCCAACAGCCTTCTAATTATGTCATCCAAAACCCCCTTTTCCATTCCTTCCATTGTCATCATCCTTCTTCTACACAGTCTCCTCCAAGATTCACACCAGAAAGCCCTAGAACTTCCTCTAATGGCTCAACTTAACCTGTTTATAGAAGGAATTTGGGTCTTCAAAAGAGGGGAAATGAATATTGGCTGTTTCAAGTCGAAGGAAGATCAAAAGGGTATCCTCCAAATTGGAGAAAATTAAACACCCAACTCTTCAAAAGAGACGAGAGAATCAAATCAAAGTCGAAACAATGAATCCACACAACAAAACAAGAAGAATAAGAACAAGAAGAACAAGAAGAAAAGCCCCCTGGATGGAAAGAGTATCAAAAATAGGTCAACACAAAGCAGCCAAGCAACGATTACACGAATGATTCCGATTCACACAACCTCGGGCACTAGAGAGAGAGATATTTACAGACAAATTTGATAGAATCAAGCTCTGAAGATGGATGGACTTTAGGGATAAGGAGTTTCTCCTTTATCTTGCATCTGTTTTTTCTAGTTGAAATCTTCAAATGATGGCTGACCCGCGCAGGATAGCAAATTGACGCACGCAGCATGATTTGGAATTTGGAATTTGGACATGGAATGTGTTCTGTTCTGAATTGGTTTCCATTATTACTACGAATTTCCCCAAGGACTAAATGTTCATAGTTCATACCAATCCGATAAGTCTATAAATTAATAAATATTCTCTTTTAGAAAGATTCAAATTCACCAAGAATCTTCATTTAAAAATGAGAATTTGAGAATTTGAGAATCCTCCTTGATGAATATTCCCACAGAAAAATCTACTTGAGATCTCGATCATGGATCATGTATGAAATTTTATGACCCAAACTTGAATGAAAAATGATTTTCGAAGCAAATATGAACGCGACTAGACCTTACATACATACCCATTAGAGATTGTATTAAGACCTATAAAAACCTGCAACTAGACCTTACATACCCAATTTCGAACGCGAAAAATTCTATTCGAAGCGTTAGATGAAAAAATTGAGTCACGTGCAATATTTTCAACTAATTTGTGAGAAATGTTCAAATTTTATGTGTTAAGAAGAAAAACACCCTCAAGTGGTTTCGTTCACGAACCATTTTCTATAGAGATACTAATGGAAACTTTTTATGTTTTCCAAACATTCTCGATTGGAACATTCAAAAAAGCATCTTTTTCAATCATTAATGTACGATAAGTAATTTTCCTTAGAATTTTTTATAATCAACTCATATCTCCGGTGAAGACTTTTACATTTCTTTAATCTATAACAAATCAATTTTTAAAATCGATCCATAATTAACGTAATAATTACCGACTTAATTATAGTTCGAGTTCATGATAATAAAAAAAAAATTATATTTCTTTACACGTACTTGAGCACCACTAACTTCAATTAATTACATTAAAACTCCAGGGATGAAAAATAACCATATCTTCATTAATATGGGGAATGGGATAAAAGGAATAAAAATAAATAAAATTATCTTTTTTTTTTTTTTTTTTTGGCAAATTGGGAAAACCGCGTTTTTTGAACAATTCCTTTAATGCAAGCCCAATTAGTAGCAACTAACAAATCAATAAATGCCACGTGTGAATTTGCCAATGGCCGACTCTTTTAAATACTATATAATAATTCTTTTTCTATAATTTTCTCTAGAAAACTAATATTAAAGTAAAAGATATTAGCTTTTGAAAAATTACCTATTAAAATTATTAATTCCTAAATTTTAAAATTTTAAACCACTTTAACCAGTATTAAGTCGATAATTAATGAATATAATTAGCAAAATATGACCAATAAATAACAGAAAAAAAAAGTGAATAAACTAACCTATGTCCAATCTTAATCAATATTACCAATGGAGAAATGCATTAAAAGATGGTTTGTTGTTGCATCTAAAGAAAAGTTTGATCATATCTTTATTCCTTTTTCTTTTTTCTTTTTGTATCACTTCGAAAGTTAAATAGGAATTTTTTTAACGCTTTAGAGAAAATGAGAAATTCTAATTTAACACCTAGAAAACTGTCTAAATACATGTCTCCATAATTTCCACCGTATATTTGAAATCAATATTGTGCCAGAGACATTGCTTTAGCTTACCTGAATCGAAGGATGATATAAAATCAGTCTGTTTCCAGCAGACTATCCATAGTTAGTGACACATTCGTCATAGTTAGAAACTCCAGCTCCATTTCACGGCCACGTTCGATATCGTCGCTATCATCAGTATCGCCACTATCATCAATATCACTATCATCAATATCGTCTCTATCATCCATAAGAGAAAATAAGAGAACCCTTGGGTCAAAAAACTTGCAGGAGGCTTCATATTTTACATAATTGGGATGGTATTATTGTTAAAGATTTCAACTGAGCTAAGCAAATATTTCCTCACTTTAAGAACTAAATGATATTACGCATCTATGCCCGAGGGAGATGGGAGACACCTTGTACAAACAAAATTATGCTTCTCATTCTACCACAAATTTCAATTCCAATGAAACCATGCTTTCAAAAGGAATGATTAAATTCTATTGGCTTTACAACACATCTGCACGTTGAATACTGAAAAAAAGAACAAGGCATTTGAGTTTGCAAAAAGGAGAAACAATAGGCTTACTTGCTATGAATGAAGAGTAGATCTGAGAGGGGATTTAGAGTTCATCAACAGCTTTGATGCCAGCTCCTTTGTCCCAATCCTCCGGGGAAGCCACTTCAGCCATAATCTTCTCCTGACCTCGCCAAAGAATCTGGAGACATATTGCCAACTTAGATTTATAATCTACAGGCATAAGCAACGAGGCAAGCGCATCGTGTTACAACCCAAAAAAAAAAAATCTGTGCGTTAATTTACCTTGTCGATAACTCCAAATTCTTTTGCTTTTATTGCGTCCATGTAGAATGGTCTTTTCATCGCATTAGCTACTGTCTCTAGTGACTGACAATATTAAGATTGTATAAGGAATTATATGGAATGTCGTGTCTGGAGTTCATAGAAAAAAGTAGAAACAAATGTTGTCTAGGCTTACATTTCCAGTGTGCTTTGCTAGGAGTTCCACTAGTGTGTCCCTGTTTGTTATCACCTGAAAGACGAGATGAAATACACAGCTCAACTTATATCCTTGTAAGGGGGAAATTCCCTTGAAACTTTTTGGGAATAAGATACAAATCTACCAGTTAATTCCAATTCACTCGATATATGACGATGTGCAAATCGTCATTGCAAAAAAATAAAATAAATAACTGTGGTTACTTGATTGAGACTTTGAATAGTTCCTTTTCGAATACTTGAATCGAAGTGCTAAGAGCTCCATCAAAAATCAGTGTCATAGAAACTGAGTTCTACTTCAAATAAATTATCAAGCAATAGAAGGATCTGGACCTCTTTTGCGCGAATCAGAACGTCACTAGCAGGCATCAAACCAGATGAAGGGACACGAGGCTGCTGTATCATGGCTGGAATGAATTCGAGGGAAAATTTGATTATTCTATACGAGAAAGTATAGTTACCAATTCAAAAACAGAAAGTAACGTGCCAAAAGCATCAAACCTTTGGAATGTGGCATCATAAAACGTCTGCCTTTAGTTCCTGCAGCAAGCAATAGACAAGCTTGACCTATGGCAGCTCCGACAGTCAATGTGTGTATCTGTATGAGATATTTGGTATCATGTTTTACAAATGGAAAGATGATAAAATTTTCACAAAACCAGCAAGAGATTCAAACAACAAAAGCATAATTATTTCCAAGGACACTACCTACATTACAGAAATATTTTCTTTCAATCTTTTTTACAAAATTAAAATTATTAGTCTGGAGCAAAAGAGGTCAATCAGCATGTCATTTCTCAGGCCAGTTGTTGCACCTACAACACTAGAAATTTTAAGTGCCTACCATATGTGGACATGACCAGAGAGTCCATACCCTAGGTGCAGTGATAACTTACACTAAGATACCAATCAATGAGATTAACCAGTAATTCCGGACTCCACAATGCATCTAGTTGTCATCTTGCCAGCAAAAGAATAGTAGGAATGAACGGAATGGTTTCACAAGAAAACACACCTCGTTTTTTAACTGCATCATAGCATCATAGATAGCAAAACCCTCTGTCTCCATCGCGACCTGAATGCCAAATAATTTAATATGTTGACAAAAGGATGACAAACGAATAAATGCCATTCCAAACCGAACAAGATATAATGCAGCATCATAAAACCCATTTCCACAATCAAATTAATAAGCTAGCTCGTGAAACAGAAAGACCCATCATCCCTCCATTACCATATTTTGCAATATTCATCTAAACCATCCGTATTTGTACAAACCCACTTTCCTAAATTTAAATAGTGGGCTAGCAAGTGGAAACCATACCCTCTCTGTTCCATACTCGGATAATGTCGTGAAAAATCTATATCTTTTCATGAACAGATCTCATAACATTGTGAAAGACTCATCACCTCTGTAACATCATCAGCAGAGCTTGCGAAAGACACAGTTCCATCTCCATGCTATTGTTGATGGAGAGTACTTTGTCAGGAAGAAAAAATTGTTCTACCATTGATCTACTGAGGTCGATGAACCTTTCTTTTTTTTATTATTACAGTAATTTTTGTGTTAGGTACTAATTGAAGTAAACTACCTGATTCAGGTATTACTGTTCTCGGAATACTAACCCACGCCCAATTACACATATTTAGGATCAAGAAGCTATCCTAAGAATTACAATTAAACATATTTTTGGAAATGCAAAATCTAGAAACTACAATCACATTTTTTATTGTTTTCATATAAAGATTGAGCCGTCATTGACAAAAAAAAAAAAAAAAAAATGAAAGATTATAAAGGGAATTCAAAAAAACCAGCCCAAAAGGAGCCAAGCTACAAAATATGGCTCCAATCAAGCAAGCAAACTTTTGGCCAAGCTAAAGAAGAGCGCTACAATCTCATTTGGAGAGAGGAATAATATAAAGTTTAAAAGATTGTTTTTCTTGATTTTGGATTGAGAACAAAATGAATGCTTTAATACTTCCCTCACTTGTGGACCTGAAAATTTTTTAAAAGACCCAACAAGCAGAAATCAAAATGAGATGGGGAGGAAATGACAATATAGGGATTTGAACGAGAGACTTCCACCTCTCATACTATGTTAAGTTACCACAGAACCCAAAAACTTAAGTTGATAGGGAAGAAAATTTAATGATGGAATCATATCAAATATTCGTATCTACAGACAATTATTTGGATATTGGGAAAAAAAAAAGAACATACTTCTAGTGTCAAATCAGAATCAACTAGGACAAAAATAAAGCATCGGATCGAAATCTTCTTTGATGTCAAGGTAATACCCTGAAATTTCTAACGGCAGGCAGAAGATTTTATAAAGCAAGAAGAAGATATGCATGCTTTTAACAGCTGAATTTGACTCGTTTCATGTAGCTGAATAATTTCAAAGCTTACAGTTTCACCATCATCACGAGTTGTTCCTGAGGAGTTTATATAAATATATATTGGTTCTTTTGGATCCATCCATTGCAAGTACATCAGTTGAGCAATAACTAGCTCCGTGACAGCTGGAACCAACTGAGAGTAGAAATGATTGAATGAAGAGGGATCAGATACTATGGTATTCTCTACACAAGTAGCTGAAAGCTTCTTTTAAAAGACAGTTAAAAACTGCTCAGAACGTTGACACAATAGTTTTAAACCATTTAGAATCAATTATGCCTTAGAAAAAAAACCATGTTACACTTATATTGTGAATGGCTATTTCATAGGGGCTTATGCAACTCGAGAGGAAAGAAACGAAAATCATTCTACAGTGTATAGAGCACTTGAAAAAAAAATTTGCTAAGCTTCAAAATCAGTAGCTGAATGAGGTCATAAAATCTGTTTTAATAGGATCACGATACCAAAGTACCCCAACACAACTTAATTAACACTTTCAGTTCAATCAACAAGGTTCGTGAAAAAAACTTAACATCACTCATTCTTGAACTACAATTTCCTACACTCTGTAGGCCTCTAAAGATATACGATATGCAATTATGAGAGGCACCTTTACAGCGTGCATTAGTTAAAACGTTTAAATTTTATACAATTTTAAAGAACATGCTTCATTTTTTTCATTCAATGTAACTACTCGACTATAAGATATTGAAAAAATCGTGGTAAATTCCCCCTTAATATTAGTTGAATAGTTCCTCGAAAAAACAAGTTAAAACGTATAGCACAGCAGTAACACTAATTCAATCACTTACAGGCATTCCGATGTAAACAATTCTTCCATGAAGTAACAGAGACGGCAAGTCAGGCGGAGGCCTCCTCGACCTATGCTCGTTGTAGGAAACTGATCTTTCGACCTTATCCAATAAGAAAATCACCAAATTCACAACATTAGCTACAAAACAAAGCTTAATTTAAATAAAACTCCGTTTCCAAACAGAAAATCATATAAACACCAGCAAGAACAAAAAACGCATATGAAATTAAGCAAGGGACAGCTTACTTACTTGGGCAGGCGCAGCCATGAGCTGAGGAGAATCAAAAATATCCAAATATGGAAGAGAATCGGAATTTCCAGGGCGGCTTAGCAACGTTTCAGGTGAGGTTGAAGCTACTGAAGCGAGCTTCGAAAGAAATGGATCCTTTGGGTTTATCGGAGGTAAAGGGATTTTCGCTTTGCTTGTAGCGTTCATGCTGCAACAAGTCCTGAAATTGATCCCTCTAGGGAGACGTGATGAGGAAGATGGAACCGCCATAGCCATGGGTTTCTGCAAGCTAACAGCCATGGGGAGCTTCATCCCGGTGGCCATTTTCTAGGATTTTAGCTTCTTCTCGAGTTTTCAGAGACGTGAAAATTGTAAGGAGTAGAATTCCCCCCTGATTAATAGAGGAGAAATGTCCAAATGGGCGGAAATTTGGGCCGTATAAAATGAGGGAGGCCCAACAATTTCATGGCCCAATTAGTTGTTATATGACAAATAACCTATTTTCACACCTATATTTAATTTTCCATTTTGAATTTTTTTTCTTTTGTAATATACAATTTTCATTCAAAGATAAATATTTCAAATATTTATGATAAATATTATTTTTTAAAAATATATTGTTTGAATGATGATTTTCAAAACCAATATTTATCATAAATACTAAAATAAATACACTCGAGCATATATTCTATCTACTAAGATTTTTCCGTTCTATTGTATTTATCTCGTTACCT
The DNA here is from genome assembly GCF_002738365.1 of Cucurbita moschata. Classification (NCBI taxonomy): domain Eukaryota; kingdom Viridiplantae; phylum Streptophyta; class Magnoliopsida; order Cucurbitales; family Cucurbitaceae; genus Cucurbita; species Cucurbita moschata. Next base: position 1,896,600 of record NW_019268528.1, read on the forward strand.
CAAAAATTAACCTAATAAACTCCAATTATTATGTCCCTTTTGCAACCTAACCATCTTAAGATATTACATTGAATTTTTCTCACGTATTGTTGAATACAAAAGTACAACATAAATTATCAAAACTACCCTTCAAGTAGATATCCTTCGAATTTCAAAATAATTGGAACAAAACGGTGTGGTAGTGAAATTCAAGTTTTCATTCTAGAAGTCTCAATTTTTATCCAAAATTCTAAATAATTAGAATAGATCTTATTGTACATAGTAAAATAATCTACGGATTTACTTGTTTGTTACATAAATCAAGGAGAATCTATGATTTATGGTTTGTTACCAAATCTGTGATTTCCTTACCACATCTATGATTTCATGATTTGTTATGATGTAATCCTGGTTATACATCTATAAATACATGAAGTCGTGACCCATATAGGTCATAGTACCATTCAACCTAACCATTCCAACTCAAAAAGATAATATTGATTGTGAGTTCGGTGAGGTGATGGTTGGAGATGCTACTTTTCAAGAGAAATAATTACTTTTTGGTTATATAACCAAACAATTTTTAGAAACACTCTTTAACTATTTGTAAGAATGACCCAATACAAAACCAAAAGGACCTTCGATGCCCTTTGCCATGGACAAGGAAGAGACATAGAGAAAAGACAAGTTATGGCTGTTAAAGGTTAAAGGAACCACAATGTGCAACAGTTAAGTCACTGCTAGGGTGTCATGGCCCAACCATTAATTACCTTGGTCATGAACCAGACAAACATTACATGAAGAGGGAAATAGATTCTCCCGTGCAGGCGTCGCTCTCTTTGAGCCGTTTGGGTCGTCTACACGGTCTTAGATTCAGTTATTGAGATCGACATCATACAACAACGATGAACAAATCCCAGCAAATCAAGCTAGATCTGTGATCATTCAGATCAAAATCAAACGACGTCTCTCTTTGAGCTGTTTGGGTCGTCTACACGGACTCAGATTAAGTTATTGAGATGACATCATACAACTATGAACAAATCCCAATAGATCAAGCTAGATTTGTGATCATTCAAATCAAAATCAATCAGTTATTGAGATCGACATCATACAACAACAACGACGAACAAATCATCAAGCTAGATCTGTGATCATCCAGATCAAAATCAAAAGATTGTACAGCAGATTCAAATCCTACAAGGTCTAATGTGAAACTCCTCAAACATCTAACTTTCCAACCAAACAGCTAACTCAACCAGATCTGGAAAGGGCTATAAAGAATTGGGTTTCTTCCTTTCTTCCCTCGTTTTCGAGATCGACATAGTCTTCTCGAAACATCTATATGAGTTCATATCAGATCTGAACTGAACTCAAATGACATGGTGGGTAGAGTTTGGTTGGTGAAGTTGGAACTCGTATCTGTCAAATATGGTAAGGATTTTGTGCAGCAGATCTTATAGAACAGATCTTATTCAAGTAAGGTCATGTGGGGTTTTCCAGATTTGGTTTTTCTTTCTCCAAAATGACTCCTAAACCATGGTTTCTTTTAACCGACACTTGGACCATAAAAAATAGATATATGGGAAGTAGGCATGTCAAAATCATACCAAACTCAAAAAATATATATAATATCCATCCAACATCTACCTTTTTCTCAGCAAGTCACATCAAACGTCAAATAAGACATCACAACCACTTCTCAAATTACCTTGTTCAAGAAGCCTAATCATACCCACAATTATTTCAAGTTTAAGCCATTCAGACAAACATATCTTTACCATTACTCAAATAGATAGATACATACATATAATGTCCAATCCACATCATGTATAACTAGACCAATCTCATAACACGACCATAACATCCTAGGTAGATAGCCACCACGGCACCACCTAGTTTGAACCCGTAACTAAAAAATGTAACAGTCCAAGCCCACTGCCAGAAGATATTGTTCTTTTTGGCCTTTCCCTTTCGAGTTTTCCCTCGAGGTTTTTAAAATGCGTCTTTTAGGTAAGATTTTTCCCTTTTGGGCTTTTTTTTTTTAGGTTTTTAAAACGCGTTTGCTAGGGAGAGATTTTCACACCTTTATAAGGAATGTTTCGTTCTCCTCTCCAACTAAGGTGGGATCTCACAATCCACCCTCTTGGAGGCCAGTGTTCTCGCTGGCACACTACTCGGTATCTAGCTCTGATACCATTTGTAACAACCCAAGTCCACCGCTAGCAAATATTGTTCTATTAAGCCTTTCCTTTTCGGGCTTCCCCCAAGATTTTGATTTTTAAAACGTGTTTGGTTGGGAGAGGTTTTCATACCCTTATCAAGAATGCTTAGTTCCTCTTTCCAACCGACGTGGGATCTCACAGGCAACATCCGAGTCACCCTTTTGATCATTAGGCTAATCGTCCTCAGTATCTCACCAAAACTAAGTAGATCAGAATCAAAGAACAGACACACACATATATGCATACGCTAATAAATGTCTGATAGTTAGTTGTGTTGTGAATATGATAGCCCAATTCAAGAGTACCAAGAATCAAAATGTTAATATGATTCCTCCAGAAAACTCTTCTCTAAATACTTTCCCTAAAGGGTTTAAGATTCTTTACCACAAATAGAGAAAAGAGAAACAGAAAACAAGGTAACGAAAACAAAGGTTCTAGTCACCCTTTCATAACCCAAATGGAAAGAAATGACCTCGTGAACTTCATCTAAACCCAAAAACAACACCAGAAACACAATCAACTATACTCAAACAACAATCAATTTATTCTCAATCTGATCTCATGATGGGATCCATAATTCTCCCTAATTCCAACTTATTACAGCCTTTGCAGACTCTCTTTCCCTTCAATCAAGAAAGGAAAAGAAACAGGGATGAACATCCAAGCCACTAAAAGACTATCACATTATTGAAAAGAGATATATAATTAATTAACCACAACAATTTTCATCACTTATAACAACGACAACGACGACACTATATAATCAATCTCCCCTGCTCAATTTGTATAACAATCAAAGCCATCTCAAAGGAAAGATATAAAAGAGAAAAGAAAAAGATCAATAAACATTTAAAGGAAGAGTAAAGGTTATTAAACAAAGAGTACAAATAAATTACTCAACTCCTGCACCTCGTAATGGCGCTGCATCCACGAGTATAGGGATTGGCCTGAGCTCCAGGCTGGCAATTGTAGTAGGATGCACCGCGTCTGGAGCAAGGTACCGTGTTCCTCCGCAGAGCGCCGTAGCTGATGTACTGGCTGGTGGCCAAGATACGGCGGCTGATTTCGGAATCAAATTCGAACTCCTCTCCGCCGAAACACTCCGCTATGGAGCCCTTGCAGATCGCCTGGTTAGGAATCCATGCAACGCTGTGCTGGATCCCGAGGCTTCCGAGGACGGCGGTTGAGGAGAAGCTGAAGACCACGAACACGGTGGCGTAGATCAGGAGGAAGGTCGGAGAATTGAATCCTGCCATTGCCACGCAAGAACGATCTCTCTTTCTCTGCTCTCTGCTCTCTTCTTTCTTCTCCGTTCTCTTCAGAATTGACGGTTTCTTCAGCTCCGGGGGTCGCTCCGGCAATTCGTCGGTGGGTTCTGTTCTGCTTCTTCTACCTACCGGTGTTTCTTTAGACAGAAAAGCGAGCTGTGAGAAGCTAGTCCAAGACTTATTTAGAACGTGGTCAGAACATATACCCTTCTTTTGCTACTTAATTACGGTGATGCCATTCAGAGAGATTCTTTTTGAAAACGTAATGGACAACCACTCCCACTGAGTACCCAATCGTGGAAAAATGAATAAGTTCCAGAAACGCCGACGTTTTGAGGAAAAAAAATTATTTTTTATATTTTAGTGTAAAAAAATATATATTAAGACTACATTTTTCTTTTTTCTTTTTCATTTTTCTATCATCCTCAAAAAATAAATAAATAAAATATTAAATTTTATGTTTAATAATCTAATCCAAACGTACTTTAATGGAGAAATATGTTAATTATCGTCTTAAATGTCAATGATTCAATCTTTTATTTTTTCGTAATTATTTTTCTAAAACAACTATAATTTTTTGTTTGAACTGAAGCCGTATCTAATTGTATGATTAAATTTGTTTAAACTTTTTTATAATTAATTATAAAAATTTAAAGGCTAAATTAATAAAAAAAAATATCTCTAAATTTTGTAGTTTGTTTAGAAAATATTCATAAATTTTCAAAAGTTACTTTTAAACTTAAAAAAAAATAACTCAAAAATACAGTTTATTTCGAGGACATTTCAGGTATTAATGAAATTTAAAGGCAAAAATATTAAATTTATTTATTTATTTTTTTGCTTAATTTAGTCATATTTAAATAAAATAAATAAAAATGAGCCACAAAATGGGAAGCGAAACCCAAGCTCAATTAATGGCAACTTGGCAATCAAAACATAATTGTGAGGGCAATTCAGGTATTTCAACTTCCACTGAACACAGCAGTAGTTGACCTGCTGTCTTCCCTCTCTGGTTGGTGAGAAGAAATTTGGATTTTTTTATTTATTTAATAAATAAAAAAGTAAATAAACAAATACAACTTATTAATAATTAATTACTTTATTTTTAAAAAATATATTTGTAAAGTCCGTCAAATAATCTGTTAACGGAAACGCATTTATTCCATGCTTTTTCTTTCCGTTTCCCCTTTTCCACCAAACTCTCCACCAATTGCTCCGTTTTCTCCGTTGCCGTCGATTCTCGAACATTTTTTTAATACCAAAATTTACTTTTTATTATTCTTAATCCTTTTATCATTTTTTCCCTTAATTACTAACCTCATCCCTAATTTTTATTTAAAATATTTTTTTTTCTATTTTTTTATTATCCAAGTAAACGAATAGCTATAGCTCACGATCAAAGTATATCACCAATCGTAATGAACATCGGAATGTTACTATAAAAAATGGTTCGAAGAATTTTTATCATCGTTCTATGAACAATCCTCCACAAATCTCAGTACCACGTCACAATAAAAGGACGGTTTCTGCAATTTATTCTTTCTGAAAGATTAAAAAAAAAAAATACCCTATCATTATAAATCTCTCCTTGTAATTAGAATGAGGTATAGATGTCTACGTCGGGATCGGGACAGATCGAATCTATTTATCGTAGTTCTACCTTTTCTTATGAGATAGAAAAATAAATTTATTATTACTTAATTTCTGATATTTCATAATTTTAGAGTTTATTTATAATACATTAAACTAACTCATAAATTTCAATATATATTTATATACCAAAAAGACAAAAATACCCTTATAATTTGCATTGACTCCCTCTATAAATAGAAAAATTGGAACAATTAACTAAAACTAATTTATTAATTAAAGCATAGCTAAAAAATTAATAACAATTTTAATAAATAAATAAATAAAAGGAAGAAAATGAATGCTTTATAAGAGAATTTTCTTTGGCTCTCATCATTTAATATTCTTCTCAAATTCAAAAGATTGTCTTTAATTTGAAGGAAATGGAAATGGACAAGCCAAGAATATATTTACTTTTTTTTATATAATATTAATAAATCATTTAATAAGTCTCATTAAAGCAACTTAATTAATCTTTAAATTTTAAAATTTTAATCCTAATCTCTAAATTATATCTCTAATTAATAACTCTCGTCAACCGTCCGATAAAAGGACATGGTGAGATATGACGTTGATGACAAAAAAAGTACAAGCTAAAAAGTCCAGATAAACCAGATTCGATCAATTAAGGCACTACTTACTGTGGGTTTACACGGGTTATGTTGGGTTTTTGAGAATCTTTTGAACCAACTCGAAATTTTAAGTCGATTGGGTTCGTGACTTGAGTAATTTGAAATAAGCTCACAACCCAATCCAAACGAACCCTCTATTTTTAGAGTTAGGGTTGTGTTGGATTGTAACCTTATTTTTGGGTCAGTCAGGTTGATTGAAATAAAAAAATGTCAACTTGTTAATCAACTTGATTCAATTTTCGGAGCAAATTTAAAAGTGGGAGTTAGAGTAAAAAGCTCATGTTCTTCCAATGGGTAGGCTGCCGCATGAGTAGAGCCTAGGAAGGAGACAACTAGGCATGTGTCGAGCCGTTTAAAACATGGTTCAATCATGCACCTACATTCGAGTTCATTATTGTTAGTAGGGTAAATTACACTTTTGAGTCTTAGGGTTGGAAAATAGGTTAATTTCGTCCATAGGTTTTAAAATCGTGTAACCTTATCCTAAATTTATGTCCTCATATCTTAGAGATTCCGTGGTTTGGGTCGAAGAAGAAATGTCACTCGATCGTTATCAAGTTTATGATTGAGTTTCTCCTTCTTTTCCCACCGTCAACCACTCCTCTCTCGCAATTATCAGCGGCACCACCTGCACCACCATCACTAAGAGTATCGTAAAAAACTTTTGTTCCTTGTCATTCCAGATATGGCATGATATTTCAATTCCTTGTCAGACTTGGAATGACGAAAAGTGCTTCATTTCACGTGTTCCACGTCACCATTTGAACGAGACGGTAGAAGATGGGGGCGATAGCCGTGGTTGAAGGAGAGGGGAGAAGTTGAATAAGTTCATAAAACAAGATTGGACTTTTGAGACCTAAAGACAAAATCAACTTATTATCTAAAAAAATAACTTTGAAATAATAATTTAATATTATAAAAAAAAAATTGAGTCATCAACAGCGCATCTAGTGTAGTGGTATCATAGTACCCTCCCACGGTACTGACCGGGGTTCGATTCCCCGGATGCGCACTTTCTTTTATTTATCGCCAAGAAAACTTTTCTTTTTCTCTCTCTTTGTAATGATAATTATTTTAAATTATTGTTGCTATATATTATTATTATCATTGTTAGTATTAATTAAATGATGCTTATTAAATTTCCATAATTTTGTAATATTTATTACTTTGAAGCTATAATATGTTTAGTTTTTATTTATTTATTTCGTCTAATGTTTCTCATGTGAAAAAAATATATCCCTTAATAATAACAATTGGGTTTTACCATTTATTGACTTTTATAGAATTTCAAGATTATTAATTGGACATTAAATTTGAAAATTTAATGATATTATTATTATTATTTAAACTGAAAGTAGTTAAAATAAGATTAAAATCTTTGAAAATCATAAATTAATATTTGCATTAATCCAGAGAATTTGGCAATCCGGATAAAAAACAACAAAACCCACGAACTTCCCGATCCCCGGATTGCCAGCATGGCATAAACCTGACCGTCAGATCTCTTGACACAATATGATCCGTCCGATTGAAACACAAGGATTGGTACGTGTAACATACGCAGCCGTCCGATCGAAACACAAGGATTTGTACGTGTAGCATATCCAGCCGTCCGATTGAAACACAAGGATTGGTACGTGTAGCATATCCAGCCGTCCGATTATTTTTCGAAAAAAACAACCATCCCGCCATTACAGCCCCTTTATATTCAACCTCAAGTCCGTATTCGCGAACTTAATCGTCGGATAATATACAGTTCATCTATTGATCGTTGCAATTAATCTTCGAATTCCGGAACTTAGATTCTGAATTTTCAACCATGGAAGGAACCAAAGGCGCCGGTGGAAGAAAAGGTGGTAACAGAAGTAAGATATCGAAGTCGGCGAAGGCCGGACTGCAATTTCCTGTCGCAAGGATCGGTCGGTACCTTAAGAAAGGCCGTTATGCACAGCGCACTGGCGCCGGAGCTCCGATCTACTTGGCTGCTGTCCTCGAATATCTCGCCGCTGAGGTAGTTTATCATTTGAGATGAGATTCATCTTCATTCGCATTCCTAGAACGTAAACAGTTCTCGATTTTAAAATTTGTGTTGATCGTAATGTAGGTTTTGGAATTGGCTGGGAATGCTGCTCGTGACAACAAGAAGAACAGGATAAACCCTAGGCATGTTCTTCTGGCTGTGAGGAATGATGAGGAGCTTGGAAAATTGCTTCAAGGAGTCACCATTGCCAGTGGTGGTGTTCTTCCAAACATCCATCCAGTCCTCCTTCCCAAGAAGTCATCGTCGAATTCCACTTCTCCTGCAGAAAAGGCTCAGAAATCGCCAAAGAAGGCCTAAATTAAGTAAATGTTTCCGAGAATGATTTTTTAACTTTTCTTTTTGTGTATAAATTTAGTGCTCTCTTCTTGAATCCCTAGTTTCTTAGAAGAACTAGCTGTTTTGATCTCTAGTTTCTGTCTGATGTACGTATCCATTTCACAATATCGATTGGGAACACAATCGTTTTCAAGTGTTCTGTTCTCGTCATTTTTCTCTGTGAATATCAGTTCTCTTTGTAATGTACATCAAAAGTCAGAATCAAATTCTCCGTATGTCATTATCATAGATTGCATGTTCAAAGATTATCATCATAGAGTCCACTCTTCGGTTTACTGACTATGATTTCATGATAATCAAAATTTACAATAAAATAGTTTTAACTGTTTTATCTCCATCAGCTATTTCATTTCACAAAACCGTTAGGCTCGTGTAGAATGTGGAATCAGTTCTCTATATTGTTCATCTCCTTGTCGGAGTTCTACCGGACGGGCAGGGTGCAGGCACGGGTTTAACAGAGACGTTCGTGAGTTATTCCGAGCAATGAAGACAGCGCCAGATGATTCAGTTTCTGGTAATATTTATGTTAACCACTATGATCTTCAATCGAAATGCTGATTTTTCTCCTATTGACGAATTTGATGAGCTAACACAACATGCTTTGGCGGATTGCCGCTGTTGGCGCTGCTGGACTTTGTTCTTGTATGCCACAATCGGAACAGATGATAGTAAGTTCTTCAGCTCTTCGAATGGCTATCAAGAAATTAATGTACGGAAATAGTTTTTAAACTCGAATTTAGTGCTGTCGCTTCTTTTCTTTTTGAATTTACACTAAAGCATATGAAAACAAAAGTAGTAAAGGGAAGGAATGTTTTCTTTAGAACATATTCTGTGGAGATCTTTATATGATCTAATATTCCAATATTCTACATATCAAAATTTCAAAACCATTCGTGCAACTTTTTTCATATCATACACACAGAATCAATGGATCTAAATTTGTGTTAATCAAGTACAGTTCAGTTGCTATGTGAAATCCAAAACAATTTAAGTGATGAGAGAAATAGATTATTAAAGATCAGCAAAACAAAAGCTACAATCGATTCAATCTAATGTCAGTGGAAGATTCATTTACAAACATCACAAATCTAAAAGCACATTTATCATATTCTAATGGATAATCCCCAAAACTTAAAAGTAATAACTGTAATCTAAAGCTTTAGAAGTTGTATTTACATGACAGAAAGAATGATCAGAAAACGAGGAGAAGAAGATGATGAAGAACGAGATGGGTTTAGAAATCAAAGCCATCACCAAAACCAGCATCATATCCAGCATCATAAGCCATCGAATCACCCACATCTGAGATCATGTCGCCGATTAGCAAACCTCCGAGCAGACCAGCTCCGGCTCCCAAAGCCATACCGCCCATACCGCTCCTCTGCGGCCTCTGTGGCTTATACGGCGCATATCCATACCCCTGCTGCGGCGGAGGGTAACCGCCGTAGCCATATCCAGCCTGTGGAGGCGGTGGATATCCGTATCCTTGCTGCGGAGGCGGATATGCATAAGCGGTTCCCGCAGGAGGCGGATGTGCACCTCCGGCCGCATATCCGGAACTAGATCCAGGATAACCTAGGGGATAAGCTGTAACCGGCTCACCGGACTTCATAACCGACGGTGGCGGTGGCGGTGGCGGTGGAGGTGCCTGAACCGTGTATTTTTCCCCAAATTTGTACGAAAATTCGACGGTACCTTTTTCCTTTCCGCTCAACGTCCTGACGCTGAAAGTTAGGGTTCTCTCGGATTTTCCTTCATCTCCTTTAGCACTTTCATCGAGCAATCGCTTGATCGGAACAATAACCTTCCCGATCTTCCTATCGCCTAAGCTCCGACTGGAAACGAATTTGATCTTAAGATTGAGACGATTGCTCTGTGCGGCAGCCTCATCGATCGTGAACTTCATCGGAAAATTCCAGTAAGGATCTGAGCCACTATCTTTAGCCACCGGAGTCCTCTGCTTCGACTTCCCACGGGGATCACCGGAGATCGAAACGACGGCGTATACATCCATGGTGGAGAAGAGATTGACGTTCTTGAGGCCGTAGGCCCTCTTGATGTTGATATCTAAAGTTCTACACTCCATGAACGAAGAATCAGAAGAAGAAAAATTCAATGGATTGAAAAGGAAAAATGAACAACAAATCTCAAAATTCAGAGAGACTTTCGAAACTTGCAGATAACTATGAGCGTCGTAAACGAAGGGATCGGTTATATATAGTGCGGTAATGAAATTAAAAAAAAAAAAAAAAAAAAAAGAAGTTTCCAGGGGAAGTGGGATTAATTAATTAATTAATTAAAAGAAACCGACTATGAACAGAAAAAAAAATAATTGTGAATTTTTACACGCGTTTATTATGGGATTCCAAATACCCTTTTTCTATAATACGCGTTTCATCCGTTATCGAAGAAAAAAAAAAAAAACTCTTTTAATGATCTGTTGGGTCAACCCGAAATTTTTGATTGGTTAGGTAGTGACGTAAATTCTATTTTTAGGTTATTTTTATCTTTAAATTATTTATAAAAAAAACCCTATTCTTGTGGTACGAAAAGAAAATAGAGAAGGATCAATGTACACTGTGAGAAAGTCCAAAAGGAAAGTCACAAGATCATACCATTGTGGAGAGTCATATTCATGTAGCCATGCCAATGGAAGGCTGAAGAGAGGTGGGAAAGTGTTGGATAAAAAGAAAAGTCCATGTCAGCTAATTTAGTAATATCATATCATTGAGGAGAGTCGTGTTCATCTCATAATTATATATAATATATAATTGAATATAAAATTTTTAAATTAATTAGTAAAAAAAACATTAAATTTAAAGATTATAAAAGAAAATATGAAAGAGTTAAATTATATATTAAAATAATAAAACAAAATAATAGAATAAATCATTTTTGTTTAAAACCGCTATGAAAGTGGCGTCCAAAGCGCGTGGAGAGCGTGCGTGAGACATGACGTGGAAGTTTAAAGGATGAAATGGGCGTAATAACTCCAAAAGTCTAGAATTCACTAGATACACCCAAGTTTACTTATTTTTTCACTACCAAAATATTTTTATTTTTCTTTTATTATAATAATCTCTAATAAAATTTTAATGGGTTCGTTCGTTTAAGAATATATATATAACCATTTTAGAGAACGGACTAGTCTATGGGTCGACCTATGCTTGGATCGACCTATGCTTGAATCGACCTATTGAACTAACCCAATAAACTTATTATTGATCCGACTCAAATGGGTTTGAAATGAACTTTAGATAATATTTATAAAATGGAATGTTTTCTTGACTTAATTTATTGAAGAAGTTTAATTTTTTTTTTCTATTTGAAGGGTACCATCTGTTGGATGAAAGTGTCCCACATTGGTTAATTTAGGGAATGAATTTATTTTAATCGTATTTTAAATAAATAAAAAAAAGAAGCTTTAAATAGATTATTTTTTTCTTTTTTCTTTTGGTTTTACTACATATTTGGAAGATTATCCATTAATCAAATTTGAATTAATTTTTGTATTTCTAAACTCTATTAAAAATAAGTCTTAAACTAATTAGTAGTTTTTTTTAGATAAAACAATGCTTTTAATAATTTAAATTATCCTAAAAATACAATAAATAATTAATTTTTCTATAAAAGAGATTAAACTGAAAATTAACATAAAATTTATACATTCAACTTTTTGAGGGAAAAAGCATATCACACTCATTGTATTCAAATTTGATATAGACCAAAAGAATGACCTATTTTTTATTTCAAGAAATTGATTCCACAAAACATACATATATATATATATATATATATATGAGAACAAATGGAAGTATATAGAGAGAGAGAGGGAGAGAGAGAGGGGGAGAGAGAGAATATATATATAGAGAGAGAGAGGGAGAATATATATATATGAGAACAAATGAAAGTATATATGTAGGGAGATAATATATAGAGAGAGAGAGGGAGAGATATAATATATAGAGAGAGAGAGAGGGGGAGAGAATCTATAAAGAGGGAGAATATATATAGAGAGAGAGAGGGAGAGGGAGAGAGAATCTATATAGAGGGAGAATATATATATAGAGAGAGAGAGGGGGGGGGGANGAGGGGGGGGGGAGAGAATCTATAAAGAGGGAGAATATATATATATAGAGAGAGAGAGAGGGAGAGAGAATCTATATAGAGGGAGAATATATATATATATATAGAGAGAGAGAGAGAGGGAGAATATATATATATATAGAGAGAGAGAGAGAGAGAGCAGCCAATCTTTAATCAGAGTATTTGGGGATTTGCGGACCAATCAATCCTCAATCAACAATGTACAATTGAGAAATTTTGAAGCCAAGAAAAAAAAAAAAAAAGAAAGATGCAATTAAGCAATGAGCAATACAGTATGAATATCTGTATCAGTACATTATGTATGTATGCATGCCATCACAAACATCAAATCCCATCCATCTTTCAACAATTGAAGCCCATCCAATCCCAAACCTCGCCCTCCTCTCCTTCTCTTCCATTCTCATACAGCTTAACAAACACACCCCATTCCGATTCAATTTGGACCAAGTTATGCATTCAGCCTCGACCTCACTCGAACGAGTTCCAATCGAAACCGAAAACCACACCCGTTTTCTCCTTTTATTTCCCATGGGGTTGTGTGAATTTTTGACAAACGTTGTGCAGATCTCTTTTTCTTCTCTTTCTTTTCTCATCATAGAGGGTGGTAAGGCGTGTAGCCTAACAAGCCACTCACATTGGTGACCACATCGCTGCACCTTTTTAAAAGGCTCAGCAGCTGCTGAGAAATGTCAGTGGGCGGCGGTGGTGTCATGGTGGGTGTGCGGTGGTGGCGGTGGTGGTGGTGGTGGTGGCTGAGTGTATTTCTAGGTTGTGGCAATTCCGAGTGCATAATGTTTGTAGTAGTAGTAGTAATGCTACGAGGGGGATTAGTGAATTGGGGAGGAATTAGGAGTGGAGGTGTAGAAACGACCTTTTGAAAGAAGTTACTATTAATATCATCCATTGCAACAGAAGATGTTCCACCATCTGCAAAATTATCATTGATGTTGTTGTTTCTATTACTTTCATCCCCGCCCAACATGAATTTCACTCGCGTCGTTCCTTTGCTGCTGCTGCCTCCCGTGCCGACACTCGGTGTTACACCAGATTCATCACCCGACGACTTCTTTAGGCATGATTTCAGCTGGACTGCTGGGAGTTGTGGAAGGGATGGTTGATGTATTACTGGAGTCGGTGCTCGTCCTGGTAACACCAATGGATCCTTCATCCTAAGGGCTTCGGTAGGATTGTCATCTGCTGCACTGCCCTTCTCGGATTCGGGTGCTTCAGTTGCAGGAGCTCCAACCTCTCTAAGTTGGTACTTCACGTTGACATTCCCAAATAAGGATTTGTTTCCCATTGCATACTTGTATGCTGCTTGAGCGTCTGGTTTGTAAAGGAAAACGACGCGGCATGTTGATGTTTTCCAGAAGATACGGAGCCCCGACTGGTCAATAGGCCCGAACCGACCAAGCCTCGCCTTTAGCTCGTTAGCAGATGGAAGTGATGTTTCGGGAGGAAACTTCATAACAAGCATGGTTGGATCAACTTTTCTCACTGAAGAAGGCTCCAACTTCTTCACAGAATCTCGCTTGACTGTCTTCAATGCTACAGATTCACGTTTCTGGCCATCACCAAGTTTCTGGGTAGCTTTTCTCTCTGATGTCAACGATTTCAAATCACCCATTTTCTTTGATTTCTTTGACGCAATTTCCTCTAGTCGATCCGATGGGACCCGTTTCCGCCCAGCTTTTGTGGGATCGTCATGTCTGCGTAAGAGTTTAACCGAGTTTGAGGACGACGATTCTCTAACATTTTCGCTCAAACTATCGATTCCAAGGGTAGCATTTGGAGATTTAGCTGCGCGAAGTTCGGTGGATTCAGCCTCGGATGGTGGTGACGAAACCAAACTTTTCTGATAAACAACTGACCGAAATCGCAGGAAGAACTTCTGAACAATCACATAGCAGTTCCTTTCAACCCCATAGAAAGGATCAAGAGCAAAGGCTTGTAAATCATTCAACAGTTGGGGCACGTCATATTCATCGCTCCCTCGCCCAAACGCTACGCCAACCTGATCTGATTTTTCTGCAACTTTTCCAACGAAGCTCCCAACCTTCTTTGAGGCCAACTGAGAACCCATTTCTGCACCAATGGCTCGCTTCTTCTTCTTTTTCCTTTTCTCCCCCATGAACGGAGTGGCAGAGGAGCTCATGTCGTCTGCTGGCCGTTTTAGAACTTTCAGTTTCACAACTCCTCCAACTGAACCACCTCCATCAGAAAACTTTGCACCAGCTGTTGAAGGTTCAAGGTCAACACGGCTGTCTAAATTTTTATCCAATGCACGGTCGCCTTCAAGGTTCAATGAATTACTAAGCTCAGGTTGTCGAGGAACTTCAGAAAATGTCGATATCGATATATTTTCCATCCCTGCATATCTCACTTCACCTGAAACATCAGCTTGGTCACAAAGAGGATCACCACCCACCAACAATCTAGGAAAGTCCCTCTCATTTGCCATATCCGAGGAGACTTCGCTCCTAGAATTGAGAACTTCGCTAGGTACCGTTGTCTCTTTCGGTTCCTCAAGACGAATAACTTCCTTATCAGAAGATGCCTCAACGATCATAGAATGTCCTTGGCTAACAACATTGGTGCCCACAGCCATCTGTTTGGCCTCAGTTTCATTGCTAGGTAAACTCAAATTAAAAGTGTCAATATCGGTACCAACAAACCCAGAGTGTTCAGTTTTTGTCAGTCCATGAGGCTTGACAGGGGTAGTTGGAGTCCTCTTCAAGAGAACGTAATCTCCAGCACCCACAGTGTCAGCGGATTCTGCAACAAGAGATAAGGGAAGGGTAGAAGTTGGCGGCTCCTGATTAGCCCCAAAGTCCTTGAAGTTACTTGGTGGTTCATCTCGGCGTTTGAGAAGATACCTGTCTTTCTTAGATTGATCCTTTAACTTCATAGGCTTTATTGCACTCTTCCCACCACCCAAGGCTTCTGCAATCACTAGAGGCCCACTCAAAGGAGCTGTTAAAAGTAAATCCATTAGAACCAAAAAAAGATGAAACACTTAAAAACACTTCCTAGTTCATAGATAATTAATACAGGTCAAAGAAGAGAAGGGTCTGATTGAACTGGAGAAGATGGACTTCAAAATTAAGTAGAGAAAGTTGATACAAGTTAATTCTTCATTCAAATGACCATAAAGTGGCAGCATAAAGTTATTGCCAAATCTATATCCAAAGATTCATGGCATCGCCCAATTGAAACAGAACACAATTCAGATATATGTACAATTTAGTTAGTTAGGAAACAAATGTTAAAGACATCCCTGCTATAATTCACATACAGAGCAGATGTTGATGATAAAAAGTCCAGAACTAAGCACCATACAAATGCTAAATGGCCACAAAATCTGTCTGACATTGTTTTTCCAATGATCCACAGAAAGGAAGGGAAGGGGAGAAAATTCATTCTAGTAAACTTTTACTTTTGGAATGAAGTTCAACACGTTGGTATAATGCCAAAAAGAACTGGAAGTACCCAAATATAGGAACATTGAGTGGACCAGTTTGATAATTTCTGAAGCTGGTTAACATTGTCCAGTAGATTAAGGAAGAAATGTCAAATACATGGCATGCATCAAGAGTTTAAATGAAACATTGCATACAGTGATGGCGGTGAGTTATAAAATGCTCCTCATCTATTAATAAATAAATGAAAGTTACAATCTGAGTACACAATTTACAGAAGTGCAGAACCACGCTTCCAGCGGTCATTCTCAACAGTTCTTTGGGTGTTCGGAGCATCCAAGATCTATAGAGTGAGTGGTCATTCCCATGCATAATTGCATGCGCACAGATTCCTTTTCAAATACTAGAACAGACAATAGCGGGAATATAAATCAAGAAACCATGATAAGCACAGAATTCCATTAATCTCCACATGCCTGAAAAAAGTAACATAATTTCTTCCAATCCACTATGAAACCAAGTCAAGCTGAAACCTATTTATTTCTGTTGTTGGGAGGGGAGGGTTGGACTTGCAATGACAGGGGAAGGTGATTTGAGGCATTGAAAACAACTAAGAACCTATGAACCCGGTAACTAAGTACCTCGAGCTGTTCGTCTATGCTGATCCAATGAAGCTACAGAACTGCGAGGGGGACGTCCAGGCCCAGATGACACACCAAATGCCTGAGCATATGTCTCATCAAACTCTTCATACACCGCTCTTCGATAACAAAAGACTGTAGCCTTGTTGTGCAAAAAGTTAATGCTTCTATGATCACCACCTCGTGGAGTCAATGCCAGTTGCTTGATGAATGATAGAGTTTCGCCGGGTTTAAAACTATCTCTCGATCTCTTGATCTGATTCCAAGAGTAAACACCTCCTGCCTCAAAATCTGGAACATCAACGGCAAAGTATCCCTCAACATTCGTCTGCCTAAAATTGTAACGATTCCTACACTTGCAGGCCAGACCAAGACCTCGTCTCCGACTCGCCTCATCAACTGCCTCTTCCACAGCCTTTAGAAAGGTCCTAGAAGTTGTCTGCCTAGATTTCTCATAATAATTAGGCTCGAATGGTATTAGCTCAGCTGGGTCAAACCATCCATAACTGCTATCACCAAAAAATGCAACCAAAACATATCCCTCCCTCCTGGTGCGTCGCACAGAAGGAGAAACCAAAGCTTCGTTAAAAATATGCCCAGGCCACCACGGATGAGACTTGACCTTTCCCCACACCAGATCCCCCGCCTCAAACCCATAGCTCATCGCCCTCGTAGTTGCCGCAGCAACCATTGCACCACTACTCTCATTCGCAACATAATCATCAAACTCAGACATTAAAGACTTGTACTGAGACGAATCAACCTTTTGATCGTTCATTGCATCCAAATGACCAACCGAACCATCAAATCTATCAGCTTCAGAAATTTTAACATCAACAAGGGAGTTCGAGAACTTCATATCCATACCTGCGCCTCCCCCTTCGCTATCCGAACTGACCAAAAACCTCACCTCCTCGGACGGGAAACCCCTAAACTCCGCAGATCTACCATTCCCCAACACCTTCCCATCAAAATCACTCCCCGCAGCTCCGGGATCTAGCTCCATCAAAGAAACCCTAGCTTCGTTAACAACTCCCGAATCAGAAGCCTTGCCGTCGTGATTCGAACTGTCAGCGACCTGCTCGAGAACTCTGACCTCCGCTGGTGACTCCTCGAGACCATCCGGTTTCTCCTCGAATTCAAAATCCTTGTTCATCACCGATATTACACGAGTCGAGACGAAATCATATCCTAAACCCTACAGAAACAACATCCAGGACGTGGAAGAAGAAGGAGATTAGCATAATTGCAGTGAGAAATGGGATGAAACAGAGATGAAGATTCCTGAAGAAGCTGAGAAAGTGCCTGGCTTCGAGCAAATCTAAAACCCTAGAAAGAGTTCGTGTTTGGACGGATAGAAACACTGAAAAATTTATGACGCTTTTATTCTGAGAAGACGACGAGATCACGAGCGCTTTTATATTTCAAGCGATGCCACGTCATATAAGGTACACGTGTCAATCATAAACTTAGCTCATGCACTTCCCCTTACATTTTATCGCACTTGTTATATTTAAAAAAAAAAAAAAAGGAATTAAATTTAATTATTTCTGAATTTTGTTGCCCTTTTTTAATTTCTCCAAAATTTATTGATATAATTTTAGAGATTATTGAAAATAATATTTTCTCCAAAATCAAATTAATTTTTAATGTAATTTAAAAAAGAACAATATTTTTGTATGATATATTGGATAAAAAAAAAAAAAATTACGGGTGAAATTTATTAAATTAAATCCAAAACACGAACACATGTTGCAATTTCTACCCATATTCAATATTCACTATGTAAAAAAAATCATTACATTAATGTCAACAAAATTTTAATTTTACACAAAATTAAGTCATATGAACGTGCGAGATGGGTAATTGAAGTTTTAATCGTATATTTTATATTAATAATTACGCATGAAAATAGTTTCATATTTGAAGGATAAAATTGACAAAGTTGATTAAAGTTTAAGATTAAATTCTAAGTATGCTCAATTTGATGAGATTGAAAAGCTATATTGAAGATGGATGTTACTTAATAGTATGGGGTTTAATTGATCTTCGATTTAATTATTAATAGAAAAAAGATCTTACTTATTAATATGCATGATCAGGTCTTTGAAGTTAGTTCATAAGTTTTTCAACCGAGTTCTTAATATTTTCAAGAAAGACAAAAAATTTCAGATATCAAACATTCTCGAAAATTTCTCTTAGATTTAAACTCATAATTAATGATAGAACTAGGATAGATATTTTATGTTTCCTACTTACACGAGCCCATATTCTTATTTTTTTTTATTAATCTATAATTCTAATCTTCCTCCCCAATCATATATTTTATGATGTCAGTATGATCCAATGTTGACGGTAATAAATACCAGGGCTTTGCAAAATTTGACTGATGAATGTTCTAAAACTGCCTTTTAAGGTAGAAATCCATTCAAATGTAAGACCAACAAAAAAAAAAAAAAAAAACGTTACACTAACAAACTAAATCGACTCAATCAACTCAAGTTTTAAATATATTTTTTTTCCACACACACATATATATATATCTTAGAAAAGTTGCTATTCCTCTTAAAACAATAGCCCTGCAAATATTGGTATCAAATTTATAATAACATTATTCTCACAAGCCATCCAAATTTGATCATAAAATACCAGTGGTGAAGGAACACTCGTTCAATCCGCTTAACATAGAATCATTCTCAAGAGAGAAACAATGAAAATGTGTATGCCTCATTATCATTATAGCTATATATATATTATGTTTGTTCACCTCAAATACAAAACCTTTGAAAATTTGGCAGTAAAAGAAATACACAGCACTGACATCTCAGACGTGTTTATGTTATAACACATTCGTTTGGGTTCCCTAATGGAAGGAACAAAAGACGAAGAAAAAAAACTAACAATCTTATTATCAGTTGAAGAAGAATTACTATGTGAAGGTGGGGATCAAATGTAACTGAAGGAAAATTGTAACAATTGTAAGCTAATGGTCACTAACCAATGTGTGGGGCTTGAGAAATCAGGCTTCTTCTGGAGGAGGGGATCCAGCCAGCCAACCCCACACACCACCTGAGCCCTGCTTCTGTTTTGCCCTCAAGGCCTCCTCAGAAGCTGCCTTTTGTCGCTGTAGAAGGTCGAGTTCTTTCTGTAATGTTTCCATTGTTTGGAGCTTCTGTCGTAACTCCACAACGTTGACCTGATGGGTAGTCGAAAAATAAGCAGATGACCAAAATATGAAAGCAACACAACTGTCGAGTATTATGTATTGACTAAGCGTGTATGCAGGTTGGTTCGTGTATGCAACACGACTGTCAACGTTGACCAGAACCAATAATTTCATTTTAAAAAAAAAAAGGGTACCTATTACTTTTTATTTTTAATTTTAAGGAACTGAACGGTTCAACTAGTGTTGCTCAATCTAACTGAACCGAGTAGATGCAATGAGTTTAGATTGGTTTTCTCAATATTGACCAGCACCTCTACATCTGACTTCAGCTACTAGCGTACAATGAAGGGAACTAGGGAATACAAACCTCAAGTTTGAAGCATCTCGACTGCTCAGCTGCAAGTTGCGAACGTACAGATTGCAGCTCCTGCAGATAACCAAGGAGGTCAAGCATTCAGTAAAGTCTGGATTCTACTGAGTCCCCTTCAATTCTATACCATCTCTAAAGACTCGGGAGATATTAACGATTGTATTTTCAATTTGGCTCTTTTTTTGGGGTTGTATTTTCTGTATGCCACTTCTATTGTATTCTTCCATATTTTTTCCTCAATGAAAGTTTTGGTTCTTCATACAAAATACATGGCTGTATTTTCAACGCAATGAAGCATTATTGGAGCTATCCCAGCGTACATTTTTTGCTAGTGTTCACCTTTTCACTTCAAAATATAATCAGTTTTCGGTAGAGAAATTACCTTGTAAAGCTCGGAATTACGGTTCTCCGCATCAGCAAACTCTTGCTTTAGTTGTAAAGAGTGTATCTTCTCCTTGCTGAGAGATGATTCCAGTTCTTCCTTCTCCGCCTTCAATGTTGCAATGAGTTCGTTTGTTTGCTCACTTTTGTTCTTCTGTTTCAAGTTTAAAAACATTAGTAACTTCTAGCATCCTAAAATTAGATTGCGATTCTTGATCAAAGTAATACGAAGGATAATCATGAGAAAAATGTCAAGATTATTACATTCTCGGGAGACGAGAGAGAGTTTCTATTTTTCTTCATTACCCAACAATATATATAAATTAGTATTTTCTTTTACTCAACTACTTAGCAATTTTCTAACTGTCCCTGAAGTGTTCTCTCATTCCGTAAAAATCGCTCATTGGGTACAGTTAACCAGGAATAAAATGGAATAGCTTCTTTCATATTTAGATTCTGAGATATACATGGTGCAAAATTTCAAGTGTTACAATATAACAGATCAGTACTTAAACTAGCAGATCTTAAAAATGGGAAACCAAAAGCTGAAAACATCATTTATTGAGACATACCAAATTCTCTGACTCTATGTTGTCCATAACAATTTCCCTAATTTTTCCTTCTTGTGTCCCTTCAAACTCGGATTCAACATCCCTGTTGGTGATATTATGCACAGCTGAAACACTGTCCGGCACAGAGGTCTCTGTCATCTTCGATTGCAGTGTTGATTTATGGCTTGGTTTGAGAACATTAACCTAAAAGCAAGATTCTGGGTGAGTTGAAGAGGGAAGTCAGCAGACAAAGCAACGCTAGATATTACCATTCACCTCATTGGTATAACGTCCATTGTATCCTCCAAATGCCACGAGGATGTCTTCACCACCATAGGAGCTTACAACCAAACTAATTCCCTGTAAGAGATCAGATGGCATTTAATAACTTCAATGGCTGCAGTGAAAAGTATATCAGTATTGACAGTGAGATTCTTGATTGACATTCTCCCAGGAGAAAATATGGGAACTAATTAGTTTCCATGGTTTAAGATAAAAGTTTGAGGCACATCCTTAGTTAATGTGATGATGGGGCGAGTGGTGAATTGGATAGAAGAATTGGCACCTCACTAGCAATAGGAACACGCCCTTGAACAGATGTTACAACTGACCAAACAAGCGTAGACATATTCAGCACAACAGTTTCCGAGACCCCTGCAGGAAATCAAGAGGATGCGATCAGTACTTAGTAGTGGAGTATATGGTGACTTTTTGTGATAACTGATAAGAGATCCAAAAATCTTTATTCAACATCATGGAGACTTGTGATCTTCAGATACTGCTATAACCTACTTGAATGAAATTTAATTTCACGACAATAGAAGGGAAGAAGGGCACATCTGAAGAAGCACCTCAAAAAAGGCTACCTTGATGTTTGGAATCTTGAAAATCCGTTGCAATGTGATTGCAAGGGAAGAGATCTATTCTCAAAGAAAGGAAAGCACGTACTTGGTCCTTGAAAAAATCACTTCAACACATTTTTATGGCTTCCATTAAGAGTTACTCCCCTTCCCTCACCAAATGGTTAATTAACTAATGGGATGCATCCCCATCCAGGCACACCTATATTTTCGTGAAACTCTAGTAATATAACTCAACAGTGGTTACTTTTCATCTCTATTTCATGGAAAGCAGTAAATCTTCTATTATTGCATCTTAACAATTAGGAGGTAATTAAACTACCCTTTACACTATATACTCGAAGAACTTCTACCATCCATGTAGAGATATAAAAATGAATTTTCTTGGTGAAACTTGCAAAATGAACTCACGATGATTAATTTTTGTATCTTATTACGGGAGAAAGGGAAATTCTCGTACTAATCACATCTAAATAATTAGGACGTACTAAATATAAGCTAGGTAGATTATTTACTTCAAACACTAATGTCTCCTACCTCATTCAGTTTTGAGGCATTGTTAATCTGGTAAGTTGTACATCCAATGAAGAAAACATTCCCATTTAATAAATCCACCTTTTTCATTTTAGCTACTATTGCTTCCAGATTTGTTCACGTAAGGAGATTATCCAATGGGAAAAGGTAAGGATGATTGTTGAAAACTGTAAGATAGCAAAAAAAAAAAAAAAAAAAAAAAAAGGACAGGTACATACCATTCTTGTTGTCACCACCACCAACAATGAACCAATTCTCTCCAACTGTAACACCTGCATGTCCAGCTCGTGGAGTTGGTATATCACCTTGTTGTGTAGGTCTTGACCATTCCATCTATACAATCAGAAACCCATAATAATATTCAATACATATAATGTTCACCATATATCATCAATAAATACTGGTATAAATTGATATTCTCACAGCTTGCAAATCAAGAACATGCAGATCATTGAAGCAAGTAGCATGTGAACCCCCACCGAAGATGAGGAGATAGCGTTCTGCATGTACTGCAGCAGCATGATCAGACCTTGGAGAGGGAGGAGCCCCGCTGCAGTATTGTCATCACAAGTCAGCCAAAGATAGGAATACTTCTTTCTGTTAACCGAACTTTAAATGAGATAGATGAATGGATATATAAGAGCATAAAAAAAAATAAAAAAAATAAAAAAAATAAAAAAAACAATCCCGAGAACAGAACAGACCACACGCTCAATTAAAGAAGGGGACCCCAGTCCAAAAGAATAAAACTAAGCCAACAATTAAAAAAAAAAAAAAAAAAAAAAAAAAAAAAANACAATTAAAAAAAAAAAAAAGAAAAAAAAAAAAGAAACTATATTAACACGCCCCCAACAGAAGGAATACTTCATTCTATTGGAACTAATCAAAATTCAAAAGATACCAAAATCCTCCATAATCTCCGAGTATTGTCAGTTTTTAGGGTACAAAACAAAAATAAATAAATTCAATCGTAAATGGTTACTTGTTCCCACCCAATCAAAATGTAAACGTGAAAGAAACGTACATCTCCCTTGGAAAAAGGAGTACGCTGGAATATTTTCAATTTTCTTACACTGCATCAATTTCATCCCAGGTCAAGGTTTCAAGGTCAAGAATGTGCAAGTCATTCAGAAGAGTTCTCTTTGCATCTTGCCCGCCAAATATAACCAAGCTTGTTCCAACAAGAGTCACCGACTGACCACCTCGGGAAACCTTCAATTTACAGATCCCAGATAATTTAAGAACAAATTTAACAGCTATAAAAGGACGCCAAATATCAAGGGGCTTTCAGTGAATTACTAAACAAAAAAAAAAAAAAAAAAAAAAAAAATTGCAACCGAAGACGGTTTCGTAGTTTAGCATGCATAGTCTATTCTCAAAAGCAATGCCAAATAAAAATCATGGATGGCAGAAGACCATCAATTTTATTGCACCCTTACGAGAAAATGATAAAATCCAAAAGCTGATTTTGAACTTTGAAACTTAAATGACGGATGAAAAGCAGCATAAATGTACATGTGGATATGAGTTCTACGTCAACAGGAACAAGTATCAACATTCAGTTCTTCAGTATAATTTTCTTTATATAATATTTTTGATAAAGAAGATCACTGAGACATACCGGTGGTTTTCCGTAAGTCTTCAAGGTAGACCAATTGGAGGTTTGTACATCAAAAACCCTAACTGTAATGAGAGAAGGGTAGAGAATTTATAGCTTTCCCATAAGATGACGATCGTCTCTAATAGATCAGGAGAAAATAAAATATTTGTGGGAGTTCTTGCTAAGGACTTCCCTTGTAGAGCGAAACATAAAATACATAATTTAACAGCGAATAACTTAACACAGCCCTGAAGGTATGTTCCAGTAATTTATCCACTAAACTTGAGGTAAATAACATGGCGAAAGCACTAAATTTGTACCCTGAATAGCTTCAGAGGGATCCTTTGTATGACCAGCTATTGATAGAAGTTTGTTCTCCCATGATATCTACAGTCAAACAAGGTTGATTACTAACTCCAGAAATTCGATGTTATAGCAATGTTGATATCAACATCAAGTAAAAAGATATTGTGTCACCAATAATTGCTATAACATTTTGCAGTATGAATATGGCAGAGATAGGTAGACCTATCTGGAAGAGCATTATGACCGTATCTACAAGAAAACATCTGTAAAATTAAAAATAAATAATTGTGTACTGACCAAAGAATGACCAGCACAGGGGGTTAGCTTTTCAGGAGGTGATTCCGGTGACTGGGTCTTAGCCTCAGGTTTTGTCCATGCCCAGCTTCTCAGATCCAAAACCTACATGTGAGTGCAAGAGTTTAAAAAAAGGCCTACGTAAAGAAATAAACAAATTGTTGCAAAGAGGGTGCAGGTGCAGATTAGAAAATAATCTTAATATCATCATTTGAATTGCCCATGACTTCCTGTTTTCTGTTCTATTTTTTCATCAGACAAGAAATAATCAATTTTAACATTGACTGTCGACAGAAGACAAATCATAGATTCCACCACCCAGTGAAGAAAATTTGTCTTGGAATAAAAATTCTGAAGAAAAAAAAGTAAGTTATATATATGTATATTTCTTTTAATGGAAAAGTTGCAACAAGATTTCATTCTTAAATCAATTTTTTTTAATATCTCATCTATTCCGCATCTAGAACAGAAGGAAATACACATTGCACCAAAGTCAGAGTTAGAGTTAAACAATGACCCAAATTCTGAAATGACAAATTGCACGAATGCAACAAAAGCATGTAAATGTTTTGCTTACATGAAGATCATTGAGATAGCGACCATTGTGGTTTCCTCCAAAAATATACATCTTGTTCTGAATAATTGCTGCTCCATGCTGAAAAAGTAAATACTCTTTGTTTAGAAAATGACATGGTAGAAGATCATATTCTCAATGAGTTGAAAAACGAACGGCCAACCTCATATCGTGCTTTCGGGCGCAGACCAGATACTGGGGGTGAAATCCACTGATCGTAGACAACGACAGAGCCAAGACCTTCCACAAGAACATCCTTATCCTGAGTTTCAGGGAGGCTTCCATTTTCTGTTGATATAGTCTTGGTCTCAGGGATTGACTTCCCATTCTCAATGACGGGCTCAGCTTTTGCGTCATTCTAAAAACCAAGATAGCTATAAGTTTTGTTATCTGGAAAACGAGTGAGAAAGAAAGGTGATATGAAAGGTTTATTATACTTTAATTTTGAATTCATATTGATGTCTTTTTATTTTAACGTTTTTACATTTTATTTTATTTTATTTGAATGGAATTTAATTACTTCAGAAAAAAAAAAAAAACTAAGTTTTCTTTAAGAAAAAGGAAAAGATATACCAAAACATGCAAAAAATACAAGCCAGCATAAGAGGCCAAAACAACCCTTGAGCTAACTAATTTACCCTAAAACTTTACTTTAGTTCAAAACCATCAAACAGAATAAGAAAAACCAACACCTGCAAAATCAATCTCATCTAACTACAAGAATATGCAAATTACTGGCCTCCAATCTGGAAAAGAAAAAAAAAATAAACCTAATTAATTTGAAGATATTAATTGCACCACTTACTCAGTTGGAGCAATCCATCATTAATTCAAGTGTAGAGTTTATATTGATAACATTGAAAATTCAAAGTTAAAATTAACTCACTCACGTAAGGAACAATTGAGCTTCTCTCTAAAAAAATTTAATACCTACTAAAAAGGTAGAAAGTTTAAAGCGTTGTAAAAAAACTATCTTTGTGTCATTATTTGAAACTATTTCAAACATCTATCAAATTTAAAAAAATTGAAGTTTTATAAGGTAAGTCAAACATTTAGATTCTTTTTTTTTTTTTTTTTTTTGTTAATAAAACAAATTTTTAAAAAAGAAACAGTGACAGTATAAGGTCAAGAACGTTAGTGAATTAATTGTACAAATTTGGTCAACTGGGAAAAGTAAAAACAAAACATGAAACCTGGCGCAAAGGAGAAATTTAAATGTTTCACCTCTTCACGCCAGCTTCAGTATTACCTTAGAAAAATATGCAAATATATCTTCAATGTACCCTAATATATCAAAATTAAATTAAAAAAAAAAATCTTAAATGGTAAAATTCGTAATAGAGATTCCATAGACTCACATTAATTTGAACATCTAAAACTGGCTCTGGCTCTGGTACAAAGCCGGATACTCTTGAATACCAACCTGGCTCTTCTTCCTACCAAGCGCAAACAATCATTAATTAATTAAAACAAGACTACAACAACAAACTTGAATTTTTGGTGGATGATTGATGCAGACCTCCAATATTTTCACAAAAAGGCGCATTGCTTCAACAGGAGCCATATTTCCAAGCCCATTCCAGCTGCAGAATTCCAAATAAGTACCTCAGAAACTCTCAACATGGTGAAAGCGCCCATAATTATGCAAGTTAATTAAAAAGCATGTTATAAACTTCTATGCAACCTAATTGCACTGCCTATCCAAATATCTAAAGGATGATTAGTTAACTGTTGACACAAAAGTAATCACTGACTCGGGGTGAGAAAAGAGGTTAATACAATGAATACATCATAACACAACCAATCTACAAAGAAGGTAAAGCATGAACAATAATGAAAACTATCTGGTTGCAATGACTACCATCAAATACTAGACCACCAAACCATAACCATAAATATACAGTGCATCAATTTACTAAGAATAAAAAGATTGAACAATAATATTTTGAAATAAATTATCCTTAGGAGCATCAATTCATTGATGCCAAAAGCAGACAAAATAAATTTTGACAAAGAAACTGCTACTGATCATGTGGTACACTGGCGTAGCACTAAGAGAATTGCAGAATAACTTCCAAGTAATGACATGAGTTTTAAAGAGACAGTATTTCATTCTGCCTTTAAAAGGGTTAAAGACCCTCACAAGGAACTCAGCATAGCAACTACCCATTAATTAGTAGCATTGATCTGATACCATAACTATCCCTCTCCAGAAATTGCTTCCTCCTATAAGCCAGAGCCCCCATACGATTCAATTTCAAGCACTTACAGACATTTTCTACTATAAGATATCAGAAATGGAACAAGAAACGACCAACTTCTTTTGCGATAATTTCATTATATTGCAAGTACCAAGATGACAGAGTAGGTAACAATCGGAACGATACTAAGCCTCATCTATTCAGTATGTTGTTTTTTCATGTTGATTTAGATATTAAGGCATATATAACAGCATGAGAAGGAAATAAGCAAACAGACCTCTTCCATTTGCTTTTCTCCATTGCATGCCAACTACTGGGTTCAGGTACATTACAACGTCCTACTGTAGCCTGTAATAAGAATAGTTAAGAGTTGGATGGTATCCTTACAATAACTCAGGATTCGCTCAAATAAAGTTTGAACTTGGTGGGGATACACGCAATAAACCCATTCAGTAAGACAATCAGGTCATGACATACATTCATCGTTCCTCATAATTTGCGAATTAAGTAAGCTTAAACCCGATCTATATCCTACAAGCATCAAGCATGTCAGGAATCAATCTTCCCAAACATAAATTTAAACCGTATCCTCAGATCCAACTAAATCATGAACCTCTAAATTCCATAGCTCGAGAATTGGCAATCTAAACTTACAAATCAACACCGTGATTCAGCAAATCTATAAGCTCACATTTCACCAGTAATGCAGAAATAATTTTCTAAAGAAGATTCCAGCTATCTGGAGATGAGCAATTGAACCTCGATTCATAACCAGAATGGGCATCGCAATTCGAACAAAATACTAAATCAAACATGAAAAGACCGTCGCTAAACAAGTCCAACAACCAGCACAACTACGCCTCCGCCATTCCAGAAATCAAACACAAAAATGCAGCCGAAATCACCCCAAACATGCACCAATCTCAAACCCAACCAAACTACAGAGGACCAAACACCGCTAAGTAACAGGTGTAAGAACCCGTAGTCGTACCTGCTGATACAAGCCATACAACAACAGAGCAGCCTCGTCAGAGAACCTGGACCTGATGGCCTTTGAAGACGACTTCGGCGATCCATCAAAACCGGCATAAGAGGCTGCGGCGTAGAACCGGTCGGGATATTGCAGCCCGGAGCTCGCCCTCGCCATCGCAGCCATTTCTTCTTCTTCTTCTCTGTAAGTCTACAAATTGGACGTACAAACAAGAATTCAACACAAAGAAGAAATGGAGATGGAGACCGTTTGGTGCCAACAATTTTTTTTTTTTTTTTTTTTTTTTTTTTTTTTTTTTNGTGCCAACAATTTTTTTTTTTTTTTTTTTTTTATTTTTTATTTTTTGAAGTCCTAGATCTGATTTAAACTTATTTTTGTTCTTGCTTTCTTCCTTGTTACGGTCTGGATCTGTTTCTTTTCTATCACGAGAGTTTGGTATTGATTTATTTTTTAAAAATAAATAAATGTGGAAATTAAATAAATTGTCTTTTTGTCTGTGAATTTTAGGGGAAAATAGATGGCGAGTTAACTTCAGCATTGACCATTCAATTTCATAGTTTCTCATTTGTTTAGTTGAGTGAAGGAAGCAATATATATTAAATATGAGATATTCGTTGATAAATTCATTTTAGGTCTAAATACGGAGTGTATTTATTATAAAGATGTTCATTTAACTCGGGCAATTTAGATCTCGTGGAAAATCCTCGTTTAAACGGAGATTAGAGGAAGGAATTGATAGATGTTTTTTTTCTTAATACCTAAATGGAGTCAAAGACGAAAGATTATATAACTCGTCTTCATCTTCTATCCTCGTGTGCTTTGTATGTTTGAATGTGGTGCATGGTAGGGCTTGGACTAATATTGAAAGTAATCATATACCCATTAGGGACTAAGGACATGATGATGCCAACATTGATATCTTTGTTCGACCGGTAAGATTAGGTGCTACTAGTGGCTCATTAACATTTTGACCACGATAATCCATAGTGAAGTTGGTCAATGGTGGAGGCTCATTAACATTTTGACCACGATAATCCATAGTGAAGTTGGTCAATGGTGGAGGGTCAAGTGATCGTTCAATTTTGAATCATTAACCAAAATGTCATATGTTTGAATATCATTAACCAACTTTGAATCAATTAGTCTCTATCATTCGAGACCTCTCTCGCCCCGACGTTACTCAAATATGATAGACTGAAAGCAACCATGGAATGATAGCCTTTTGATCCTACAATATCTGGTGGCTAAGAAATCTGCAGAATTTTAGTACCTTGAGTAGGTGAATAGCTGACCAGGATGAGATTTTAAAAACAACCCACGGTAGTTGTCCACCCTGAGTTGCTGGCAGCTCTAATTGTGCAACTCGGGCAATTTTCTTTCTATTTCTGTATAACAAATGACAAAAGGATATATATTAGATAGTCAGCAGACTGCAACAACCAAATCTTGTAAATCAAATTCTTGATTCTTATCATCTAACAAAATAGACCCTTCAGAATTCATACAACTAACCCACCGCTAGTGGATATTGTTTTATTTGGGTTTTCCCTTTCAGACTTCCCCTCAAAGTTTTAAAAGTCTAGGGAGAGGTTTTCTCACTCTTGTAAATAATGTTTCGTTCTCCTCCCCAATCGATGTGGGATCTCACAATCCACCCCCTCGCAGGGCCCCTGATACTCGTTCCACATTCCAATCGATGTTGTTCTCATCTCCAATCGATGTGGGATCTCACAATCCACCCCCTTTTGGGGCCCAGCATCCTTGTTGGCACTCATTCCTCCCTCTAATCAATGTGGGATCTCACACTTAACCTCTTTACTCGGGTTCATGGGAGAAGATGATAGACACCTGTTCTTAGCTGCAGTTTCCTGCTAGCTTCATATTTAATAGAATGTATCATCCTCATTTGTCATGGCAATGAGGATCGAATCCTAAATCTAGAACTCTGATTAACCTCTCAGCAATCAAGTTACTAAACGAGATATGAATTTCACAAAGAGGAAGCAGTTTCAGATATTTTGGAGAAAGCAAGTGACTGATGCATTCGACTAAGATCAGACATAGTAAACAAAAGAAAATCAAGAAGTGGAATTCAAAGTTTGAATAGTTAAGTAATCCGATCAACAAAAGCTTCTATATATCCCCATCCGTCATCAACATCAGGTCCTACCCAGTAGCCAGCTAATACCAAATTCCTGGAACTAGAAGAAACTATTCCCCAAAAAGGTCTTGAAGTTAACCGTACTGGATGGCAGTTTTCCCAATTAGATATGGATTTATTTGTGCAACAGGATAGCACAAACTTCGAAGCTGCAAATGCAATGCATATTATCAGCAATCCAAAATTTTCTCAATCTAGTAATGATATAATAAATGGGTACAAGACTATATTACATTAGTAGTACAATTCTCAATCATTACCTTTTCTAGTTTTGATCAATTTTACAGTGGAGCAAGATGAACAAAAGATATAACTAAAGAAATTTTAAGTTAAAATGACTCAAAATGGTTGTGATTTCCACTAATTATTGATCATAGAAAAAATGAGAATCAAACCTGTTCCAGCTCGCCTTGGAACTACTGTGACTTTAGCCAGTTTCCATGGTGGCATTTCCTGACGCATCGTTCAAAGATAAGTAGGAAAAACACGTCAGTGTGCGATCAAAATCTTGAAATCTAGAGAAATAAACAGCCATTCTTATTTCTTCAATCATTTTCCAAGCATTTTAGTATTAACGACTGAGCTTCAGACAATAATTTTCACAACTGGACTGATGTTTCGAAGATGCTACTTACAAAAATTGCAGTTGGAAATGGAACTATGTATGAAGCGCGCCAAATTTGCTCATTAATCGATCATTACAACGAAATTAGAACATGCTCGCTAATCCTTATATAATCTCACAGAACTTAATTTTCTAACGATAATCTTTCCAGAAGAAAGAACTATTCACCCTATCAATCCATTTTAACACGGATAATCACCAAACACTTTCCAGACATCCAAACAAAAATGTCCAACCAAAAACAATTCTCAGAACTCAGTTTCTTATGGCCGGTCCACCTGAAAGCATAATGCGAAACAGAAAAAACGCATTCGTCTTACAAATGCTAGAATATAACAGCAAGGTCAATTGCAGCAACCTAAACAGGCTACCTCGAATGAAGCTCTCCGTTACGTTGAACATTAGAAGAATCAGAGTACATATTGAAGAAAATTCCGCAGCTACAGACGTGATTAACGAGGGAAGGCGTTTAGAAGCGGAATTTACCTTGAAAATGACCTGTGGAACGGAGAAGCTCAGAGAAACGAAACTCGCCATGAAGGCAGCAACGAAATTACAAAACCCCCAAGTTTTTGGGTTTGCCTTTGCCGCCGCTCCTTTTAAAAGGGACGCGAAGAGCGGCCCATCCAAGTTGCAGATTACCGATCAGTCCATCCTCGAACGACATGTCGAATTTTATTTGAATTTAATTTTAGAATTTTGTTTTATCCTAAACTACCTTTTTTCCTTATAATAAATAAAATTTAGGTTTAAATTACAAACATTTTTTCTCATCATGGTTTGTTGTACCAACAAAATTTACTATTTAAGTTTAATTTTTATTTTTTTTAATACTTAAGGTTGTTTATATATTTTAAGGTTATTATCGTAATTTTACATTTAATTGATATTCATTTTTCGAATTACAACAAAATTAAATTCTACATTGGAGTATTTTAAGTTTTAAAGAAAATTAATATAATTTTTAAAAATTTAAAAGTATTTTTGAACTGAGATATTAACAATTTTCATTTAATTTTTTTTAAATGTAATTATTATATGGAATGTTTGGAAACCACCCTTAAATATATTTTTTTAAAATTAAAATTTAAATAAATTAGTAAGAATTAATGTAAATCAAAGTAAAAAAATAGGAAGCATCCGATTAAATATAGTTTTAAGCAAATGAGACGAAATAAATAAAAATAAATGCAATGGCGTAGATAAATAGTTTTTGTCTGTATAATATTTTTTAACCCTTAAAAAGTTATTATTAGTACAAATTAATAAATAAATAAAAATAAAATACACTTTTAATAATGAATTACGAGTTAGAAAATTAAAAATCTAACAAAGTTAAAAACAACGGTTCATTTTGGTGGGAATTTTTTTTTTAATATCTAAATTTTAGTTATTATTGTTTTTTTAACAACCAAAATAATTAATTTGAAATTTATCGTGACCAAAAGAGCATTATTGGAAATACAGGAATATATTACGTGGAAAGAATACAAATTTTCAGAAAATATCGGGGTTAATTGCAATTTATTAAAATAATGGGGAAATTTTGTAAATTAAATATCACTAGTGGTGCATAGTGCAATTTCAGTTCCATTTTGGAGTGCGGTGGAAGTTTTAGGATTTACACACTATAAAAAGGCTTCGCTACCGCGCCATTTTCTCGTGCCAAATTTAACACGAAGAGAAGCAAATTGTTCTTCGGTCTGGTGCGCGAAGTCCACGAAACTCGAATTCTTCTACCCATTCATCAATGGTTTTTCGTTCGTCCCTTCTCGTAGTCATTGGTTCTGCACCGTTGTATTTGTTCCGGTGAATTGGAAGTAAGACAATGGGGGATGCGCAATCAGAATCGAGTATCTTCAGTGTTCGGATCGTCTCCATCGATTACTACCTTGCGCCTCCAATTCCAGGCCTCGGCGTATCCTACAGTCGCTTTCAAGGTAAACTTCACTTCCCTTTTGTTACTGGGTAAATCAGGTTGCAACTACCACTTTCAGCCTTATAAATAAGGCTGGTTGCATTCATTTGAGGCTACTGAGAAATTCAGTGAAGTTTTGAAAGCTCAATGCACCACTTGCTTAGTTTATACACTGTCGTATCGACCATGGGTTTCGTTTGATTTTTCAGATTTGGCAGTCAGTAACAGGTTTAGGATTCTTTATGTGAATTTTGTTATGTGAAGTCAATGCTGATAATGATACCGGGGAGAGAGTCTATACTCTGTTTTTATCTGCTTGTTCTCAACTGTGCAACTTGTTGAACTTGATTAAGGAGAGTGTAAAACATGATCGTACACATTATTTGCTATATATATATATACTATCCCCTTTATCTTGCACGAGTGCAAACTTAGCTTTGGGGTTTACTAACGCATATTTTTCGTATCATTTAATTTGAAGGCGGGAAGGTGAACGTGGTTCCTGTATTGAGAATATATGGTTCGACTCCGGCTGGTCAGAAAACATGCGTCCATGTTCATGGAGTAAGGCCGGAACTCTCTTCTACTGAGTCTTGAATAAGCATTTGAGTATGCATTTGCAATGATAGAAAATTGAGTTTTTGTTGATAAGAAATGAAAGAATACGACTAACGATACAGAAAAAGAAGCTCAAATTGTAACAGCTCAAGTTCACTGCTAGCTGATATTGTCCACTTTGACCCGCTATGTAACGCCGTCAGCCTCACGATTTTAAAACGCGTCTATTAGGGAGAGGTTTCCACACTCCTATAAGGAATGCTTGTTCCCCTCTCCAACCGCATGGGATCTCACAATCCACCTCCTTAGGGGCCCAGCGTCCTCGCTGGCACACCACCCGGTGCCTAACTCTGATACCATTTGTAACAGCCCAAACCCACCACTAGCACATATTGTCCGCTTTGGCCTGTTACGTATTGCCTTCAGCCTCACGATTTTAAAACGCTTCTATTAGGGAGAGGTTTCCACACCCCTATAAGGAATGCTTATTCCTCTCTCGAACTGATGTAGGATCTCACACCAATCTTAGATAATTAAACTCAATGGAAAATTATAATAGTTTAGAAAGGTGTTGAACTTGATAAAGGGTCACATCATTTCCAAAGACCTCTCTTCTACCATTCCTCTCTAGCCAATGGCTCCACGAAATCACAAATAGGGGAAAAAAATAAAAGAAAAAGGGAAAAGGAATTAGCACATTAATGAATCCGACCCTCATTAAGATAAAAAAAATTGGATGACTAAAGACAATGCCCTATCCGCATTCTCCATTTGAAACAAAAACTTCTTTTCCCTCAAGATTAGATTTTGAAACTTGTAACTCCCAATTGACACGGTTGCAATGTTGAGTCAATCTTGAAGATCATGCTTGTTTTTTTAAGACATGGTATTCTTCTTACGCTCATGTGTTAGTTTTTTATCCAAGATTTATCTTATGCTTACGTAAGCTTCTTGGGCAAAAGAGATGGTAACGGGTTATTATTGTAAAGCCTCAAATTTCTTATTGTCATTATTATCTTTTTGGTAATATAAATTTCCTGGTCAGCATGGCACTATTTACCATATAATCGACCAAGTCATTTTTCTTCAATCTATCAACTACCAATTTTTAGCGCATACGTACAATTCTATATGCACGTGTATGCATGCATGCAAGCGTCCATGTTTTGAAATGATGTTCCTTGTAGGTTTTACCCTATTTATATGTGCCGTGCTCAGAGATTTCATTGCAGTTGCAAGGCAAAGGTATGCATGCAACTCACGAATGTGATTATAGTTTTATTTTGATTATCAAGCCTATTAAATGAATATGTTACTGTTAGATATCATATTAATTGTTTTTACTTTACTTTCCAGATAAAATTTAGCTATTATTTATATACTTAATTGTAAAAGACATGTATTTATTTAGTTATTTTAAATATACTTTGAAATTAATGCTAATTTGAGCACTGCTCAGCAGTTACAAGAGATTGTAGGATGATTTAGTTTCAAAATACACTTTGAAACTAATCTAGGATTTAGCTTATTGAACTACAGGTATAGGATCTCAATTTCTTTTAAAAAAATTATTTTGTAATTAAATAATGGCTATTACAGCATGCTATATTTTCATGCACCTGCTTGAATCTTTGTTGAATCTGTGCCACTGTTATCCTATGATGCTACTGTAGCTTATATATTTTAATTTTGTATAGGAGAAGCTTTTGCGAACGATGTGTCACTTGCACTTGAAAAAGCCTTAAAGGTATTCTTCACTAGGACAACTAGAGGATTATCCTTCGTCTCACATATATGTTAATCCCTCGTGTTTTTTCATTGCTAATGACATTATTTTGGTTCTGTTTGAGTTTTGAAGCTGAAAGGCAATTCTAGTTCTAAGAGACAGCATGTACATGGTTATAATCTTGTTCGAGCGAAGAAGCTTTATGGTTACCACTCATCAGAGGAGCTTTTTATGAAGATATATTTGTATCCACGTGAAACTGAGTTTTGTTTTATCCATATGCTATATTGTTTTTGATGGGCCATCCTGCCCATATTAATGATCTGCAACCTGTGATTGAATGCTTTGACAATAATTTAGATATCATCCACAAGATATCACCCGTGCTGCAAATCTTCTGCTGGTATAGTTTTTGAAGTTTGACTCTGCAGCCATTCATATTTATCATCTTACTGTTGTTTTACATGCTAAATTGGATGGTGGATACTGCAATAACATCTGTTTCTCAGTAACGGATAATGATTTGTTTAGCGCAATATTTTGTCAGTGTGAGGATTTGCAGAGAAAATATGTGTTGTCTTAGAAATTACAAACTATATCAAGAGCTTAAACTTTTGATATCGATGCTATTAATGAAAAGAAGTTTGAGAATAGCAACTTGGTTATTTTTTAACTTGTATCTTCAATGGCGGTGACAGTAATCTTTCTCACTAATTTTATCTCTGGTTGCTATAATTCAAAACTAGTTCTAATTACGTTCATTAATTGATTAATATTTTGTATATTATTTTATTTTTATTTGAAAATTTTAAATATTTTCATTTTCAGCTTTTATTAACAAGTTGAGTTTATAATATCTCATTCAATTGATCTGGATGCACAATAAGGATCATATCTATACAATTTTGCACTTCTCAATAAATATGTAAATCAATTTCCAGTCTAATTAATTTTCGATAAAATACTTTATTCTGTCTAAGTTTTGAGCTTTCCTTTTGAGAATTTAATTCTTTGTCTACTTTTCTTTTTTAAAATAATTTAGAAACTTTCTAAATAATTTTTTAATGTTAAAATTTGATTTCTAATGTTGATTTCAAGTATTTGTGTGTTAAAATATTTTAGTTGTTGCCTGTTTCTATTTCGTTGAAGCCTAGAGTTTGGCTCTATCACCATAAACTTAACCAAAGTGTTCAATACTACCATGTAGATGTTTTGCCGGTTTCATTTGTAGGCAGCTTGGAAGATCTGTGTTTTGTGACTGTACTTACTCCTTTTCTTTGTCCAGAATGGTGCCATTCTCGAAAAGATTTTACAGCCTTATGAATCGCACATACCATTTGTCCTGCAGTTCCTTGTGAGTAGCTTTATGAGTTCCAAAATAAGTATAATATTAAATACATTAAGCTACTTTGTGATTAGTAGTCTTGTCTAGCTGTTAGCTTGATTTGTCCATTAGCTTTTTATCTTGTTCTCATCAAGGCTGGAGAATAGTTTTATAACAATAATTTACTCAAAACTACTTTGAAGTATCGGGTACTGAACTAGCTTCCGGCTAATAGTGCCCACTTTGTAATTGTCCCACATTGCTTTTCCCCCATTTTTATTACTTACTCTCAGCACTTTGCTTATCACACATATTGAAAATTATATTACTTGATTGTTTTGAGGTACACATCTTCAGTTAGTGTATTTTCATCTGTGAGTTTGCTTTCTATTTTGCTGTGGTCGTCATAGCCATCTTTTTCTTGAGGTTATCATATTTTGTTCTAGAAATGCAGGTATTACTACATTGCTTTGCCCTTTGTTCTGTATAATACATATTTTCCCAATAAATATTTGGGTGATATGCAACAGTTAACCATTCAATTCATTAGGTACTTTTGGAAGTGTTATTTTTTAAATCTTTATTGGTGTTCTCTCTTGATTTTTTGGTTCTGAACTACTATTTCTTCTAGGTTGACTATAATTTATATGGTATGGGTCTTCTGCATCTAATGAAATTGAAGTTCCGTCATCCAGTACCAGATGCTCCAGGGAAAAAATTAAATCACATTTTACAGTACGTGAGTGAGAATCATGGAATGGACAATCCAACTTGCATGCCTTCTGATTCCGAGGTCTCCTTTGTCCTTTTTCTTTCTTTTTCTTTCCCCCATTAACTATTACAATTTACATGATTGCATGTCTTGATTATGCAAATAATGGGCGTCCCTTGGCAATTTCATTAGGCAGATCCAAGTAATGATGCAGCATCAACTTCACCAGTATGGATATCTTCTAAAATTCCAACAGATTGGATGTGGAAATCTCCTACTGCAATGGATGCATTGGATGACGGTGGAATCAATCTCTGTAAACGTCAAAGTGTTTGTGAACTTGAGGGAGATGCTGCCGTAGAAGGTTCATTTGGCTTCGTACTTAAATTTGACGTGAAAATACTTTCTTTTAACAGGTTGTAGTAGTAGGGTTCCTCATAAATCATTTATTTCCTTGCGATGTTAAGGCTTTCAAAAATTTTGATCTGCAGATATTCTCAATCAACATTCTAAACTATATACGTCTTTTTCTCAAACCCATTCAGATGTGAAAATGGTTCAATCGCTTGTATCGATTTGGGAGGTTTGATATTGTCCCGTCCTTTATTCTTTTTCTATTGTGCTGCTACATTTATGTGCTAACGTGCAAACACTGTATGATGGAGTCTTTAGTTGTAATATGTAGTTGGTATGTGTACATTCTTGTTCAGTGAAGTGTCTTCTTGTCCATATCCCAGGAGGAACATAGAAGAACGGGGCTGCAGGAGGCACCAGTGCCACCTGATCCTGGAAAACCATTGTCAAAAGAAGTTTTGGAGACTTTCTCAATTGGTATGGACTATGAGAAAAAAATGACTGAATTATATGAGAGACCAAAATGTCCATCAGTGTTAACTCCACTTGAAAAAGATGAAAGGTTGGTGCAGTCATTGACATCTTCAGCTAATGAAGCAAATATAATTGGACTAGGATGTTCTGATGGTGAGCCTTTGAAACACGTTATGGAGATCGGCAGAACTAATTTGGACTCATTTTACCCAAATTCATTAGAAGATCATGACAAAATGCTGATTGAAGGAGATGATATGGTTCCGAGATTGTCTATGGATGAAGTTGAAGTAACTCCCAAGGTAGCCTTTTGCTCTTGTTGTTGGGGGATCTCTCTTTTTGCTTAGATGTCAATTGTCACGAAGATTTTACACTTGATATATAAATTTTTACGTTACTTTCTGCTCTGACATAAGTAATGCATTTGTTATTATACGTTAGATGCTCAAAGTGTACTAAGGTGTTAAATTACCATTGAATTCAAAAGCTTCAGCCAATGAGTTACAATACTTTAACACTGCTTGGACTTGTGGGTTTGAAAGTTTCACGAGACCCAACAAGTAGTTATTAATATTAATTCGAGAAGGAATGAGTTGAGTTTGTAAAGGGTAGGGACAGAAAACCCCCTCATAGTGAGGAGCTTGGTAAGGTAAATGCTCTTTCCTCTCTCCTTTTCTCATCTCATCTTCCTCCTAGTTTTTCAGACAGAGTTCGTTTTCCCATCCATTTAGATCAAGTTTTTAGTTTTTTGTCCATTTTTTTTTGAATTCTAAGTGGATTGGTATTGCTTACCATCTTTCTCTCATCATGGACGTCGGGAGTTGGGTTTGTATGACATTTAAATAGCTATTCCCTTTATTTCTCTCTCATCTCCGTTGTTTTGAGAAATTTTTCTAAAGATCTTTTTGCATATGCCGATTGCTTCTAAATTCCTCACGAAAGATAGAGATCCCTCTGGTACTTTTCATTTGTCCAAGTTCAGGTCTTAACAAGGATGGTTTCATGAAAGTGCCATTTGGCCTCCAACAAGGGTTGGAAGACACTCTGTGTTCCAGCTTGTCCGATATGAAAGGATGACTGGTTTTTTGTGAAATGAGAAGGGAATTTTTATTGAAATTTGAAAAGAAGTACTTTCTTTAAAGAAGCCTTCACTGGAGTAGTAGATGTAATTCCTAAGGAAAAAAGTGAATTACAGACGAAATTATGCTAAGATAGCGAGGACATATTCAAAGGTTGTTTAGGGCAAATGACAAGTTGCAGTTTT
The DNA here is from genome assembly GCF_002738365.1 of Cucurbita moschata. NCBI lineage: Eukaryota > Viridiplantae > Streptophyta > Magnoliopsida > Cucurbitales > Cucurbitaceae > Cucurbita > Cucurbita moschata. Next base: position 1,935,821 of record NW_019268528.1, read on the forward strand.
TTGAGTAAGCTTTAGATTTCTTCTTCAGTATTGTGTTTTAAAGAAAAGGAAGTAGTAGAAGTTGATTTTAGCCAGCTCTCTTTGGTCTCAAGATTTTGTTATCACAATTTTTGGAACGAAATTCATTGAACTTTCGAACATTATTTTGAAGCAAGCCTAATCATCTACCCTTTCTTGGCTGATAAGACGTTATTGAAGTTTACTGGTTATGATTTTGGATTACTATTCGATGGAAAAGGAAATTAATTGGGGATTCAGTGAAATTTGAAAATTGGTCCGAAGAAAAACATTCTTTATCGAAAGTTATTGAAGGGTATGGATTTTCCAAACATTGGTTCTCTCGCATTTGCTTAAAATATAATTTAAGTTTATATGATGAAATATATAAGAATTTTCTCAAGAAAAGAAGAAGAAGAAGAAGAAGAACATGAAGACGAAGTTCTGTGGGAGCTGAATTCTATTTGGTTAGTGGTTGGAAGATGAGTTGATAAAAAGTGATTGTAATAGTGGGTTTTAGTATATATTCAGTTGAACCAAATATTTGATTTTATTCTGATGTTAGCCATGTTTGGGTGTTAAATGTTTTTTTTTGGAATATTCATATTTTCAGGTTGTCGACGAGGAGGCACTAGGCCTCCTGAGATGGCTAGCTACTTCTCAGGCTGCACAAGATATTAATTCCGACGATGAACTTCTTTGTGAGACAATTTTGGGGCCCTTGTTGCCTGCAGCAAACATGGATCAAGTGCTAGAGAGAGCTAGCCAGGATTATGGTTCTGAGTCTCAAAAGGAGTGTCAAGACATTCTCGATTCAGTTGAAGATCTAGATGAATTTGAGGGATTTAACAAGAGAAAATGTTGTCCCGATGATGAGCATCTTTCCAGGTCTTCTTCTGAAGAAACTATTCCCCAACTTGATGGTGCTGCAGATGATATGTTCACTCCTTGTGGAGGGTCGACTGAAAACTCACCTGATAGAGATTTATATATTGAGAATGAAAGATCTTCCAAACTTGTGGTGTTGCATGGCATTGATTCAGATACTTGCAGCCATAAAAAGGAAAAATCATTATGGGACTCTTTACCTTTTCAGGAGGCTGAGAAAGTGAATACAGATTCAACATGTGTCAATTCTTGCAGGCCTGATATATGTGCAAGTTTGACTAGAGATTCTGGGTTCATCAGTTGCTTTTCTAAAGAAGAGGGAGGACAGAGGGATGTTACAGTAGAAATTGAAGGCACGGGTACATATACCTCCAGGGAAGGCAATGCCTTTGTAGAATGTTCTGTCCGTGATTTGATGAGGAGGAAGCGTCACTATCGAAATGAGCAACTTGACTGTGGAAATGGTAAAGCTAAAAATTTTACTGTTGGTAGTAGGCAAAAAAAAGTGTGGTCAAGAGGCTTGGATTCTCAAGTGTTGCAAACCAATGAACATAACTTGAGATTTCAGGACTCTTCCCATTTGATGCCATGTTTAACTAATCAAATTACTAGTTCTGACATATTTTATGAGAATAAGTCTACTTATTCTGATAGTTCCATGTATGGTAAACTGCCGCTTGTAGATGGCTGTGATGGCTTAGTGCAGGCTAGTTCACCAAATGTTGGAGAAATCCCTGGATCTGAGACAGTTGCAGGTCCTAGTCAAATGTGCTTTGATCCGTGGCTTTCTGAGTCAGAGACCCTAGGCCTAGGTTCTGTTCCTCTTGGTGGTTGTCAAACTTTAGCTAGCAAGAATAAGAGTGATGCTGATGTTCATGAGAGCATGCCTTCCATGCAATGTGCGTACGAGGATTATTTGGCTCCATGTACAAAAAGAAGATTTCTTTTGGTTAATCAGAATAGTAATGATAGAAAACAGAAAGAGGATGCTGTTTTGTCTGGGCTTGGCCACTCTCTATCTCTGGTTGCCGATTTTGATCGTGAGAAAATATTATCAATTGGTATGACTACCCGCATAAAGCCACCGAATGCGGAGTTGATGCACAAAGAACCTATAAACACTTCTAATACGTCTATCCTGTCAAGGAAACTTGCTCCTTTGGATAAAAAAGATCCCGAAGAGAGAACAGGTTAAAATTCTATTTTCTTTATGTATGTGGTGTTGATACTCGTCTTTACCTTCCTAGTTCAATTTTTTTCATGAGGATGATTACCCTTTGGGGTAGAAGTGCAGGCTTTATCATCTTTTTTTAGTTTATTTCTTATTTCTGTTGGGAACTTCAAGTGTCACTGATTTTACGTTTCCCTTCCTCCCTTGGAAGCAATAAATTTAAATAACAGGAGCTTTGACCAACTTTTGCTTGCTGAAATGGTCCTGACTATTTGATAACCTTCATTTTCTTCAGGAAGAGCTTTGGATGATCTTTTGCCATTTTTTCTACCCAGAGACAAAAAAGATATTTTTGAAGACTATGACTCCAGTTCTCTGAAAGAAGTTGTCATGGGTGTTCCCATTCACTATCGAAATGATGGCTCCTTCATGTATATTTTAACACATGTAAAGTCACCTCCTTCTACAGATAGTGTTCGTCAGTGGCTATCAAGTGAACAGAGAGGTGATAACCAGAACTCAGCTGGGCATTTTTGTCCTTTTTTTTGTTCTCTGTTCTCTTGGGTTTTTCTCTGGGTTTTTGTTTTGTAGGTCTAGAAACTAACTACTAGGTTGACAAGTCTAATGCAAGTAGATCCTTCATGATTAATTAGAAAATTAATTTTTAACTTTTTTGTAGGAAGTTCAATCTTTAAATAGCTTATTTAGTACTTCATGATTAATTAGAAAATTAATTTTTAACTTTTTTGTAGGAAGTTCAATCTTTAAATAGCTTATTTAGTACTTCATTTACAGCTCTCAGGATCAACTCAGGAAAACCTTTCGTTGATGATCCGGACAAGCCTCTGCCTCAACCTGGTTCTTCATCTCATACAAGTCATATAGTAAATCATGGAGGCCTGACTAACTCATCTGCGGATGAAACCTCTTTCCATGAAAATGTAGAACCAGTCAAAAGTGGAGGAGTTACAGCAAAAGTAAAAGCTTGTGCGAGTTTTTCACAAGATATATCTCAAATTTCTGGCCCAGATGAGATATCAAAAGATACTCCTCTTAGCCAAATTGGGTTTTGTGATCCTGCAAGCGTTGGAGGAGTGCAGCAATTAACATTGTTGAGCGTTGAGGTATTCTTTACATTTATCTGCCCTTTTCATTTGTACAATGGAAGTTTGAAAATGTGCTTATTTCAGGTAGCGCCAGATGTTGAAATACTCTTTTATTCCTTTCATGTTATAGATTGGAACTTGGGTTCCCTTTTTTCCATCATGGAGTTTGAATATCTTTTCTTCAGGAAAATTCAGTGGGTCTTGGTAGCCTCTTCGTTTTGATATCTTTCTTGTACTTGTCTATTGGGAGCCATTCTTGACATTTTGGCTCATGTTTTTAATAGCTTAGAAACTTGCTCAGACGCGAGGGGGTTTCTTCTTCTTCTTCTTCTTATAGGGCTAACCAGAAAAACGAAAAGAATTCAACAAGGCACAAATCTCCCAAATAGCTTTGAAAAACGACTTTCCAACTCAACCACCAACCCTAATTTCTCAGAAAAGAATTTCACAAATTATAAATATCAGGAAAAGAATGATTGATGAAACCTTTAGGAAGACCACACCTTAAAGCTGCTGATAACTTGATAAAATCAAAATTTTGAACCACTCTAATATTTTTCAACGAAAGCTGTAGAGTATCTGTCATCCCCAAATGTCCCACATCATATCTCTGACTGAGTTAACCCAACATTATCTTAGCTTTCCTACTCAAGCTGCGAAATACAAGTTATGACACACTCAAGTTTTCAAAACTTCACAAAAGTTTTCATTGACCTGAAAAAGAATAGAGCAGCCTTATTGGGCTGAGCAACAAGTTGCAAGCTAAATAACCCAATTACCACAGGGTAAAAGCTAGTACAAGAAAGCACTAGAAAATATAATGCCAATATCCTTTTACTGTAAGGTAAAAAGACTGTACGGAAGTTAAACAAAGAAAGTAAAGCCATGGCCAAAGAACATTCAAGAACTGGGCAAGTCACCCGAGAAAGAACAAAAAACGGCAAGATGCTACATCAGATTATTTTCTCATTTTTCATTTTTAGGTACCTTTTCCTTTCTATATAATTCATTTCTTTGCTGCTAGTATGTCTTTCGTTACTATTTTGCTACTTTTAGAAAATATTCTAATTTTTCTTGGTCACCCAATGAATAGGATTTTAGGAAAAAGATCTTATGGATCTTGCTTGGTTATAGGAAATTTGTGCTCAATTAAAACGTTTTCATGTTTTTTTGGGACTTAAAAAGTTTTTATTTTAATTACCTCATACTTGGGCTCTGGTTGTTAGGTTCAAGCAGAATGTAGGGGTGATCTTAGGCCTGATCCTCGACTTGATGCCGTCAAGATGATAGCTCTTGCAATTCAGAATGATAGTGGCCCTGCTGTCGATGTTGTTTTAATTTTGTGTACTAACATTGGTTCGTCTAAGAGGTATGATATTTATGACCACAATGAGAAATTTTACTCTTGAACCACTATGCCTTTGTTGTTAGCTCTGTATTTATGGTGAATTTGGATTTTCCAAATATTATGCTATCTACTTGTTAAGATAGTGCACATATGCATTTCTCCTTTGTATCTATTTTGTTCTGTCATTTGGTTTTGTGTTTGTGAGACATTTTGTATTGTTTTCTTTTTTTTGGTGTTTGTGAGAAAATGCTGGGTGCGTATCTTGCTGTCCAGTGGTCGTTACCTAATGCACAATGTGTAAATCTTCCTAGTTGTAAAATCAGCTAATTTCTAGAAGTAAAAATGTTATAATTTGGATGTCTGCTCCTTTATTGACACGCTCTTTATTTTGGTGTGGTAATGTCTCATTTCTTTTCCAGAAATCGTGATGGGATTGACTACAAAGTTTTGGTTCATCATGAAGAGAGGTCTTTATTTCAAAGTTTTATGAAAATTATATATTTATCCGACCCAGATATTTTGATTGGCTGGGATATTCAAAGTAGTTCTCTTGGATATTTGGCAGAGAGAGCTTCTCAGCTTGGTATAAGTTTACTAAATAAGATATCTAGGACACCCGATGAAACCGAGATATTGGATGGAGATTCAAATACTCACACTGAAATTCCAGAAAACCTGGTTTCTGAGTTGGTAAATTCTGATTCTGCTGCAGTAGAAGATATGATAATTGAGGATGAATGGGGTCGAACACATGCCAGTGGAATCCATATTGGTGGTAGGATTGTTCTAAATATATGGAGGCTTATGCGCAATGAAGTTAAGCTTAATATGTACACGCTTGAAGCTGTTACGGAAGCTGTTTTGAAACGAAAATTTCCATACATCCATCATAGAGTATTAACACAATGGTTTAACAGTGGTCCTCAAAAAGCAAGATTCCGGTGCATTGAATATGTGATGGAAAGAGCAAAGTTGAACCTTCAACTAATGAATCAGCTCGATATGGTATTTTGATTTTCTTTTCATTAAGTATGATAGCATCATGTAGTTACATATGTATGTAGGTTGGTTACTGTATAGGCTTGCCAAGTAACTTCTATTTTCTACTACTACCAAGTTTTTGGAGTTCCTTTTCATGTGCATTTGGAGAGGGGTGCCTTTCAAAACAGTTCATTATATGTTCAAAACTTTTGTGGATCATGTAGCATGTATATCTTATACAAGCACGGTGGAAAACTATCTTTGTAACTGAAAGTGGAAACATTGGAAAAAGTATCTTTTCCCGTTGGCAGGACAAGTCATTTTGTATCCGAAACTAGATTCCGTGGAGAACACTACCTTTTAATTATTTTGGCTTTCTTCATCTTGCAACAATTTTGGTGTCTAACTTGTATGAAAATGTTAATTAGCTAAACCGTTTATTATAAGAGTACTAGTAAGAAAATATGAATTTAAGTGCCCCATTTTCTTGAATCTATCAATTCATATGATAGGAGATAGGACGCCTTACTTTTTTAGTTTTTATTTTTGGTTTCCTTTTTTCATGACATATTAATGGATAAATCTTAGCCCTCCTTCTGTGATAAAGAATGCTTCCTTTGGTGGACAGTTTCTTGATAGTTTTTGATACTTTTGACTAGAAAGGAATAGGAGAAGTTATTAGTGCGTAGAAGACAACTGGGAGAATGACTACAATCTTGCTATTGAGTTTGTCCCTTTGGGTTTTTGCTTCTTAGATTTTTTATTGGTAGTTTTCTTTCTTTGATTTAAAATAATTAGTACCATCTCTTAATTTTTTACTTCTTGTATTTATTTTTCTGAGAGGCTTTTTCATTTTGCCTTCGCCTATGTTTACAGTATAGAAAATATTGCCAAAACTGAAGAGTATTAAAAGTTTGGCTTTGTTGGTTTTTGATTGGTTTGTTGTTTTGGGTTTAACGTCATCTTTTTCTCCCTTATCCTTCCTTTATGTTTTCGTTTGTATCCCCAAATAGTACTCTCTTATGGATCTATTTATTTACATAGACAATTTTTTTCATTCACATGGATTATATCACTATCTGTACCTTGCAGATAAATAGAACTTCAGAACTTGCTCGTGTGTTTGGCATTGAATTTTTTTCTGTTCTATCTCGAGGCTCGCAACATCGTGTCGAATCTATGTTACTAAGATTGGCGCATAGTCAAAACTATCTGGCAGTCTCCCCTGGGAATTTGCAGGTCTGAATTGATGGTCACTTGCTCTTCCCTGAATAATTTTGATAACGTAGGAAATTGTAATAAGGCTTATTTTATGATTATTTTTCATACTTTGTAAAAGTTTTTATCCAAGGTGTGGTTCGTGATTATTTGTTAGTATACATCTCATCAATATCATCGTTCAATGATATTTTTTTCCCAATATATATTGGCAATAATTTTAGTTAGAGAAGATGAAACTGAAGCTGAGCCCATCCCTCTTTTTCGTAACCACTATACCAGGTTTGCACGGGGGGAATACACATTCCTGAGGGCAACCAGAGATCTATTTTCATGTGAATTTGTTGTTGGTTATATTATATAAAATTTGGCTATGTTATTTTTTTGGATATGCTGATTATTGACTATTGTTTGGTTAATTCTTTCTTGCTTATTACTTGGAATCATGTTGTATAAGAATTGATTGGTGACATATGTAAATATTTTATTTGTTGTTTCAGTATTTCTTTTTGCATATTTGATGCTGAACGATTTATCTGTTTACATACTCAGATATCTGACTATGTATACGTGCTTTTTTTTTTTTTTTTTTTTTTTTTTTTTTTTTTTTTAATTTTCTTCTCTCTCTCTCACTCGTTTTCCGTTAATTTGCATGGAATGATGTCAAGGTCAATTTCATTACAAAATTATCACCCAGAAGTTCTTTCACGCTTTGTGGCCTTCATGGCTTATCAGTTTTTCTATCAGCTATTTTTTTATTTTTCCTTTTGTTTATAATCAGGATTCCATCATGGATAACATTATTTGTAATTATATGTTTGTTTCTTTGTTTTTAAATGAATCAGGTCCCATCACACTGGTAGTTTCCTCGTCTTTTCTAACTATTATTTTTGTTATTTTCTTTTTGGTGCGTTCTGTTAGCTACAATTAATTTTCTTACAAATGCCTTTTTGTTTCTTTGACGAATGAATGTGGTTGAGTTAACCATCTGAATATATTTTTGTTAGGTCGCTTCTCAACCTGCAATGGAGTGCCTACCACTTGTGATGGAACCTGAGTCTGGTTTTTATGATGATCCTGTTGTAGTTTTAGATTTCCAGTCTCTTTATCCATCCATGATAATTGCTTACAACCTATGCTTTTGTACGTGCTTGGGCAAAGTAGCTCCTTCAAAGGTTAATACACTAGGAGTTATTTCATATTCACCAGAACGACAGGTTCTTGAGGAACTGAAAGATCAGATACTGCTAACTCCTAATGGTGTGATGTACGCACCACCAAAGGTAGATCTCTGAAAATGTCTTTATATGACAATATGGAACATAAAGAACATGATAATATGAGAAATAAAGAATATTGCAGGGGGTTCTACAGACCTAAATAATACTTTTTGCTGATAGATCTAAATTTATATATGATTACTACTTTCTAACACGGAAATAATTTTATGCTATAGTTATTAATTGCATTAGATTTGGTTTAACGTTTTTTTCCCTACCATGAATGAGGTTATTGATAGAAACTCTTTTGACCTTAGCAAGCATCATTTTTGTTTGGTTTTGTTTTGTTTGTTTTTCGTTGCAATGATCTTTTAGGTCTCATTTACTTCATAGGCATGAGAATGAGGAGAACAAAATTAATTTACATTTAACTTTTAACATTGCGTTTACTAATATTATGTTGGATTCAAGATAAAGAAAAGGTGTAACAGATCTAAATTTCTATACGATCACAATTTTCTAATGTCATTAAAAGAATTTTATACTAAAGTATATTAACTTTGTTAGATTTTAGTTTAATATCTTCCTTTCTACCATGAATGAGGTCATTGATCGAAGTTCTTTTGACGTAAGCAAGCATCATTTTGTTTTGTTTTGTTTTATTTATTTTTTTCCAAATGATCTTTAAGGTCTCATTTACTTAGTAGGCATGAGGTTGAGCATTGCTAAGGCCTTCTTTTGGAACCTATGGCTGGAGAGGAACCAGCAAGCGTTCAATAAGACCAAATCAACTTACAAAACCTTCTTTAACAATGTCCTATTAATGGTTATGTATTGGTGTAAATATTACCCCCTTTTCTGGTTTTAGTCTTACCATATTTTTGGTCAAATGGATGACTTTTTTGTAACTCCATTTTTTGGCTCTCAGGTCTTTACCCCATCTCTTTCGTAATATTTCATACATCAACAAAATATTTGCTTTCTCTAAAAAGAAAAAACTTAGTGGGCATGAGAATGAGGAGACTCAAAATGAAAATCAATTGGAATGAGTTAATGTAGAAATGGACCAAAATTTTTAATATGCATATACTAATACTTTGTTAGAGTTAGGATAAAGAAAAATGTGTCTTAACGTTATTCTTGTTGTTGCTGCTATTATTGAATTATTTACTTATTATATCATTTTTTTTTTCACAATGAAACTCATTGCAAAAGTAAAGATGAATAAAGATGAAAAAAAACTAAGAAAGAAGAATGATTCTCATTTTCTAATTATTGTTCTGATGAGTAAATCCAACCTTGGGTTTTTTTGCCTATCACGAATGGATAGATTCTATGTTATAGGGGAATGAAAATATTGACATTAGTGCTTTGTTCCCAACTGATTCCTCAGGTTTGTAAAGGTATATTGCCTCGTCTTCTGGAGGAGATATTATCGACTAGAATCATGGTGAAACAGGCAATGAAAAAGCTGGCTCCATCACAGAAAGTTCTTCAGAGGGTATGGCTATTTCAGACTACAGTAGTCTATTATTTTGCAGATCATTTCTGTTAGTAGTAATTTATAAATGCATTGATGTTTCTGTGTTTACCCCTATAATATTTGAAAAACTATTTTTATATGTGAACAGGATAAGATTTTATAAATGTTGATCGATTGTATTATGCATAACATGCATTTTTGTTTTTCCAATACGTGATCAGTCATGTACATGAAAAACAGATGTGATTGAAAATCTTTAATTTATGTTCTAGTTACTAGTTTACAAATGTACATCTAGCCTTGTTTGGTTGTGATTTTTTATTTGGAACTCATGTATGAAATAGTACCTTGACTAATTTAGTAATTGAAATTTCTTAAATACATCAAATTTTAATTATTACTTTGTAAGAGATTTGTAAGTTAGTTCTTGAATAAATGATATCAGACAGCATACGTTAAAAAAATTGAAAAAGCTTGGATTATTTAATTTTTATTTAGTTTATCTTTATTTCATACTAACTATTTTTTATTTTTTTGTTTTGTTTTTTGCAACTAAGTTCAACATTGCCTTCGTGTCATTCAGTTTATGAAGTGTACATAAAATGCCTTGCTGTCTTGGATTATCGTATATCATTAGTGCCTGTTGATCGTTCCTTATGAGTGCATTGCTGAGTCAGTGATTTGTTACGCTTCTCAGGTGTTTAATGCAAGACAGCTTGCTTTGAAGCTGATAGCAAACGTAACATATGGTTATACAGCAGCTGGTTTTAGTGGTCGTATGCCTTGTGCTGAGCTTGCCGATAGTATTGTTCAGTGTGGCCGCCGTACACTAGAAAATGCAATCTCATTTGTTAATTTACAAGAGAAATGGAAGGCTAAAGTTATTTATGGGGATACTGACAGGTACGATATCTAATTAATTTCAACCAGTACGAGTTTAACTGTGTTGAGCTTGCAGCATGTAATCAATAATCATATATGTCTTGTGTGGAGCTTTGAGGAAGTAACAAATTTATCAATGATGTATGCGTGTTTGTAAGCCTTATACACGTGTGTGTGTATATATATTTAGACACACACACACATATATATGTACACATATGAAGACTAACTTTCAGCATGCACCCAAGATTTAGCAGTCTTAATTAGAGTGGGAAATGGAGTTTTGTTGAAGGACCTTTTAGGTTTAAGCGCCTGCTTTTCCTTTTCATGCAGCATGTTTGTTCTTCTAAAGGGACGTACGGTTGAACAGGCTTTGGGCATTGGCCAGGAAATTGCATCTGCAATCACTGCAATGAATCCCAATCCAGTTACACTCAAGATGGAGAAAGTTTATGCCCCTTGCTTCCTTCTCACTAAGAAGCGCTATGTGGGCTACAGTTTTGAGAGCCCTGAACAAATTGAACCCGCTTTTGATGCTAAAGGCATTGAAACTGTACGGAGAGATACTTGTGCAGCTGTAGCAAAGACAATGGAGCAGTCATTGAGGCTTTTCTTTGAACATCAGGATATTTCGGAGGTGCATTTCTCCACCTGTTGCTTTCAATAAAATTAATTGTCGGATAATGTAACTATTAGATCATATCTTTTTATTGCTTTTAACTGCTGTTGAGACTTGAGAGCACTGGATTGTTTGTTCTTTGAGGGAATGCAATATCGAAAACTTCAAGCGAGCTGAGAATTACTTGTTTTGCTCATTTTTCATATAATGATGAATTTCTCAACTACCTGATTGGGTGATTTAATCTGTTTTTCAATGCACAGATCAAAAGATATTTGCAGCGTCAATGGAAGCGGATTCTTTCAGGAAGGGTTTCAATTCAAGATTTTGTCTTTGCAAAGGAGATACGGCTAGGTACATATCGTACTAGGGGTCCATCCTCACTTCCACCAGCAGCAATTGTGGCCACTAAGGCAATGAGGATTGATCCAAGGGCAGAACCGCGTTATGGAGAACGAGTTCCTTATGTTGTAATTTATAGGGAACCTGGAGCTCGCCTTGCCGATATGGTTGTTGATCCAATGGACCTTTTAGCCGTGGATTCCCCCTACAGATTGAACTGTCTATATTACATCAACAAACAAATAATACCTGCCCTGCAAAGAGTTTTTGGTCTTGTTGGAGCCAACTTAAATCAATGGTTTTTGGAGATGCCTCGTCCAGTCAGGGAAGTGTTTTTTAAACAACCCTTATCAGCTGCGAATCCTAATCGGACCCGAATTGATTATTACTACCTATCTAAGCATTGTATACTATGTGGCGAGTTAGTCCAGACCTCATCTAATTTATGCAATCAGTGTCTACAAAATGAAGCTGCAGCTACCACTGCGATAATCAGAAAAACTTCGAAATTAGAGAGTGAAATGCAACACCTTGCTGCCGTAAGTACCATTGCAATATTCTTTCATTACATTAGGTCTCTGGGATTCCTTGGTTACATCAATCTGCTTTCAATAAAATATGATGCCGTTTTCGCTATGCTGTTAGATTTACTTGATTAGTTCTGTCATTACCGAAGTTTCACTAACGTGACATTCATATTTGATCTATTTTTCTAAGAAAATTGCAAAAACCACCCATAGAATGACTCAACATGTAATATGGATTAGTGTTTAGGAGTTGTTTGCAACTTGGTTTTAGTTTGTTGTAGGTTGGTTGATAGGCTGAGATTTTCTAAAATAGGGTGTTAATCTGTTACCGACTATACCCACTGCTAGCAGATATTGTTTTTTTTGGATTTTTTCTTTTTGGCTTCTCTTCAAGGTCTTTAAAACACGTCTATAAGGGAGTGGTTTCCACACCTTTATAAAGAATGTTTTGTTCGCTTCCCCAACCGATGTAGGATCTCACATAATATATTGTATTTGTACACTTTTGAAGTTTCTTCTAATTTTAGACTCTTTGATACCTGGTTCCTGGTTGCATGACACAGTTAATTGGCTTGAATTGCAACAATTTCATAAGTCGAAATATTTCTAAATTTACAATGAACAAAGCCATAAACTTCCGTCCTTTTACAGATATGCCAACATTGTGGAGGAGCAGACGGGATCGTGGAACCTGGTGTGAAATGTACTTCACTCGCGTGTTCAGTTTTCTATGAGAGGCTTAAGGTTCAGAAAGAATTTCGTGGTCTTGCTGCTGTTGCTGCACACAGAGACCTGTATCCAAAATGGACAGTTGAGTGGTTCTGAACTTAAGATCTCCCCCATTGTTCAAAAGGCAGGCAGCCCTCTTCAGGTACCATACATCTGCAGCTCTCCACCCCTTAAACTTAGCTTTTAGAAGGCCTCATCAGCCACCACGGTATATATACGTATAGCTCTCTATCATATCTGCTGTTCCCACTGATAAGAAACTGGCTTGAATTAATTGCCATGTTCTGATACATATATCTTTCTTTCACCTGATGTATAAATCAATGTAGCAAATTCTAAGGGGATTGGTATATGTACCTTTTGATTATAATGAGGAGGTATATGTATATCTTCGTTTATCTGGATCGAGTCGATTGTCAAGTGAAGAATTAAGCTAAAAGCTAGGCACATTCTGTAAAGATCGAACTTGTATTGAAATGAAATGATGAATGCAAGGTTTTCATACAAATTAGAAAGGAAGGTTCATTTAATATATAGGATAAATGGCAAGACAATGAATTAGTAATGGTAGTTGGTATGTATTTTAGATATTTACGCGGGATTCCTCTTTCTTATTCTTTAGCTACATCTTCGAGAAGGCTTTATTGTCTCGTTATTCGGCTGAATTTTGACTAAAAGATTATAAGTCAACTATTTTTAGGAACGTCTCGCATAACTTCTTCAATATAATTTTTTAACAAAAAAAAAAAAATAGTGTAAACTCATTAATTTAAATGAAATAAAATGATGTACAAAAATAATATTGACCAAACACTAAGGGAGAGGGAGATACTCCTTCATTTTTGTAATTATCGGACCTCTATTTTTTTGGAAAAGCAACTCGATGTCCGCTGAAGAAATTCCTTCCCTCCTAAGAAGGATTAGAATCACCGCATATATAATGAACCACAGTCACAAGACTAGAAAGAGTGAGATCAACAATCTCACGCATATATAACGAGTCCCAATCGCGAAACTAGAAACAATGAGATCAACAATCTCACACATATATAACGAGCCCCAGTCGCGAGACTAGAAACAGTGAGATCAACAATCTCACTCGCGGCCATTGGGGCCATAGATCGAGTTTTGGGCTAAGGTTACCGCCCGTCAAAACTCCCTTTCCAAGACTAGCTTTCTCGGATAATATATATTGTGAAATGGTGCAGATAAATTATGGTAAAATTGATAAATTGGTTAAAATAATTTTTTTTAAAAAATAAAATAGTATTTACAAAAAAAAAAAAAACTTGTTTTTTTAGTGCAGACCTTCTTTTTAGGGTTTAAGCTGTCCTGGTTCAGTCGGTCCTCCCATGGAGGGTTTTAGCAATTCAGCTCTAACCTAGTCCCTCTCTTCGACCATGGCGCAGTCCCCCTTCTCTCTCCTCTTCCTCAAGCGTCTTTCCTTCTCTTCTCGATTCTCCAATGCACCTCTTTCTTCGCCCCTCCTTTCTCATTTCCTCACTATCGGATCATCCAAGCGATTTTTCACCTCCGAAGTCTCGTCAACCCCCTCCTCACCTTCTTCCAATCCCAAACCCAATTCCCTTTCAGCCCGAATGAGCTTCATCTTCGATCAAATCGACGCCATTGAAAAAGAGCGCTCTCAGAAGGACCAAACTCTGCAGAGAATTCGAGCCTGGCGTGAGTCGAAGGCCAACCAGAATCCGCCCGTCGAGGATGGGCAACCGGAATCGACGTTAGGGAGTGGTAATCTTGGGGATAATGTTAATAATTCGGAGTCTGCTTTGAGAATGGACGAAGAAAATGAGGTGGAAAGGACGGAGAAGAAGAGGAAAGAAATTGAATTGGTGCATCCATGGCCGGAGTGGATTGAGTTGATGGAAAGGTTAGTTCATCAGAATTACTTTGATCACAGGAGGAAAGATGAGAACAAGATGGTCGAAGAATTGGGATTCAGTGCCTCTGACCTTGCTTTAGAGGAGGATGTAGGGTTGGATTTGTCCAAGGATTTTAAGGCAGTTTATACTGCGTGCCTGAATTTTGGGAAGGACCGGTTCGACATTCTCAGGTTAGTAGCTCTGCATTTCCACTTCAGTATGTGAAAAAAAGTTAGACAATACTTGCTCTACAATTTCACTTGAGTGGTATGTTGTAAAGACAGTTTCTTGGCCCATTGCATGTCCTTTTGAACAGAATTTCTTGTTTACTCTTGAAAAATGTTCTGAATTGCACGGAATATAAGTCGTCTGAAATTATTACTGCATCATGATCTTCTGTTCTTGTTGGGATTATGGGCGTTGATAGTTTTGCCTTTTCTTTGAACGACAGATATTTCCGGCAGTTAAAGAAGAAAACTTAGTGTATCAATTGTAGGTAGGATAAGTGCTACTGGGATTATAGTCTTTTAGATTCCCCAGTTTTAGCTATGATTTTGTAACGACCTAGATCCACCGCTAGCAGATATTGTCCTCTTTGGGCTTTTCCTTTCGGGCTTCCCCTCAAGGCTTTAAGAACGCGTCTGCTAGGGGAAGGTGTCCACACCCTTATAAAGGGTGTTTTGTTCTCCTTCCCAACCAATGTGAGACATCACAATCCACCCTCCTTTGGGGCCCAGCGTCCTTGCTGGCACACTGTCTCGTGTCTACCCCCTTTGGGGAACAACCTCTTTGCTGGCACATAGTCCGATGTCTGGCTCTGATACCATTTTGTAACGACCTAGATCCACCGCTAGCAGATATTGTCCTCTTTGGGCTTTCCCTTTCGGGCTTCCCCTTAAGGCTTTAAGAACGCGTCTGCTGGGGGAAGGTGTCCACACCCTTATAAAGGGTGTTTTGTTCTCCTTCCCAACCAATGTGAGACATCACAATCCACCCTCCTTTGGGGCCCAGCGTCCTTGCTGGCACACTGTCTCGTGTCTACCCCCTTTGGGGAACAACCTCTTTGCTGGCACATAGTCCGATGTCTGGCTCTGATACCATTTTGTAACGACTTAGATCCACCGCTAGCAGATATTGTCCTCTTTGGGCTTTCCCTTTCGGGCTTCCCCTTAAGGCTTTAAAACGCGCCTGCTAGGGGAAGGTTTCCACACCTTTATAAAAGGTGTTTTGTTCTCCTCCCTAACCAATGTGGGACATTACAGATTTTCTGTGGGATCTTTGTATCTTTCATTTATAAGCTAAATTCTCCCTAGAAAAATGATAATGAGATTGTATATGAGCACATTTGTTTTGATAGTTTTAGTAAAGTTGAAATTTCCACTCGAGTTACATTTTTTCCCCTTATTGATCTGCTTTTCCCTTTTAATAGGAGCGAAAGTTAGGAATGTCTCTGACAAAAATTCTAATATTTCTGTTCTTTTCCTTTCCAACCATTTATGTGTTAATTTCTTCTTGTCTTTAGGTTAATCAACCATATTGGATTTTCTTTTTCATGTGCAGTTAATCCTTGTTTTGGAAATGTGTATGTAAATTTCCAGAATAGATGCACTTTTTGTTAATACTCATTCTATATATATATTTTTATTGCAGGTCGTTGTCAAGAAAAGACATCCAAATATTGGTTGGTTTTGGGTGCCCAAGTCCAGACAAGAAGGTTGTTTTCTCTGCAAAACTCTTGAGGAAGCTTGTTCATCTTGATGAAGGAGATGTGAGTACTTCTTTTCATATTGTATTTGTTCCTAGCATATCATGGAGTAATGAAAATGATCATAATACTGAAAGTGCTTTGTTTTGCTTCCAACTTGTTTATTGTCTTACCGTTTACAGGTTTTTGGCTTCTGTTGTTTTTCCTTCACACCTTTAACTAACTAGCTATGTTTTGAGTTCTATGTTAGGTACAGATCATGATTAGGGTTTATAGTTCACTGTATTTCTGCATTGGTATCAAATTTTTCTTCTGGTAGTAACAAGCTACCATAATGAATAATGATAATTCCTTAGGACCATTTTCAGATCTTATTTCCCCCTTTGGGCGGGTATTAATTACAAAATAATATATATTTTCAAATAATAACATTTTGTCTTAACATACATTGAAGATATTATTTTATTACTGTCCTTGCCTGATATTCCCCCACAATTTATTTTCTGCTGCTTGTTTGACCTAAGTAGTACGATATACTTTTTTATTTTTAATCTTTATTGCATTAATGATGATGAGGTGCTCTGTGCTCTTTTCTGTCTTCAGGTTTGCAGTTCCTGCAGTTTAAGAAATTCTTGTGAAAGAGCATATTTGGTGACTAATAAAGAAGATGAGGCTCGCACAATCGATATTATGCGACTTTTATTTACTTTTGGTTTTGATCACATGAATGGAACTGTTGTCAATGATTCCCTTCTGAAGCGAAAAACGGTTAAAACAGTTGTTCGCAAATTACTTCATGGGGTTGTCAAGTTGGGTTCAGTCCCAATAGATCCTACTCTCTCTCCTCCTGTAATCAAAAGGCCTCCACCAAAAGTGAAGCAGCCCCCACCTCCACCAAAGAAGCGAGTAGGACGTGATGATGTTGAGATGAAAAAAGGGGATTGGCTTTGTCCCAAGTACGTGTTTTTTACGTTGTCCCAATCGTTTAATTTATTCTTGCTGGAAGACTATTATGCTTTCTTTGAAGTTATAACTTTATGTAAACGGTTTATTGCTTCATATTTAAGGCTCATATGGAACTTAGAAAACCAGATCCTAGAAACTTATAGTATTATAATTGGCGATACTATTATGTGATGGTGGTCTTTAGTGTTGAACTACTGTATTTTGCCTTAGCCTTGTGTAAATACACTGTACTAGTAGCAGTTGTCAAAATTTTGGCGTATCTTTAGATTGCTCAATAATCTCTTTTCCAGTTTCACGTTGAGTATGATGTCTGAAATGCAAATTAACAAACCACTTTCAGGTGCGACTTCATGAACTTTGCAAAAAATATGGTGTGCCTGCAGTGTGACGCTAAACGTCCTAAGCGGCAGCTGCTACCAGGCGAATGGGAATGCCCAGAGTAAGACTTTTCACATATTAATCTTTTCTTCATTTAGACAATTCAACTGTACGATGGTGGGTTCCATCGATCATTATTTATTCGGGAAACAAAGTAATATTGTTGATTTTCTTTCTTTGTTGGGAGAGTTTCAATGTCTGCTGTGGAATGGATGTTCGCTTTAGGTGTCCTTGCCCTTATAGAGTAGAGATCTTTTCTAGTCACTCCCTCCTTTGTCGAATCAACCATTCTCCTTGGAGAGATTCAATTTTTGCCTTGATGTGTAGGATGAAAATTCCCAAGATTCTCCATGGTAGGGTGAATTCTTTGGTCATGGTGTCTAGGAAGATGACTAATTTGATGGAGCCGTGGTGTTGCATTCTTTGCAACATGGTTGTATAGGACCTTGATCATATCCTTTTGATGTGGGCTTCAGCTACGAAATTTTGTGATTATTTGCGTAGGATTTTAGGAGACACCGTGAGAAATAAAATAGATCATAAAAAAATCAAAGTGGCTGAAGCTGAAATAACTAATTTTGGATGTTCAGCCACAATACTATATGATATTGTGTAGAAGCAGAGATTAGATTTTGGGTGGTCAGTTCCTGATTCTCTATTCGTTTTGTTATCTGTGGCAGATGTAACTTCTTAAATTATAGGAGAAATATGGCATGTTTCCATTGTGAATGCAAGCGGCCAACAGACACATTTTTAGATAATGAAAAGCAAGAAAGACAGCACGTTCCTTCGAGGTTCGAAAAGGTTGCCAATAGGCAAGAGGTCTCTAATGCTTGGAATTTCGACTTCGACGATGATGAGTCAGATGGGGCAGATGTTGCAGCTTTTGAGTATGCAGATTCATCAGTTGCAGCCGAAGGATCTCATGCCGATAATCTGGCGAGAGGAAGCAAATATAACTCCGATCTCCCAGAAAGACAGCACTCTGATGCTGGAAATAGAGGTCCAGGCGTCGGATTTGACGATTTTGTCGATGAGGAGGACGATATCGACAATTATGAGCTAGATAGCTCAGTGAACAATTCAGGAAGGCAACCTCATTCGGTTGATTTTTCTGACATTGAAGGGCACTCAGGATCAGAAGATGGTGATGACTTTGGCCATAGATCTGGTGTCCCATCTTATAATAAGCGTCCACGACGTCAACAAGCAGCTTTCTCTGATTCTGAGGGCGATGAACTTGATTCTGATGACGATATTTCTGCTAAGAAGAATTGGAAATCTAGTCATCTGACCAGTTCAAGACAGAAAAGTAGAGACAATGGTCGATCGAGGAGGGGATTAAGCTATGGTTCTGATGAAAACCTCGACTCCGATCTCGATGAGGATTTAGATGAAAGACCTCGATCTAGACGGAGTGAAGGAAAGGATTTCGACTCCAATAGGAAGCATTTTCAAACGAGAGGAAGTTCTCGTATGGGCGGTCGATCATCCGAATCAGATTTTGATGATTTCGATAGAGGTATGCGTAGACAAAAATTGAAAGGGAATCAGAGGGAAAATAATCGAAGGGGAAGCGACACTCGAGCTCGTGGTGATAAATACAGTAGAGGAAGTGAGTTTCAGTCTAACAATTTCAGGAATGGTAGAAAGAACACATTTGATGACGATTTTGATGATTTTGGTGACAAGTCCCATCGGTCTCGTGGTACCAATTCAAGGTTTCGTGGGAACAGTCATGGCGGGCGAGGAACATATAGCTCGGGGAGTCCTAAAGAAGGTTACAAGAAAGATCGACCAAGAAGGTATAATGAATACGATACAACCACAGATAAGGATTATGGTGACTTCAAAAACAGTCGACGTGTTATTGAAAGATAGAGCCTATTTGAAGAATAATTCATAATTTGGGTTCGGGTTCGGGTTCGGGTTAATGATTTCATGTTCAACTCACTGCTAACGAAAGATCTATTATGGGATTGCTGCAAAATCAATCCTGTTTTGTTCTGTGGTGTTTCAGGCTACAATCACCATATGATCTTTGGACAGTCAAGTCATTTGAATTTATGTATTATTTTTGGTTTTATGAGTGGGGGCTCTTACTCCCTCTCATACATCGTTTTTGATCTATTTGTACATATACTTTTTTTGTATTTTTTTAAAAAAATAATATATCTTCAAAATTTATTTTGAGGAAATTCGCACGAGAATGAAGACTACATTCAAGTGAGAGTGATTACAAATGATAGGATAACTAAAAAGACTTTAATAAAAAAAAAAAAAAAATTAAGAATCACTGTTTATGCCAACAAGATGTAACTTTTTTTTTTTTTTNTTTTTTTTTTTTTTTGTGATTTAATTGTAGGAGCTCAAAGGGTATAGCTAGCCGATACTGTTCTATTTAGGTTTTCCACTCCTTATAAAGAATGTTTTATTCTCCTCCCACATCGATTGTAGAGAGAAATGATTCTCCTCCCACATCGATTGTAGAGAGAAATGAGGGTTAGCGAGAACGTTGAGCTCCAAAAGGGGGTGAACATTGGGCGTGATGCTCAACCCCAAAGGGCTGGACCCCGAAGGGATGTGGATTGTGAGATCCCACATCGATTGGAGGAGGGAACGAGTGCCAGCAAGGACGCTGGGCTCTAAAGGATGTGGGAGGGGGCGGGGGTGGATTGTGAGATCTCACGGCGGTTGGGGAGAAGAACAAAACATTCTTTATAAGAGTATGAAAATCTCTCCCTAGTAGACACGTTTTAAAAACCTTGAGCGGAAGCTCGAAAGTGAAAGCCCAAAAAGGATAATATTTGCTAACGGTAGACTTGGACGGTTACAAATATGTTTTACTTGAAACAATATTATGACTCAGAGATCGGCCTTTTTCAATATTCATAGTTATGCAAAAACACTTGATCATAAGAACGTAACATTTTATTCCATAACACACACATAGGCAAGCCCATACATAAAGCTACCTTAAGCATACTCTTTTATTCTTAATAATAGCGAGTAGCTCAAAACGTAGCCGTACTTCAAACTCAAAAACACACACAAATTCAAATTGCACACCACATACTTGGAGCTTACAAAACATCCTTCATTGCTTCAAATGGAGATGCTATTGGGAATCCCCCTTGCAGTGAGTCCTTCACTACTCGATGGAATGAGCAAGGTATAAGGAAAATTAGCTGGCCCACTTCGATTCTTCAAGTTGATATCACGATTCCTCTCCATAATTCGTTCTTCCACTTGATATACCTCTTTTCCAAACCTCTCAAAAGCTTCCAATGCATGTTTATCCGATGTCCACTCAATGCTAGCTCGTTGTCCAAGATACACCTCGTCCGAAGCATGCCTTGATAAAATCTCAATAGCCGACATCCCGACAAGACATTGTATTTGAGAGTTGATTGTCCTCAAGTATGCCTTCTCAGGGTTTGCCTCAAGTTCTTTATACTCAGAGCTGCCTACTTCAGGCATCAATCTACGACTTATAGTTGGTCTATTGGGAACAAACCCTCCATATGGATATTGTCCAAAGTTGACGGCTGCATGAAGAGCTGAAGCAATCCATATGATGATGGTGCATGATTCAACTAGCTCGGCTATGGTGTGCATTTTTGGCCACCAGGGCTCATTTTTCTTGTCTGCGTGACCTTTTTCTCTTACTTCCTTCCACCATGATTGGAGTTCAGCGTCGTTTTGAATTGCCTCATCGTCTTTGTAGTATAGAGAGCAATAGTTTGCTACCCAATTCTTGATTGCTGACCAAATGTCAAGCCCATCAACAGCAAATGGATAATCTTCTATCAACAACTTGAGTCCATGTGGAGAATTTGAGTCCGGTATGGCCAATCCTCTACAAGAAAATCAAACACAATCGGGATTTAAATTCATGAAGTACGTTAAAATATCATTACTAACCCAATAATTGAATGGGCCAATTGTATATTTATTTCACGAAAATGATTTAGGTATTTTAAAAATAAAAATATGTAAATATTTTAGAAAAAAGATTTAGATAGGAATAAATTGTCTAGTCTCTCCTATAAATACCCTTCACCCTACTAGGTTTTTATCACAAGAAATACAAAGCATAGAGAACCGTAGTATTCTATAGTTGTCTTGTAATCTATTCTCGATTGGTCTTAATAAAAAAATGCTAGGGTTGCTCATAAAGAATTGTGTTCAACAATCTATCAGAGTCATGCCCTTAACTTAGCCATGCCAATAGAATCCTCAAATGTTGAACA
Source organism: Cucurbita moschata (assembly GCF_002738365.1). Classification (NCBI taxonomy): domain Eukaryota; kingdom Viridiplantae; phylum Streptophyta; class Magnoliopsida; order Cucurbitales; family Cucurbitaceae; genus Cucurbita; species Cucurbita moschata. Next base: position 1,957,514 of record NW_019268528.1, read on the forward strand.
AAGAAATTATGAGTCTCGAAGGTGTAGTCAAAAGTGACTCAAGTGTAGAATAAATGGTGTATTTTGTTCGAGGACTCTAGAGGAGTCAAGCCTCAATTAAGGGAAGGCTATTCGAGAGCTCCATAGGACTTAGGACAGACTCTATAATGTACTTTGTTCGAGGGGAGGATTGTTGAGGATTATTGGGAAGCAATCTCACATGGACTAATTTAGGGAATGATCCTAGATTTATAAGTAAGAATGTATCTCCATTGACATGCGGCTTTTTGGAGAAGCCCAAAGCAAATGTACGAGAGTTTATGCTCAAAGTGGATAATATGTTAGTAATTTGTAACAATTATGATCGAAGATTTACCTCTTGATAAGATCCATTGGCAATGCTTGTTCAATGAAATTCCAATCCTTATATATATAAGAAGATAGTTCCATGGCGTATTTTGATTGGAAATGGGTGTCTTCAATTATCCCACCAGCGTTAACAAGAACTTGCCTTGCAAGTGCATTTATAAACATGGTGTCTTTGAAATGAGGAATTAGTAACTTATGAATTGGATGAAGCACACTTAATTGTCGGTGTGTTGCGATCACAAATGGCTCGACTACGGCATGTGTGAACAACCTACAATAATTTTGAAGTGTCGAACGTAAAATTAAAGAATGAATATGAAAAATTGATATCGATGATTCTTGAATTTTACGAAGTCTATACCAATGAGAATTAAGCTGATGGTACCCAACGTCGTTCACAGCTACATAAGCTTTGGCCAATTGCCAAATGGAGCTTTCCACTCCTTCTTCAGCTGGAAAGTATAGTTTACTAATGGCACCATGTCTATCTCCTTGAGGGTGTGGCAAGCTCAGCTCAATAACCAATGGCTTCAAAGTCCCATCATCTTGTAACAACAAGAGTGTTCTTGTGGCATAAGTCTTTGTAGATGTTGAATTTATCTTTCTAAGATATGGCATCAACGCATCGTGATGATCCAAAATGTAAAGCTTGTTTTGCTCGATTGCCTATCGATTGACCAAATCAATTATTTCATTAGCTCGTTCTAACATTTTTTGAAAATTTAGTGAACTTCACGAATTACCTCATTGGCGCTGAGTCCATTCAGACCATACTTTATGTGTTCTTCCGAGATAGTGCTATCTTGATTTCCGTAAACGGAAGGGTCAAGCTTGCTTAATGGCGGAAATTGCTATGAAGGGAAGAAAAATATAAATAAACACTTAAAAAAGGAAAACACGGAGATAAGTAAATATATATGAGAAGAATTACTTGAAGACGACTAATGATTATAGGGTTGACTCCCGCTAACATTTCCCTTGCAAATTCTTCATCAGTTCTCCACGCAGACTTATCATCTATCACGAGTTTGTTAAAAAACATGTTAGTGTGGATAAATAGTGAACTCACTCGAACATTAGTTCAACGGGTTAAAACAAATATCCGCTTATACCTTTGACAACACGAGGAACCGAAAATTTAAGAAATCTTTCACCATCCGTCCTTAAAAGTTCTTTGAACATGGGCGGGGTGAGGCCATTAGTGAGGTCTCTAAAGGCATTAAATGGAATGGGAAATCCTCCCTCATAGAGATTATGTAGTTCTTTGAAGCTGTCAAATTCTCCTGGAGTTCGACTAACTATACCTTCAAGGCCTGGTTTGATGTTTTTAGTAAGTGCCTTCAATGCATACCCAAGAAAATCTGCCATCTTTAAGTGTCCAAAGTTTTCATCTCTTGGCACATAAATGTTTAACCCTACCACTGATTGCAATCGGCTCTCATAACTGGGATCTGCAAAATTCATTCCCAAACACTATTATCATATGAATAAAAACTAGCTCTAATATTTAAAACTCGTTTAAAATCCAAATATTTCAACCTCTTCTACAAAGTGGTCTTCCCGTTCTTCCTCTACGAGGATAAGGATATTTGTTCCCTCCAAGAATAGGACGAACAAGACTGTTTCCACCATCAGGATCGGCTATGTCATTGTAGACATCGTAGTCATAAATTCTATCCCATTCTTTTCTCTCTCCCTTTCCATTTCCTCTAAGATTGATCAATTCTTCCTCTCGATACTTGCGAAGTGGGGCTGGTGTCTCACTCGGAAGATATGTCTGCAAAACAAGGGTTTTGTTGAAGATTGTTGGGAGAGGAGTCTCAAATCGACTGATCAAGGGGTTGATCATGAGTTTATAAGTAAGGAATACATTTCCATTTGTAAAAGGCCGTTTGGAGAAACCAAAAGCAAAGCCACGGGAGCTTATGCTCAAAATGAATAATATCATACCATTGTGGAGATCTGTGATTTCTAACTTGATTTCAGAGACGTACCCTATATTTAACCATGTCAATAGAATTCTCAAATGTCGAACTAAGAAGTTTGAACCCATGAAAGTGTAGTCAAAAGTGACTCAAGTGTCGTGGTTGATCATGAATTTATAAGTAAATAAATACATCTCGATTGTTATGAGACACTTTGTGAAAACAAAAAACAAAACTATGAGACAATATCATACCGTACCATTGTAGAGATATGTGATTCTTGACCAGAGTAACAAATTGATTAATTAATTACCTTATTAGCAAAGAAAATACGATCTTTGTTGTATCGTCGTTGAGGGTAAACCCATGAATTGCAATCGAAATGGACTTTTCCATAGCCAGGAACATCCTCAAGAGTGAGTGACTTGAGAAAGAACTCACTTGTATGCCCATTTCTTATATAGAAGGCTCCTGGATATCCAAAATCTTCTTCCCATTCAAAGTTGATTTGGAACACTGACTCGCCAGCAAATAATGGTGGCAGTGAGGTTAGCCACCTCTCCAAATAAGCACGCCTCCCAACTTTCCCTCGTGGATCGTTAGCTATTCAATAACAACACTCATCAAACCCCAACAAAGCAATAACAATGCCCACAAAATAATTCAAAGGAACACTTACAATGGCGATCAACATGAGTTGCACTCACGAGTTCCAGCACAATTCCACTGCCCAACAGCTCAGTGACCCCATCAAGAACACTGGAGTGAAGCTCAGTGAAGTCCAAAACATTGCTTCTCATCAAAATCACCTTCCCTTTAATCTTCTTCTTCCCGATCCGACCGATATCAGTGGCACGGTCGACGATGTTCCCTCCAGCATTTACGACCGACCCAGCAACGTCCCCGGTAGTTCTAAGAACGTCGCCGGTGGTTTTAAGGGCATCCCCTATAAGGTTTTTCCCAATCCCAAACATTCTCTCTTTTGTTTCTCTGTTTGCAATAACTTGAAAGAAGGTGGTTTGGAGAAGGTGAAATTGGTATGCTATTTATAACACCAAAAAGTTGGTGATTTCTGATCTTCAAGCTGTGTGTCAAGATTCTTTGAAAGATCAAAAAGAAAATTGCCCAAACAATGGCCTCTATTTGTACCTTTCACTGTTCATTGCATCACTTTTTTTTTTCCTTTTTTTAGTTCAATTAGAATATTTGGAATGATAATTAGTTTAATTATTTCTTATAAAACTTCTGGAGCTAAAAAAAAAAAAATCTACAAGGAGCCCTAATCAATGTGGGATCTTACGATTTACCTCGTTTCTGGATCTAGTATATTCGTTGGCGCTCATTCTCCCAATCACCCTAATCAATATGGGGTCTCACAATTCACTCCCCTTTAGGGTCCAACATCCTCATTCCCCCAACCGATGTGGAATCTCAAAATCTACCCCTCTTAAGGGTCCAACGTCCTCGTTGGCACTCGTTCTTTTCTCCGATCGATGTGGGACCCTCAATCTACCCCTTTCAAGGCTGACATCCTTATTGACACACCACCTCATGTACACTCCATTCATGGCTCAACCTCCTAGCTGGCACATCGCCTGGTGTCTGGGTATGATAACATTTGTAATGGCTCAAGCCCACCGTTAATAGGTATTTTCTTATTTGGTTATTCCTTTTTTAGCTTACCCTCAAGGTTTTTAAGATGTCTGCTAGGGAGAGGTTTCTACACCCTTATCCAAAATGTTTCGTTCTCTCATTCCCAACTCGTGTGGAATCTCACACTTAATATCTGTGCTAGCTTTTAATTTTATAGATAATATTTGTCGGATCTTATCATTTAGTCACATGTAAACTCGCTTGAAAGAAAAATCCCCGAACAAAAGATGAAATTAGGCTTCTACAAGTTCAATGGATTTAAAGTATGTATTATATGAATCAAAAGATTAGGTAACTTAAAAAAAAAAAAAGTTGGATTATGGATGATATTTTCCTAAATATTAAGAATGGGTTAATCAAAACATACATAATTGAAAGGACAAAAGTATCCTATTTACTTTCTTTAAAGTTGAGAGAACCTTTCATTTTGTATAATGCTTCATGTACTTTCAATATTCCTATATATGATTCTTCAAACATTCAAATTTTACTTCAAAGAACTATCTACAAACTTACTATAGAGTTTTATAAATAACTTTTAAAAATTAATTTTTACTTGGAGGATTTTGATAGAGATATTAATGTTTTAGTGGATGAACATCAAACTAGATGGGTAAATTTGTTAAAGATTTCGAAAATAACACGAGGTACCGTACTAAAAAATTTTGATCGCTTCTGTGAGTGTTAAAAAAATTTGGTGATCAATAGTACGATCAATCCAACCAAACCAACTTGGACGGTATGGGTCGGGTTATCAACTTATTTGAGTTGAGTTGAATTGAGTTCAAACAAATAAAAATTTATGAGTTGGGTTAGATCACAGGTAAATCAAACCAACTCGAATTTATTATTATTTATATATTCAATTATATAGTTATTTAATTTCATAATGGTGAGATCTCACGTCAATTAAAGAAAGAACGAAACATTATTTATAAGGGTGTGTAAATCTCTACTCATTAGACACGTTTTAAAAATCCTTAAAGGAATTCTGAAAGGAAAACCTCTCCCAACTATATGAATCTTGAGGAAACCTGAACTTATTATTTATTCTTCGACAACTTTTATAAACAAAATTTTAAATCTTTAACATATAAGTTTTCAAAATATATAGATTTAATTTAATGCTTGAAAATAAATAAATAAATCTTACCAATAATAAAATTTTACATTTATTTAAAAAAAATTGAACAATCAGCTAAACCCAATTTTGTTTTTATCTCGAGTTGAGTTTATTATTTAATAATAGTATTTAAACATGATCTCATAATGTTACTATTTTTTTTTTTTTTTAAAGAATCATATACAAAATCATTAAATATTTTCATCAATTACTTTAAATCGAAGATAAGAACCCATTTCTCACCTTTGTTAAATTTAATTCCAAATTTAAGGAATTAATAGATACTTTCAATATTTCAATATATTTTATTGTTGAAATAATTAAATCATGACAAGATTTTCATAAATAACTTAAGGTGTAAGAAACCCTAATTCCCTACATTTTCACGTATACCAACTTGGTAAAATATTTTTAACTTTCTACTCTACATTTCTAAGCTTATATTTCAAAACAAACAACAAAAAACCATAAATAAGTCCCAAGTAAATCAAAATACGTAGATATTATTCTCACGTATCTTGTTTTTAAACATATAATCTCTGATCATAGTATTATTCCATCATGTAAATATGATACCTTGAATGAACTGAGATCACATCTGAATGAGAGCGATTATGAGGATAAGATGACTAAGAAAGACTTACCAAGAATGAAAATTACTACCTTTCCTTTACCTAGAGAAATGTTTATCGTAGGATTGAGTATTTAAAAATACTCAGTAAATGACCCCATTATTAGGGATAAGAAGTGTATCCGTATACAATATGCATAATGACTAGTGAGACTTAATTTTCATGACTGTTACTTAGACTCTACTCTCTCTTCTTGGTAGAGTTGGATATATGGTAATTTTCTAGATAGGGTTCACACACATACATATGAACCTACTAAGTGGGCTCGTAAACAAACTTGCTAGGCCTAACTCTAGGTTAGCACACGCTAATGCTATCAAAAACTAGGGAAAAAAAAGGAATACAAATATATCATGGTGTACACGTTTGTATATAATATGTTTGAAAAATAATTTATATGACATACAACATTCATGAAGTCCCCAATTTAAAATCATGGTTGAGCCAGATGATGCATATAATACTTTTATACTTACCATGACATAAATACTGTATGAGATGTACATATTCATTTTACTTTATTCATGGGTATCATACATAGTACATCATGACGTTTTGCAAAACATAAACACGATCATATCAACGTTGTGTGAATTTTTTTCTTAAAAAGCATGTCAGTGACCCTTATAAGCCTAAATAATGTAGACATATCGCAGAGAAGGTAGGAGGATGCCAAGACCATCAAATAACAAGTCTAGATTCCAAGGTTTGTCGAGATCGTGCTTTTATTAATTTATTTTAACCATTTATATGATTACACAGTCTTTCAAATGAATGTCTATTATCTATAGTAAAAATTGAAAAATTTATCCTAAGTTTATGGTAAAAATAGCAATGAATGAAAAGTAAATTTGGTTCACCCTCTAAAAAATGGGGTAAAAATCAATACTTTTCTGAAAAATAGTGATGCTTATACCTTTGGATCTCTCGTCCTTTTTTTTGGTGTGGATAGCAATGAATGTGTCGTTTAGTAATATAATAATTTCTTTTAAAAGAAACATTAAATCAGTAACATAAAAGTAATAAGTTCGTAAGAGATAGGGAAGCATTTAGACTTTAAATAGAACTTGAAGGAGACTTAAAGCAATAGTGGGACAAAATTTTATTTTCAAAAGGCAAAAAGCAAATAACATGGCTACTTTAATGAACAAGGGATGGAAAACGTCTTAGAGAATTACGAAGTAGTGTATCACGTTTCGAAATTTCAATTCTTTGTTAGGGATACTCATTTTCTCTCGAGAAAGTGTTCGAGTGTTAAAAATATTCGGTAAATGACCCTCTTAATGAAAATTATGTTAACTATGAAAGATATGATAAGAATTACGTAGGCATGTTTTATAGGCTTGTTATGTTTTGATTGAATGGAGGGATGACTTGCATCACAAATTTATGTTCTAACGATCCTAAATTTCTACTAACCTGAAGTTGTTATCGTCGTCATAACCTATGCTCTTATGCGGAATTAAACATTTAAAACTTCATCGTAAAACACTGTCATGGACCTACGTGTTCCAAAAACATCTTTAAAACAACGTAACATATTAAACGAAATAAATAAACAATAAAAGTAAAAACACCCTATCCTAACCTAAAGTCTAAGAAATAAAATACCACTATCTAATGCATGCGTCATGGTCTTGACTTGCGATGTCGTCATCAGTCGTATAGAGATGTCTTGTCTTTACTTGAAATAGAAGTAGCACACGGCTGAATATTTTAAGAAATACTCATAAGTGACACACTATTAGGGTCAGGGAATGCAAACACATGTAACTCATGATTAGGAACCTATTGCTAAAACCATCATAGGGGTGGCCTCCAATCTGGACAAAATTGGACGTACTTCTCTACACACGACCTACACGTGTGATTGTGGATCTCCAGGCGGTTCGCACCCCCTGGACCCATCATAGTCGAGCTAGTTGTCAGTAGCGGTGTCTGGAGGACAACAGACCCCCTAGTGTCATGTGAGACATGATGATGATTATCATCATAATGTACGCGTCCGTACTTATTCTCATAAATGGGCAAGTAACCCGATGTATATATACACATCAATCATCTTTATGACACAACCCTATACTTGTACACATTATTCTAAGTAACATGTATTATTTTTTCTTTACTTTATTTAAATTCACGTTATTTATTTTTCGCCCCATTGTTATAATTATTTTATTATGAAGGAAAAAGTTCATGTGGTCGTTAAGTTTGAGAAATTTGTTCTAAAAGGTTCTCCAACTATACTTGACCAATCATAATATAGGTTATATAGATTTGAGATTTTTTAAGTTTATGTAGGACTAGTGCATGTTGTGTATGCATTGAGATTGGATTAATTCTCCTCATATATCAAATCTTATTTCTCTCTATAGTTCTACTATACGAGAGTTCTTTCTATAGTTATGCTACACGAGAGTGTGTAAGCCTGTGCACAAATCTTGGATTTACGAAAATAGGGTATTTAGATGGATTCATGTGTATGAAAGTACTATGCATCTCAACCCATCCCATATGTCGGATTTGAGGATTTTGATGAGGAGGATGATATCAACAATTATGAGCTAGATAGCTCAGTGAACAATTCATGGAGGTAACCTCATCTGAATCTGATTTTGGTGATTTTGATCAAGGTATGCATAGACGAATCACAGAGAAAAAAATATAAGGGGAAGCGACTCTCAAGCTCGTGGTGATAAATACACTAGAGGGAGTGAGTTTCAGTCTCAACAATTTCAGGAATAGTAGAAAGAACACATTTATGGTGATTTTGATGATTTTAATGACAAGTCCTTGACCTCGTTGTACCAATTCAAGATCTCGTGGGAACAATCATGGTGGGTGAGGAACATATAGCTCGGGGAGTCCTAAAGAAGGTTACAAGAAAGATCGACCAAGAAGGTATAATGAATACAATACAACCACGGATAAGGATTATGGTGTTGTACCCCAAATGCCAGAACCAAAAAAGTTATGATACCAAATTGTTGTAGCGGAAGCGGAAGCAAGATCAATCGCGCTCACACACTCAAAAACAGAAATTAAACAAGGAGACACAAAGATTCACGTGGTTCGGAGAGAAGATATTCTCCTACATCCACGAGTGGTAGCTAATCACTACTGTAACCAAAATGTTTACAATTGTATCTCTCACACTCTCACAATACAAAGTTTCTCAACAAAATTCCTCTCAATTGCCTTAGGCAAATACAAAATGACAGTGACTCTGCATCTAACCCAAATACCACTATAAAAATATAAAATGACAATGACTCCATTTGACTCCACAATGCTAGGCAAGCTTTTATATAGGCATAGCAATACTAATTCTTATAATGACTCCACACCTCAAAATAAAATATTTGTAGCTATGATTTGAACACACTGTCAAGGCTTTTGGGAGCCTAAGATTGGAGGGGAAGAAGTGCAGAGACAATTCGTATCATCGAGAGTTTTCTAAAGAGAATCAAATCAGATTATGAGAATGAAATCTTATCCGGCATTCTCTTTTCTAAGTGCCGCGGAGTACTAGTTTTCGCTTTCATTCTCTTCTTCTTTTCTTCCTGTGAAGTAGCTTTACACTTTTGACTCTTCTCTTCTGTCAAGTAGCTAATTCATTTGATTCCCCACAAATGATCAGTCTCCGTCTCCAAGCTTGACCCAAACTGTGTTACATATTTTGGGAAAATCTTTTTCAAATTTAGAATTGATAACAAAAATCAATCTCATTCATGCAAATCAATTGATAAATCATTCGGTAAGTAGAAATTCATAACTCACACAGGATTAGATTGAGTCACGTATGATCATCTTTTAAAATATCGATCTTCTCAATTAATGGATTTATTAATATCTATAGATATTAATTAATTGTGACTCAGCCTTATGATACCCCAACTCACGTGAATGATTTGGTTGTAATAATTACAAAGTGAGCTGTATCAATAGTATTTTCCGGAAAAGGTACTCAACCATATCTATATACCATTTGTGCAAGGGCCGTTAGAATCCTCCTCTCGCGGCGTAGTTTCACTCCCACCAACGACCTCTCAAAGGTCCTGTCTTTGTAAATATAACATCATGCATGTTGCCCACGTGTTTTAGTTCTTCTTGAGTTTTTTGATTCCTCCAATGATTTGGAAATCACTCATCGTGTTGGTAGTACCTCAGTAATACCAAACAAGCCTTTTCGACACTAACCTTGGAGAGTCACAGACTACTCACAACACGAAGAAACCCACTCACTAATAATCTTAAGAAATCGTTTCTGATGTGGAAGATCAGAGTTACAACCACCAGCATACTAAGAATTCCAAAAGATCAGACAACCTACACTAACCTCGCTCTGATACCAGATTATTGAACACAACTCCTATGGAAAACAGTCGCACTCTTTATTAAGACCAATCGAGAGAGATTACAAGACATTTTACTATTGTTCTGTGTTCTGTATTTCTTGGGATGATAAGCTAGATAGGTGAAGGAGTATTTATAGTAGAGGTTAGACAATTTATTCTTAAAATTTCTGAACCTTTGCTCTAAAATATTTAGATATATTTATTCCTAAAATACATAAATCATTTTCCCAAAATACTTAAATCATTTTCTCATAAGATGACTCATACAGTTAGGTTTAACCTTACTGGGCTAGTGATGATATTTTAACAATATCAGTACGTGGGAAAAATTTGCTCTTAGAGACAAGGAGTAAGTAACGTAACCATGTCACAGGGGATCTAAGGAAATGACATATCCATCCGATATCAAATTCATATTCCAAATTTCGAATCCTAGACATGGATTGTGACAAATTGTATAGAGTAATACCTTTCCTAGTAAGATGAGGTTCAGAGACGAACCAAGGCAAAAAATGGTGGGCATATGACCCTTGAATAAAGAAAAAGTATATGAATGAATTAAGACCACATTCAAATGAGAGCGATCATGAGAATAGGATGACTAAAAAAACTTAAAAAAAATAAAAATAAATAAAAGTCACTACCTATATCAACAACTAGGCTAAACTGTGGGAGCTTCAAAGTTAAATATGTTTTCCTTGGACCAAACACGTGGAAAGATTCATGTCCATGTTCATGTTCATGTAGGTCTATTTACTTTTACACCATTTTTAGGAAGCATTTATCATTCTCAAACACAACTTTTTATTCCTTAATACACACATAGGCAAGCCCATACATAAAATTCAATAAATCTACCTTAAGCATACTCTTTTATTCTTAATAATAGTGAGTAGCTCAAAACGTAGCCATACTTCAAACTTAATACACACGCAAATTCAAATTTCACACCACATACTTGGAGCTTACAAAACATAATTCATTGCTTCAAATGGAGATGCTATTGGGAATTCCCCTTGCAGTGAGTCCTTCACTACTCGATGGAACGAGTAAGGTATAGGGAAAATTAGCTGGCCCAGTTCGATTCTTCAAGTTGATATCTCGATTCCTTTCCATAATCCTTTCTTCAACTTGATATACCTCTTTTCCAAACTTCTCAAAAGCTTCTAATGCATGTTTATCCGATGTCCACTCAATGCTAGCTCGTTGTCCAAGATACACCTCGTCCGAAGCATGCCTTGATAAAATTTCAATTAGTGACATTCCAAGAAGAAATTGTATTTGAGAATTGATTGTCCTCAAGTATGCCTTTTCAGGGTTCGCCTCAAGTTCTTTATACTCAGAGCTGCCTACTTCAGGCATCAATCTACGACTTATAGTTGGTCTATTGGGAACAAACCCTCCATATGGATATTGTCCAAAGTTGACGGCTGCATGAAGCGCCGAAGCAATCCATATGATGATGGTGCATGATTCAACTAGCTCGGATATGGTGTTCATTTTTGGCCACCAGGGCTCATTTTTCTTGTCTGCGTGACCTTTTTCTCTTACTTCCTTCCACCATGATTGGAGTTCAACATCGTTTTGAATTGCCTCATCATCTTTGTAGTATAGAGAGCAATAGTTTGTGACCCATTTTTGGATTGTCGACCAAATCTCAAGCCCATCAACAGCAAATGGATAGTCCTCTATTAGTAACCGAAGTCCATGTGGGGAACTTGCATCCTCAACCGCTACACCTCTACACAAATCAAGGAAAGGAAGATGGTTGCTAAGGATTGTTGGAAGAGGAGTTTCACATTGGCTAATTAATGGGTTGATCATGAATTTATAAGCAAGGAATACATCTGCATTGATAGGAAGTCTTTTCGGGAAACCAAAAGCACTGCCATAAGAGCTTATGCTTAAAATAGACAATGTCATACCATTATAGAGGGTCGTGCTTCTTAATTGAAGTTGTATTATTAAAATAGCTCCAAATAAAATTAAGGAAATTAAAGATCTACCTCTTGATAAGATTCATGGGCAATGCTTGTTCAAGGAAATTCCAATCTTTATATATATAAGAAGATAGCTCCATGGCATATTTTGATTGGAAATGGGTCTCTTCAAGAAGCCCACCAGCATTCACAAGAACTTGCCTTGCAAATGCATTTATAAACATGGTGTCTTTATAATGTGGAATTAGTAACTTATGTATCGGATGAAGCACACTTAATTGTCGGTGTGTTGCGATCACAAATGGCTCGACTACTGCATGCGTGTGCAACCTATAATAATTTTGAAGCGTCGAACGTAAAATTAAAGAATGAATATGAAAAATTGATATCGATAATTTTCGAGTTTTATGAGGTTTATACCAATGAGAAATAAGCTGATGGTACCCAACGTCGTTTACCGCTACATAAGCTTTGGCCAATTGCCAAATTGAGCTTTCAACTCCTCCTTCAGCTGGATAGTACAGCTTGCTAATGGCACCATGTCTATCTCCTTGAGGGTGTGGCAAGCTCAACTCAATAACCAATGGCTTCAAAGTCCCGTCATCTTGTAACAACAAGAGTGTTCTTGTGGCATAAGTCTTTGTAGATGTTGAATTTATCTTTCTTAGATATGGCATCAACGCATCGTGGTGATCCAATATGTAAAGCTTATTTTGCTCGATTGCCTATCGATAAATCAAATCAATCGTTTCATTAGTTCGTTCAACGTTTTTTTAAAAATTTAAGGAACTTCATGATTTACCTCATTGACGCTGAGTCCATTAAGACCATACTTTATGTTTTCTTCCGAAATTGTGCTATCTTGATTTCCATAAACAGAAGGGTCAAGCTTGCTCAACGGTGGAAATTGCTGTGAAGTAAAGAAAATATAAATGAACACCGAAAAAAAAAACAAAAAGAGAAGTAAATATATGCAAGAAGAATTACTTGAAGACGACTAATGCATATAGGGTTGACTCCTGCTAACATTTCTCTTGCAAATTCTTCATCAGTTCTCCATGCAGATTTATCATCTATCACGAGTTTGTTAAAAAACATGTTAGTGTTGATATATAGTCAAGTCACTCGAACATTAGTTCAACAAGTTAAAATAAATATACGTTTATACCTTTGATAATATGAGGAACTGGATATCTAAGAAATCTTTCACCATCCGTCCTTAAAAGTTCTTTGAACATGGGCGGTGTGAGTCCATTAGTGAGATCTCTAAAGACATTAAATGGAATGGGAAATCCTCCATCATAGAGATTATGTACTTGTTTGAAGTTGTCAATTTCTCCCGGAGTTCGATCAGCTATAGTTTCAAGCCCTGGTTTGATGTTTGAAGAAAGTGCCTTCAATGAATACGCAAGAAAATCTGCCATCTTTAAGTGTCCAAAGTTTTCATCTCTTGGCACATAAATATTTAACCCTACCACTGATTGCAATCGGCTCTCATAATTGGGATCTGCAAAACTCATTGCCAAACACTATTATTATATGAATAGAAAAACTAGCTCTAATATTTAAAACTCGTTTAAAATCCGAATATTCCAACCTCTTCTAGTACGTGGCCTTCCCGTTCTTCCTCTACGAGGATAAGGATATTTGTTCCCTCCCAGAATAAGACGAACAAGACTGTTTCCACCATCAGGATCAGCTATGTCATTGTAGACTTCGTAGTCATAAATTCTATCCCATTCTTTCCGCTCTCCCTTTCCATCTCCTCTAAGATTGATCAATTCTTCCTCTCGATACTTGCGAAGTGGGGCTGGTGTCTCGCTCGGAAGATATGTCTGCAAGCAAAAACGTGAGATTAAACTAGAGATAAATAAGAAGGGTTGTTGAGGATTGTTGGGAGAGGAGTCCCACACCAGATAATTAAGGGGTTGATCATGAATTTATAAGTAAGGGATACATTTCCATTTGTACGAGGCCTTTTTGAAGAAAACAAAAGGAAAAGCATGAGAACTTATGCTCAAAGGGGATAATATCATACTATTGTGGAAATCCTCTGATACCATGTTTTCTAAGATGGTATCAGAGTCATACCCTTAATTTAACCATGTTAATAGAATCTTCAAATGGTGTACTTTGTTTTAGGGCTCTAGAGAAAGGAGTCGAACCTCACTTAAGAGGAGGATGTTGGAAGGGAGGATTGTTGGGAGAGGAGTCCCACATTGGCTAATTAAGAGGTTGATCATAAGTTTATAAGTAAAGAATACATCTCCACTGGTATAAGACATTTTGGGAAAACAAAAAAACATATTGTGGAGACATGTGATTCTTGACCCGGGTAAGAAATTGATTAATTAATTACCTTATTAGCAAAGAAAATACGATCTTTGTTGTATCGTCGTTGAGGGTAAACCCATGAGTTGCAATCGAAATGGACTTTTCCATGGCCGGGAACATCCTCGAGAGTGAGTGACTTAAGAAAGAACTCACTTGTATGTCCATTTCTTATATAGAAAGCTCCTGGATATCCAAACTCTTCATCCCATTCAAAGTTGATTTGGAACACCGACTCTCCGGCAAACAACGGCGGCAGTGAGGTCAGCCACCTCTCCAAATAAGCACGCCGCCCAACTTTCCCTCGTGGATCGTTAGCTATTCAATAACAACACTCATCAAACCCCAACAAAGCAATAACAATGCCCACAAAATAATTCAAAAGGAACACTTACAATGGCGATCAACATGAGTTGCACTCACGAGTTCCAGCACAATTCCACTGCCCAACAGCTCAGTGACCCCATCAAGAACACTGGAGTGAAGCTCAGTGAAGTCCAAAACATTGCTTCTCATCAAAATCACCTTCCCTTTAATCTTCTTCTTCCCGATCCGACCGATGTCGGTGGCTCGGTCAACGATGTTCCCTCCAGCATTTACGACCGACCCAGCAACGTCCCCGGTAGTTCTAAGAACGTCACCAGTGGTTTTAAGGGCATCCCCTATAAGGTTTTTCCCAATCCCAAACATTCTCTCTTTTGTTTCTCTGTTTGCAATGACTTGAAAGAAGGTGGTTTGGAGAAGGTGAAATTGGTATGCTATTTATACCACAAAAAAGTTGGTGATTGCTGATCTTCAAGCTGTGTGTCAAGATTCTTTTAGAGATCAAAAAGAAAAATTGCCCAAACAATGGCCTCTATTTGCACCTTTCACTGTTCATTGCATCATTTTTTTTTTTTTTTTTACTTTTTCCTTTTTGAAGTTCAACTAGAATTTTTGGGATGATAATTAGTTTAATTATTTCTTATAAAACTTATGAAACTAAAAAAATTCTACAGGGAACCTATAGAAGTAGGATCTCACAATTCACCCATTTTCGAAGTCTAGCGTTTTCATTGACACTTGTTTCCTTCTCCAATCGATGTGGGATCCTCCAATTCACTGCCTTGTGTACACTCTTTTTGCGGCTCAGCCTCCATGCTGACAAATTACCCGATGTCTGGCACTGATACCATTTGTAACTGTCTAAATCCACTACTAGCAGATATTGTCTTCTTTAGACTCTCCGTTGAGGGGAAGAGAAGTTTTCGTACCCTTATAAAGAATGTGTTTCGTTCTCCTCCACAACCGATATCTATGCTACTTTAAATTTTATACTTATTGAATTTTAATATTTGTTCGATGACAAATGTAATTAAACTTAGTAACAATTTCAACTTATGTATTATATGAATTACAAAATTAGATAACTAAACAAATGTAGGATTATGGATGATAGTGAAGATTTTCGTAAATATTAAGAATCAAAACATATATAATTCAATTTACTTTCTTTAAAGTTGAGGGAACCTTTCATTTTATAAAATGCTTCATGTAATTTCAATATTCCTTGAAATGTTCAAATTTTAATGGTAAGAACTATTTAGAAACTTATTATATAGTTTTATAAATAACTTAATTTTCAACCATTCCTATATACGGTTTGGGCTGAGCTTAAACATTTAAAAACAAACTCGAATTTATTGATTTTTTTTGTTTAATAAGGGTGCTTTTAAGTTAAGAAAATGTACAAATTTGACCTAATAATCTTAATTGTATTTTTCAATATTATAATTAGTTTTTGATTTCTTTTAAAGAATCATATAGAAAGTTATTAAAGATCTTCGTAAATTACTTTAAATAGAAGATAAGAACCCTCATTTCTCACCTTTGTTAAATTTAATTCCAAATATAAGGAATTAATAGATACTTTCAATATTTCAATATATTTTATTGTTGAAATAATTAAATCATATGACAAATAGTTAAAGATTTTCATAAATAACTTAAGGTGTAAGAAACCCTAATTCCATACCTTTTCATAAATACCAACTTGGTAAAATATTTTTAACTTTCTACTCTACATTTCTAAGCTTATATTTCAAAACAAACAACAAAAAACCATAAATAAGTCCCGAGTAAATCAAAATACGTAGATATTATTCTCACGTATCTTGTTTCTAAACATATAATCTCTGATCATAGTATTATTCCATCATGTAAATATGATACCCGAAAAAAAAAATAAATGAATTGAGATCACATCTGAATGAGAGCGATTATGAGGATAAGATGACTAAGAAAGACTTGCCAAGAATGATGAGTATTTAAAAATACTCAATAAATGACCCCATTGTTAGGGTCGAGAAGTGTATCCATATACAATATGTATATAACTAGTGATACTTAATTTTCATGATTGTTCCTTCGACTCTATTTTCTCTTTTTGGTAGAGTTGGATGTATGGTAATTTTCTAGATATGGTTCACACACATGCATACGATCCCACTAAGTGGGTGGGTAAACAAACTTACTAGAGCTTAACTCTGGGCTTGCACGCGCTTATGCTATCAAAAAACAAGGAAAAAGAAAGGAATGCGAATAATATCATGGTGTATACGTTTGTACATAACATGTTCGAGAAGTAATTTACATGACATAACAGTATTCATGAGGTCTCTAATTAAAAATCATGGTTCATGGTTATCATACATAGTACATCTTGATCATATCAATATTGCGGTCATAATCAAAGTACATGCACCACATTGTTCGTTAAGATATCATAACAAAAATAATAAAATATAAATATGGTCACATAATACGTATTATTCATGTATCAAATAGTTGCACTTAACCTGTAGGCATTCAAAGCGTAAGTTTATTTACTTGGTTTTCCTAAACTGATCCTAATTGAATGTTCCTATGTTCTACTCCACCGAAATTAACTTTCACTTATGATATTTAATTTATTTAGAAAACTGAGTTTAGAACCTATTCTTCGAGCAAACATAATTTCACTATCCATGAATCACTCCTAACTATCAGTTAAAATTTAAAATAATTTATAGTTACTATCTATATCACTAGGTGGAACTTCTCTTTGAGTGGTTGAATAGTAGAACCTCCAAACTTAAACATGTTTAGTTTGGATCAATTCTTTACTGGGTGACGTAAATTTTTTTCTTTAAAAACATGTCCGTGAGCCTTGTAGGCATAGGTAACGTGGACACGTCACAACGAATATAGGAGAATGCCAATACCATCAAACGACAATTCTAGATTGCAACGATGGGTACAAATCATGCTTTAATTAATTTATTTTAACCATTTATATGATTTATGTTATGTAATGCACTCTAGAATATTTTCATACACAGTTATTCAAATGAATGTCTATTATCTATGGTAAAAATTGAAACATTTATTCAAGTTTGTGGGTAAAAATAGAAACAATTATGGGGTTAAAATCAATTCTTTTTCTAAAAATTAGTGGTGCTTCGACTTTGGGATCTCTTGTACATTTTTTTTTTTTTTGGTGTGGATAGCAATGAATATGTCGTTTAGTAATAATTTTTTTTAAAAGAAAATTTAAATTAGTAACATAAAAGTAATAACTTCATAAGAGATGGTAAGTGTCTAGATTTTACATAGAATTCAAGGGAGACTTAAAGCAATAGTGTGGCAAAATTTTCTTTTGAAAAGCCAAAAAGCAAAATTACATGGCTACTTTAATGAATGAGGAATGGAAAACGTCTTAGAGATTACAAAATAGTACATCAAGTTTGGAATTTTCAATTCTTTAAGCGTTCGAGTATTAAAAATATTTGATAACTGACCCTTCTGATGTCATCGAAAAATACATACATATGCAATTATGAAAAAGATTAACATAATTATGGTCGAATCTAAAACGTGGTCTTGAGTTTCACTTTTTTCTTTTTATCAGGGTGTGCATCAGTACTCTTAGATAAATAGTTACATATACATCACTTCTTGCTATACCGTGTTACGCTTATGTTATGTTATGCTATAATATGATCATGTCATGTTGTGGAATTATATTTATGATTCGATGATTTATAAAGCATAAACCTACGTCATGCTATGCAAATTATGTTAAGTATGAATGATATGATAAGAATTGCGTATGCATATTGTTTCATAGCCTTGCTACGTTTTGAAGGAATGAAGGGATGACTTGCATCACAAATTTATCTCATGATTTTAAGTGATGAGACCTCATACATTTACGTATATCACGTGCATCAGAATACTTCCCCGTTATGATTAGTATAGATGCCTACCTGACAATAATTTTGTTCCCCATGATATTATGCGAGCCCTTGTCCTCTAAGGTGTCTGGTAGCGTAAGTATAGCTCGATGAGCCAAGACTAGGGGTATATAGACAAGCCACCTGGTCGGTCCATGTGCACATGCGTGAGCCGAGTGTAGGGTACTCCGACTATCAATTTTTTTTCTCTCGTCCCCATGTTTTATTCCATCTTCAAATTTAGAGATCAAATTGTATCTACCCAACAAGATTTAGACTATTCTCTACCAAAGAATTGATATTTGTTTCATTCAAATTCATAAAACTTTATTAAATAGATCAATATATTCATAAAATTTTATAAAAGAAAAAAAATTATGCAGAACCGCATGCATGTTATATATAGATTGAGCATGAATTCATTCTCTTCATATATTTTTACGAATGCAAAGAATGATATCGTATCTTATTCGTCTTTATGGTTCTGCTACACGAGAGTGCGTAAGTCTATATGCAAGTCTTAGATTTATGAAAATAGAATATTCAAATGGACCCACGTGTATATGCACAGACTCTGGGTAGAGAAATACGTTGCATTCGAACCCACCGTAATAAAATTATATGTTTCATAAGAAGCATGAAATCATAATTACATGGGTTTACTTTTTACTTCTTGAGCAAAGAGTTAAATATGCATCCTATTATTATTGGATAATTTTCAATGAAATCAATGAAATAAATGCAATCGATAGACTGTCGGCAGAAGGGCAGAGTCATAAATTAAAGTAAATACCCACCAACTATCAAATTGGTTTAAACATTTTTATTTTTATTTTTCTGATAACACAGACTCTCTACAATGATATGTTGATATTGTCCATTTTGAGTATAAGTTCTCACGGCTTTTTGAGCTTCCCCAAAAGGCCTCACCTCAATGGAGATAGTATTAGTTGATTATAAACCAAGATCATTCCTTAAAGTTTGAGTTTAATAGTAATTAATTCTTAAAATTTAAAATTACAAAAAAAAAAAAAACTCAATTCAATAAAAAAAAAAAGAGGTTAATTTAGTATTAAATTTCGAACTTTAGGGGTAATTAAAAATTAAATTTAAACTTGAAAATCAAATATACTATTTTAGTTAAATAAAAACTAAATTCCTAAATATCTTAAAATTTAGAGACAAAATCGAAGCTATTTTAGTAAAACAAAAACTTTTTAAGGAATACAAATTATGAAACAAAGATATAATCTATTAATGATACTTTGATAATCTAAAAAGTTCAAAAAACTTTCAATTGTATATTTTAAAAAAATTTAAATTTAGATGATCCGCTTAAATATAAATTTGAGTAAATTTATTCTTTGTATCATTTTAGACACGTTTTTTGTTCTTTAAAAAGAATATATACTATAAAACATAAAGAAGAAAATTATAATTTCATGATAAACAAAGACATGAGACGTGTGAAGAGACGTGTGAAGAGACGTGTGGAAACGGAGAGCTATGTGAAAACGTCCAACGTTCAAATAATTTATTTACCCTACATATTATTGAACCAAAAATTCACAAAATAATTCCACATCAAAATATGGGTGAGCCAAATTATTGTTGTTCAAAACTAAATGAAAAGTTAAATTATACGCCGGTCCATTAAAGATGTGGGTGAGCCAAATGAGTGAGGACTACTCAATATACTATAATATAATATATACGATTCGAGAAGAAACGAAACCTTTCATATAAGGGTGTGGAAACATCTCCTTAACAAAAATTTTGAGGGAAAGTCCAAAGAAGACAATATCTGCTAGCAATGACTAACTGAGCTATACCCGCCATTTCTGACACATTATCTTTATTTATTTTCATAGCAGATTTGAATCAGTAACGGGAAGATTTTGAGTCCTCTGCTCTACTAACTGAGCTATACCGGTCATTTCTTTTCCGACACATTAGACATACTTTCAATAGCGGATTTGAACTGGTAACACGTAGATTTTCATTCCTCTAATCTTTATATATATTTTGAATTTATAATACTGTAGAAGTGTTGTCCTTTTCTTTTTTTTTTGTCGTAAATTTCTCTTGGGCTATGAGTGAGCTTCCATCACTCACCAAATATGAAAAACATGTTTTTTTTTTTTTGGTTAGAGCAGCCATGGATGTTCACACCACTTTTAACTATTTTTTTTACTTTTAAATTGAAAATTATGGGATAAATTCATTAAAATATCTTAGGAAGGAAGTGGTTGGATCAACAACTTTCACAATTGGTGCTCATAATGTTCTATATAGAAATATAATTAGATTGAGCCAATGGTCTTATCTGGATGAAACTACTAGTTCGTTGCGCTTTTTCGACCTTAGGACTAAGATGGACGCGTATGCATTTATTATGTATTTTGGTGGAAAGTTCACATATACAGTTATTTATTAGAATCACACAACAACGCACATGAACACAAAAAAACAAGAGAGAGAAAATGCAAGAAAGTACATGTTCACTGCCTAAGGTACAGTAATTTATATAACTATCTACTATATATAACTCTAACGTATATCTGGTTGTATAGTCATTTACTATATATAACTATCTACTATATATTTTAGTATAACTATTTATTATATATAACTATCTACCATGAACGGTAGTCTTTTATTGTACATGATTGCTTACCGTAACTATTTACCATATATGTTTTACCATACATAGGTTTTTATTAAATAATTAATGAGGATTGAACTAGTTTTTTGTATGCAAAATTAAAATATTAGATTAAAAAATAAACTCAAATTTTCATGTCCATTTGTATAGTATTCAAAATAAATAAATATATTTAGGACAATGAGATTTTTATAATAAAAAAAATAAATAATAATGGAAAAGTAATAAATGTAAGTAGATAAACATCGCCATTAATTTGTCACATGGTGTGGGTCCACTCAAAACATAAATTACTTCCCCAAAATAAATAAATAAAATAAAAGATAATAGAAGTAAAAATATATATATATATATATTAAAATCTTATCCTCGACTCTAAATATGAGCATTAATTATTCAACTAATTAAGTCATATATACTTAGGCAGCATGTAAGTAATTAAGTCCTATATACTTGGACATCAAGTAAGAAATTTAATAAATTAAGCAAGGAAAACAAATCATTTTTTTAATTCTTTACAGGATTACGTCCCGAGAGTCTGATCCTTCGATAAAAAGATTCATTCTCTTCATAAAAAATCTTTTTCGATTCATCCTTGGAGTTAAATTATTCGATTTAAGAAATTCAACTAATTAAATCATATATGGGTAGCAAGTAAGAAATTTAATCTAATTATTAAAAAAAAGATGAAGGGTTATTAAAATGGCACAAATAATTTATTTACAATAGGTAAAAAAAAAAAAAAAAGGGATTAATGTGAAAATATTTAGAGTAAAAGGACCACGTTGAAAATGAAACAATGCAAACATAGTACTTTGTAGTATTATTGCAAAGGGAAGAGCCCACTTGAATTATAGTTCTTGTCGTTTTCTTGTGCAATATGTTTTCACGTTTTCACACGGCATGGATTTTTGTGCTATAAATACACATCAAATTCACACCTTCAAACCATCCAATCTTCAATTACCACAAACAAAGAAAAGAAAAGAAAATGTTTGGGAAGATCATTGGGGATGCCCTTAAAACCACGGGCGACGCCCTAAGAACCACCGGCGACGTAGCTGGGTCGGTCGTAAATGCTGGAGGGAATGTCATCGACCGTGCCACTGATATCGGTCGGATCGGGAATAGGAAGATCAAGGGGAAGGTGATTTTGATGAGAAGCAATGTTTTGGACTTCAATGAGTTTCATTCCACTGTTCTTGATGGTTTCACTGAGCTGTTGGGCAGTGGAATTGTGTTGCAACTTGTTAGTGCAACTCATGTTGATCGCCATTGTAAGTGTTCCTTTTGAATTATTTTGTGGGCATTGTTATTGCTTTGTTGGGGTTTGATGAGTGTTGTTATTGAATAGCTAACGATCCACGAGGGAAAGTTGGGCGGCGTGCTTATTTGGAGAGGTGGCTAACCTCACTGCCACCATTGTTTGCTGGCGAGTCAGTGTTCCAAATCAACTTTGAATGGGATGAAGAGTTTGGGTATCCAGGAGCTTTCTATATAAGAAATGGACATACAAGTGAGTTCTTTCTAAAGTCACTCACTCTTGAGGATGTTCCTGGCTATGGAAAGGTCCATTTTGATTGCAACTCCTGGGTTTACCCTCAACGACGATACAATAAAGATCGTATTTTCTTTGCTAATAAGGTAATTAATTAGTGTCTTTTTATATATATATATATTTTCTCGTTTATCTTATATTTTTGCTTGTAGACGTATCTTCCGAGCGAGACACCGGACCCTCTTCGTAAGTATCGAGAGGAAGAGTTGGTGAATCTTAGAGGAAATGGAAAGGGAGAGCGTCAAGAATGGGATAGAATCTATGACTATGATGTCTACAACGATATTGCTGATCCTGATGGTGGTGATAAACTTGTTCGTCCGATTCTTGGTGGGAGTGATTATCCTTATCCTCGTAGAGGAAGAACGGGACGACCACAAACAAGAAGAGGTTGGAATATTGATATCTTATGTGTGTTTGAATGGCAAAATTGTTTACAAGTTTATGAGCTCCATTAAACTCTTTTAAAAAATCTTTTCTAAAATATGACAATAAAAAGCGGTAAGATCCCATATTAGTTGGAGAGAACACCTCCCCACATAGACACGATTTAAAATTTTTGAGGGAAAATCCAAAAAGGATAATATCTGCTAGCGGTGGGCTTGGGCTGTTACAAATGGTATCAGAACCAAACACTGGGGATGTTCCAACGAGAAGGCTGAACTTTGAAGGGGGTGGATTGGGATCTCACATTGCTTAGAGAAATGAACCATTCTTTATAAGGGTGTGAAATCTTTCCTTAACGGACGTTGTTTGGTGAAATTTTACAGATCCAAACTCGGAGAGTAGATTAAAGTCGATAATAGGGCTAAACATTTACGTACCAAGAGATGAAAATTTCGGGCACTTAAAGATGGGAGATTTCCTTGGGTATGCATTGAAGGCACTTTCTTCAAACATCAAGCCTGGCCTTCAATCTATATTCGACTTGACTCCAGGCGAATTCGACAAGTTCAAAGAATTACATAATCTCTATGAAGGAGGCTTTCCTATTCCTCCCAATGTCTTTAAGACCTTTACTGATGGCCTCACAGCTCCTATGTTCAAAGAGCTTTTAAGAACCGATGGTGAAAGATTCCTTAGGTTTCCAGTTCCTCAAGTCATCAAAGGTACCTACAATTTATTTTTTAACCTAATTTCATAAGCTTACGGGAATGTTTTGAACGTTTCGATTTGTACAGATAATAAGTCCGGTTGGAGAACTGATGAAGAATTTGCAAGAGAAATGATAGCCGGAGTCAACCCTATTCTCATCCGTCGTCTTCAAGTATTTTCTCAATTTCTATTATCATATTGGTTTAGTTTCTTCTTCTTATGGGTGCTTAATTACTTCATTTTTCTTTATTGATAGCATTTTCCACCATCGAGCAAGCTTGATCCTAAAGTTTACGGAAATCAAAATAGCACAATCACTGAAGAACAAATAAAGAATGGTTTGGAAGGACTCACCGTCGATGAGGTGACAATAATTTTTTAACAAATATTTTAAGTTGATTGATTGTGAATAGAGATGTTTACGGAACAAGGCAGGGATGGAGAAACACTCTCCTCTCCGTCCCATCCTCGCCTCCTATTTCAACTTTCATCTACTTTTTATTTATTTTTATCGAGATTAATTAAAAAAAAAACATTTTATACGCTTAAATGGCAAGAATATGATGGATTTGATTGATCAAATAGGCAATTAAGGATAACAAGTTATACATTTTGGATCATCATGATGCGCTGATGCCATATCTTAAGAAAATAAACTCCACCTCAACAAAGACCTACGCAACAAGGACATTGCTCTTCTTGAAAGCGGATGGCACTTTGAAGCCATTGGTTATTGAGTTGAGCTTACCACACCCACAAGGAGATGAACATGGTGCTATTAGCAAGCTATACTTTCCAGCGGAGAATGGAGTTGAAAGCTCAATTTGGCAGCTAGCTAAGGCTTATGTGGCTGTAAATGATGCTGGCTACCATCAACTTATTTGCCATTGGTATAGTTTCTCATAATGTTCTAAAATAATCGATATATTGATTCATCGAATTCTATTTAGTATTGTAAATTCTATATTCGAAATTGCAGGTTGCATACGCACGCAGTACTCGAGCCGTTTGTGATTGCAACCCATCGACAATTAAGTGTGCTTCATCCAATTCATAAGTTATTAGTTCCACATTATAAAGATACCATGTTCATAAATGCATTTGCAAGACAAACCCTTGTTAATGCCGATGGTCTTCTTGAATCAACTCATTTTCAATCAAAATATGCCATGGAGTTATCCTCTTATGTTTATAAAGAATGGAATTTCCTCGAACAAGCCTTGCCCGCTGATCTTATCAAGAGGTAATTGATATCTTTTCTTTTTTCTTCTTTGATTTGAAGAATCGTAATTAATGAAGCAAATGATTAGGAATCACGAATCTTCATAATGGTATGATATTGTCTACTTTAAATATAAGCTCTCGTGACTTTGCTTTTGGTTTTCCCAAAAAACATCATTCAATGGAGATGTATTCCTTACTTAGTCAACGTGGGACTCTCTCCTAACAATCCTCCCCTCGAACAAAGTACACCATAGAGCCTCCCATGAAGCCTATGGAGCCCTCAAATAGCCTCCCCTAATTGAGACTCGACTCTTTTCTCTAGAGCCCTCAAACAAAGTACACTTTTCATTCGACACTTGAGTCATTTTTTACTACACTTTCGAGGGTCCCAACTTATTTGTTCGACATTTGAGGATTCTATTGACATGACTAAGTTAAGGACATGACTCAGATACCATATTAGAAACCACGAATCTCCACAATGGTATGATATTGTCCACTTTGAACATAAACTCTCATGACTTTACTTTTGGTTACCACAAAAGGCCTCGTAGCAATTGAGATGTATTCCTTACCTATAAACCCATGATCATTCCCTTACTTAGCCAACGTGGGACACCCTCCCAACAATCCTCAACACAAACTATGTAACGGCCCAAACCTACCACTATCAGATATTATTCTCTTTGGACTTTCCCTTTCGAGTTTACCCTCAAGGTTTTTAAAACACGTCTGCTAGGGAGAGGTTTCCACACCATTATAAGAGCTATTTCATTATCTTCTCTAACCGACATGGGATCTCACAAACTACTAACTCCATGCAATTTCTTTTGATTTTGTCTAGAGGAGTAGCAATTCAAGACTCAAGTTCTTCACATGGAGTTAAACTTTTGATAGAAGATTACCCATTTGCTGGGCTTGAGATATGGTCAACAATAAAGAATTGGGTTGCAGCCTATTGCTCTCTCTACTACAAAGATGACAACGCCATCCAAAATGATATCGAACTCCAATCATGGTGGAAAGAGGCTCGAGAGAAAGGCCATGCCGACAAGAAAGATGAGCCCTGGTGGCCAAAAATGCACACAATAGCCGAGCTAGTTGAATCATGCACCATAATCATATGGATTGGTTCAGCTCTTCATGCAGCCGTCAACTTTGGACAATATCCATATGGAGGGTTTATTCCCAATAGACCAACTTTAAGCCGTAGATTCATGCCTGAAGTTGGTAGCAAAGAGTATAAAGAACTTGAATCCAACCCTGAAAAGGCGTTCTTGAAGACCATCAATTCTCAAATGCAATGCCTTCTGGGGATGTCCCTAATTGAAATATTATCAAGGCATGCTTCGGATGAAGTCTATCTTGGACAACGAGCTAGCCTTGAATGGACGGCTGATAAAGATGCTGTGAATGTTTGCTGAATCCACCACACCTAAATGGTGTGAAAGTTATCTTATTTATAATCAAATACATTACAAGGATATGGAAATAGTAATAAATGGAAATAACAATAAAGGGAAAGATACCTATAG